>NC_090196.1:19428523-19739023 GCF_024679245.1 Pseudorasbora parva | reverse complement strand
CTATAGAATATAATTTTTTTATCTTTTTATATTATTTCAGTTTAAATTTAGTATTTAAATTAAAACATTTAATCTTTTATATGCTTTTGTAATTTTTTGTTTTTAGAAAATTTTTATTTAGCCATAATTGATTTGTTTCAGTTTGTCACTTTTATTTAAACTTTCTTCAGTTTTATTCTTTTTATGTTTTAAATATTTCTTTTATTTTCATTTAATTTTAGTTAGTAGTAATAAACACTGGGCAACAGACCATGGCTGATGAAAAATACACCTAAATAAATCAAATATAAATGAAAATCGACAAGGCACTCACATTGGATATCATTTGACTAAATTATCATCTCATTAATGTCTTTTTTGTTTCACTACTGACCGTAGGCCTACTTATGTGTCACTGTTCAGATCAACTCCTTAGTTAGAGGTTATTTAGAAAAATGTCTATAAGATCCACAGCTTATTCTGGTCATGAACTGCCCACAGACAGCCTGTTTTGTTGTTAAGTGACAAGTAGGTTTAGATTATGACATAAGTGAATAAATAAATAAACAATACTGCTGCAAGCTCTATGAACAGACTACAGTTGTTCAAAAAACACAAGAAAAAGCAGAAAGCTCTTTTTGTTTATAGACTCGATATCTACTGTATTGTAGGGAGGCCATTTCAAGACATTACAGAATCAGCAAGTCATAAAAGCTTTTCTTTGTTCCCTCCCAGCGTTCTTCAGTCTTTTCTCTTGGATGCCCCAATTTCACTGTCACGTGTGGAAGTAGAGACCTGCCGACCTTGCATTTTATTGATTTGGATGATGTTGCAACTGACATAAGATTGCGTTTCACATTATATAGCTAGATATCGATGTTCTCAGAGTAATACAATGCACTACTGTGTTGAATGGCTTCTGTGTTAAAAGCTGTAGCCAACGGTGATTCAGTGCTTCACAGTAGCATTAGGAATAACGGGTTTCAGGCCTGAAGAAGGAACTTAAACTAAAAGCATCTCCAATCATAATGCTAGTTTTTGGTCCAGTGCTAATCTCCATCTATAGCCTTGTTACAGGGTTGCCAACTTTGGTTGCCTGGCAGGAGTAAGATTTTGATGATGTGCTGAATCAATGACAAGGCCCTATTTGAGGATTCAAGGATCCAACCATTCATTTGTAATGTCTTATTAATGCAAATAATCAAAATACCTAAGCCTAATGTTGCACTTTTTAGAAACGGTCCCCGTTAACATTCACTATACCAGTGTATTAGCTAGCTAATATTACCAGCCAGTCGGATTACTTAGTTAATTTATAAAAAAAACGAATATACATCTAATATTATATCTATTTTTGTATGATCTACATTGACCTCACATTATGGTTATTGACAAGTCGCTTTAGAGGCAAATTGGGTCCCTCAACGCCGTTTGCTCTGTGGCCTTTATCATTTTTAAATGTTGCCACTTGTCACCTTGGAGTTATAAAGTTATGTCTGCATTCTGATCAGTTTCGAGATATTGAGCTTCAAAGTTTTTGCATTCCAATCAACTTTGAAGATAGAACCTTTTTGGTTTATTTAAGAAAAAGTCCCAAAATGTACATAACTTGCGTTACTGACAGAGGTTGTCTTGTTACTTGGTGTGAGATTTAGTTGGTAACCGGTTAAAAATTATAAACCACTGTGTAAAAATTAATTGCAGTTCATAATGATGCAGTTTGCGCTTAGGTCGACATATAGGTCGGAAAGTTGACGTTCTATGTACAACCATTTTAAAATGTTGTCTGTTTTTATTGTCACAGCATTTAGAGAATACATGGTTTATTCAACACGCACACATTAAAAATTCGACACGACCAAGCCAATCCAACACGAGCCGACTGTGACCGCTCGTAACACTGATAAGGGAAGCGTCGCTCGCTGACCTCTGGAGGTTTGGAAGAGTTTCAGTATGTCTGAGCACTGCGTTGGCACTGGACCGCCATGACCGGGATCACACCCAGTCACGCTCCATCTGCACACACCAGATAATCCCCTGATTTCCTTTAGTTTTGCTGGAATGTTCTATTCCAGAGTTTCTTTTTTCTGACTGGTGCCATTTTATAGCTAAAATTCCTTGACACTTTTTTTTCTATTTAATGTTTTTCTCAACAACATATAGTGAAGACCATTGTACACCATGACCGTTGCACCAAGCCATCATGTTGACCTTTTATTTTGACGTAGCACTGTTGCTCATAAGTGGATTAGGAAATTCAACAGGTCTGCTGTCAGATGGTATATCCTCTTAATGAATGGCTGTAAAGATTCAGTCATGCTATGACATATGCATATATGTGGATTTTCTTGATGTGCTCTCAATTTTCACAGAACATTTTGACTTGAAAACCTTATGACAAGTCTTCGTGCACCTGTACAACATCATCGCTGTTAACTGAATGACACAAACAGTTCAAACTGGATGAGCGAACGGTTCTTGGAACAGCAATTTTCCGAGACTGAAGGAAAGATCCATGATTAGTTTTTCAGAAGCTGTCAGAACCAAATGGTTCAGTTGGAATTATGAATGCGATGCACATGTAGCTCATATCAAGTACATCAACTACATTTTAGTGACTTGCATGTCATTTTTGGGACCACTATGTTGTCTTTTTTCAGATGAGATATTTTTGAGACATTTTTGTATTTTAATAAAGAAATAGTATTATTTGGTGACTCGTGTGCATTGAAGAAACCATTGAGGTCACAAAAAGTAATGTGTGTGTTTGTGTGTGTGGAGTCTGTGGACATCAGAACCATTTTGACAACAGATTTTCTATATGAGGGTGACTTTAATTTAAAAAAAGAAGGCATTTCTGCTAATTAAATATGTATATTAGATCAAATTAGCCTTTGAAACACTTACTTTACATAATATATGGGTAGCACTTATTTACCTCAGACCATTGTAGAAGTTGCATGTAGCTAGTGAGCGCCACCTAGAGGTCACAAAGCTTTGTTTTTGATAACTTGACCAGTTTTGATGAGTTTTACAGAAACCTTATGATTTCTGCAGATGTGAACGACTGTGCTGGCCAGCCCTGTCAGAACGGAGGCACCTGTCGAGATCTTGATGGCGATTTCACCTGTAAATGTCCCTCACCCTACGTGGGAAAGCATTGCAACCTGCGTAAGTAGGACACTGCCAGTACACACATGTCCGGCTCCTGGAAGCAAACTGTTTATCACTTTATTTCTTCCACATATTTGGCTTTTCAACTGGTGACTTCATTCAGCACACAATGTCTCTCCCCTGTGAATGCGGTCATCACACTGTTTATCCATCTGTCAGTCGGTCGCCCAGTAAGCCTGTTTGTCTCCTGAGTGCTTGAATGTTTGCTAATGTCTGGCTCTGGTTCCCAGGATGCATCTCTCTGCTGGGAATGGAAGGAGGAGGCATCGCAGAGTCTCAGATCTCTGCCTCCTCGGTGTACTACGGCATTCTGGGACTGCAGCGCTGGGGGCCTGAGCTGGCTCGACTGAATAACAAGGGCCTTGTTAATGCTTGGACCTCTGCGACACACGACAAGAACCCCTGGATAGAGGTAAACTAGTATGTTCAGTTTGGACCTAAAATACTACATTCTACATTCGCCCCAAAATTAACCCCTTTAATCACTTATTTTAGATCAACCTACAGAGGAAGATGCGTCTCACTGGCATCATTACGCAGGGCGCCAGTCGCATGGGCTCCTCAGAGTTCATCAAAGCCTTCAAGGTGGCGTCCAGTTTGGATGGGCGAAGCTATACCATGTACAAACCTGAGGGCCAAAGCAAAGACATGGTGATAATTCAGTCATTTTATTTAATTTTATATTTAGTTGCTGTTCGGTTTGGGCTTTAAAGTGTTTATGGGGGGTGCTTCAACTGTGGGCAATTTTGGTCACTTGTAGTTGTTAAAAAATGTATAAAATCATCTTCACGTTTAAGTATCGAAGGAGTTTGAGTATTTCACTCATTGTTTAGAGCAACTTCATTTTAAAGGGGTCATATTAAGCTTTTTACACGTTCTTAAAGAGTTAGTTCATCCAAAAATGAAATTGATGTCATTAATGACTCACCCTAATGTTGTTCCACACCCGTAAGACCTCCGTTCATCTTCAGAATATGGTTAAAGATATTTTATATTAAGTCCGAGAGCGTATCTAAGTGTATGCACACTATACTGTCCATGTCCAGAAAGGGAATAAAAACATCATCCAAGTAGTCCATATGTAGTCCAGTTAGTTAATTAGAATCTCTTGAAGCATCGAAAATACATTTTGGTCCAAAAATAACAAAAACTACAACTTTATTCAGCATTGTCTTCTCTTCCGCATTTGTTTTCAAACATCAAATAAAGATTCAAACGGTCATGAAGCTTTCATTCAAAAAAAGCTTTCATTTTTCATTCAAAAAAAGCTTTCATTTTTCATTCAAAAGCTTATTGATTCATGATTCGATCGCATGTCAAACTGCCAAACTGCTGAAATCACGTGACATTGGTGATCAGAATCATGAAACAAGACGCTGAGTTTTCTGCAAGGAACAAACACAATATTCCTTACTTAAATAATTCCTAAGTAAAATGGGCAGGGCCTGGTTGAGTTGTGTTAGTACTGTGTTTAAACTTGTTATTTTAACTTGAGTTATTTTAAGCAGCAAAAAACAAAATCAAGACTTTGGAAAAGGGTTGTAATAGGTTCCCTTTAAATATGTAATAAATAATTCATATTTTTAGGATTGATTTTCATAGTTTAAGATTAAAATTCTGGGTCTGGGACCAAGAAACAAAACAACTGGAAAATAACAGTGGCCAAATATCAATACTCAATTAGTAGTCATCAAGTGTTTCATTACCTGTAATTATATTATAATCTAATAAATGTATACTTTTCTTTTCTCTAGATCTTCGTTGGTAATCTGGACAACGATGGGACAAAGACCAATTTGTTTGACCCTCCAATCATAGCTCAGCATATACGAATCGTTCCTGTCGTCTGTCGTAAAGCCTGCACTCTGAGAATGGAGCTGGTGGGCTGTGAACTCAACGGTAAAGTCCCAGCAATATGTTTTGCATGTTTATACATTCTTATGAATAGATTTATGGGAGCCAAAACAACTCCCCTCGAATATGGTAATACTGATGTGGTTTTATGGAAGAAAAAGTGAGTAAGCAGCTTCACAATTTGCACAATTTCCTGCTCCTCTTCGTTTGCGGTAAAGTCAAGGACCGCAGTCTATTTGGCTGAAGGAACAAAGTCACATCTCTCCAAACCGGGACTCTAGCCTGTAAACATTCTGAGCATAAAACTCTCCGATTTTGACTTATTTAGCACATGTGACACGATTTTGAGCTGCTTATAGTGATGATGAATCACTGGTTCATTTGTGTGGTATGTGCTTAATACATTTCCTTCTTGTTTTCTGCTAATGTTTAAGAAAGATTGAATTTATTTAAACTGACAATTTATATTAAATTACAATATTACAACTTATATTCCATTGATATATTAATTATATTATCATAAAAAATTATTCTCATATTTTGGCCAATAACTACATGTATTTATTATAAATAGTTCAATTTATTATAAAAAAAATATAATACATTTTACAATAGTAATACAATTCATTTAAAATATGTATACATGTAATACAGTAATAAAACTAAAAAATATATATAATTAAATAATCAATTATTTTATTAATTGTACATTTTTAATGGCCGATATTAAAATATTTGATTATGTATAATATATACAATGCAATAATATACTATATTATTGTCTAAATGCATGAACAAATGTATCACTACATGCAAGTCTACTTTATAGTCATTGAAATGGTGCAAATGTCAATGTTTTATTCACAGTATTGCCCACTTCACTGTTCCATCTGTGTCTCTCAGGCTGTCCATCACTGCAGCATGCATGCTTTACACACCGCCAGCTCTCGCCCGCATGCGCTTCACACACACACACAGCATCTTGCCATTCACCTGCATGAAACTCGCTCTCGATCCACTCTGAGCTGATGTGGTTTGTGCCGCTTGTGCTGACACGCTTCCCATCCATCTCTCTGCCACTTCTGGTCCCCTCCCTCTTTCTGTTGTCTCACTTCACAGTGTATTTGAACACGACAGGTTGCTCCGAGCCGCTAGGTATCAAGTCACGGCTGATCAATGACAGGCAGCTGACGGCTTCCAGCTCTTTCCGCACCTGGGGGATCGAAGCGTTCACCTGGCACCCACATTACGCTCGTCTGGACAAGCAGGGCAAGACCAACGCCTGGACAGCAGCCACCAATGACCGCTCAGAGTGGCTGCAGGTGAGATGACACACTTTAAGGCTGTAAAGGGAAATTTACATGATCAGCCATCTAGAGGAATAACTATGCTTTTAGCTGAATTAAGTTACATTAGAAAGAACTATTTTATTACATGATCCTACAGAAATCATTCTAATATGCTGATTATGTGCACAAGTCAGATTTCTTATGATCATGCCGAAAGCCGTTGTGCTGCTAAATATTTTTGTGGAAGGCGTGATACATTTTTTCAATGAATAGGAATTTCAAAACCACTCATTTAAAACATACATGTCTTTACTGTAATTTTTTGAACAATTTAACGTGTCCTTGATAAAGAAAAAAATCTTACTGACCCTAAAGGTAGTGTGTTTACAGTATCACTCCAATGTTTTATGAAGTGGGAGTATTACCTGGATACAGTCCATGTTGAGCTTGAGTGTCTTCCCTTCTGTTAATGTCTGGCACCATTTAAATGTTTGCATAGGAAATGAATTCATTCTTGATCGTTGCTTGGGGATCTTAGCACATTCACACATCGGATAACCTTTCTTAGGCTGAATGCAGTCGTATCGCCCCAAATTTCAATCTGTACACTGAAAGCACTGTCCAGGGAGGACATCATTTACACACAGCGATCCTCTTACAATTACACAATTACCAAGAGGCCAATAATTAATCTCTCATCATAGCATGGATGATTACAACTAAATGCCACTTTTTGATGTAAGACCTCATGCTGAGCTGTTCTCATCTGTCTGTTTTAAGGTGGACCTGCTCAGACCTAAGCGCATCACAGGGATCATCACACAAGGGGCCAAAGACTTTGGTAATGTGCAGTTTGTGTCCGCCTATAAAGTAGCTCACAGTGATGACGGCAAAAACTGGACCATACTCAAAGACGACAAGACTAAAACAGATCAGGTTTGTTTTTTAAAAATGATTTAAAGCCTCGGTTTGATTCAACCCTTTTGGATTAAGTCCCTTTCCACACATTAAGAGTCCTGTCTCACTCAGAACACAAATAGGGTTGCAAATGTTGATTTTTCATGTGTTTAGTGGCTGTGATCGGTGTTATGAACTAAAACTATTCAAAATAGTTTTTTTAAAATTAAAGATGCAGTGCATTGTGGAATATTTATGAGGATCTATTGACAGAAATGCAATATAATATACATAACTATGTTTAAAGTGGTGTGTAAAGATCTTACAATGAAGTGTTTTGTTTTTATTAGCTTAAAATTAGCCATTTCTATCTACATACAGCGCGGGTCCCCTTACAGTGAAATCGGCATTTTGTGCCAGCATGTTTCTACAGTAGTTTAAATTAATTCAACAAATGCACATAACAAAATTACTAAATTTAAGTTATAGAATTTATTTAAATGTAGTATTGTATATAAATAATACTATAAAATAACACTGGCTGTGATTTTGGTGTTCAATATTGGTATACTTGTAGGATCTGTAAAGTTTAAAAACACAGATCAATATGCTGGGCGCATTTGTATATATGAAAAAAAAAACACACAAAAATTAAAAAGCAAAACAACAACAACAACAATTTCCTGACAATGAATGGGGACCAATATGTTGTTTTGGTCCCCAATGTCTTTGATAGATGAACTAAAAAAAGTTACAAATATCAAAATAGTCATACTGTGTTGGAACAACATGATGATGATATGTTTTCGTTTAACAGATTCCGAACTTACATCTATTAAATTGGCATCTTGTGTATATTTGAGCTTTTTTCCCCTATCTGTCTGTCATGTCCTAGTCTCACCCCATCTTTATTTTCTTCTGCTTCACCTGCAGATTTTCCCTGGCAACAGTGACAACAACGTTCACAAAAGGAACGTGTTCGAGCCCCCCTTCTTCGCGCGATTCGTCCGCATCCTGCCGTGGGTGTGGCATGAACGCATTACTCTGCGAATGGAGCTGCTGGGCTGCGATGAGTAGAACTCCTCCCTCCCCTTTTCTCTCTCTCTCTCTCTCTCTCTCTCTCTCTCTCTCTCTCTCTCTCTCTCTCTCTCTCTCTCTCTCCTTCTCTTCTTTTATACTTCTCTTCATTCCTTCTTCCCCTCAACCACACCTGCACTGCCTCACTCTTAGCAACAGAGGGCACCATCACCACACGACCCTGCACTGCTGGGGGACTGATGTCACAGCGGCCGGCAAAACACCAAGCTCAAACCCACAGTGTGAAGCTTTAGGATTATATATTTTGTACTAATGTTAGTCTGACTGCAGTGGCCCTTTGAAGATGAAGTCAATGCTAATTTATATTAAAGTTTATTTGCCCTAGGTTAGGAAAATAGTAAATGGCTTACTTACTGAAGTAAAGAATTACAAATAATTGGAAAGAAGTAATAGTGTACATACCAAATAAGTCACAATTTATTTATTTTCACATGAATCAGTGTGTTAGTTTGGTTGTGAATGCAGTCAAGCTGTTTTATCTTATCTTATAAAGTAGTTTAAATTTAGCAAATGGTAGTCACAAAATATTGTTGTGATCTATGCTAATTTGTATAATGATAGTTACCATTTGATCATTTGTTTCTTCTTTGAAACAATATTTGCTTTAAATCTAAATACGGAATGTGACAGTCAATCATCCAGTATTATTTGATCCGTTTTGTTGTAAATTTGATGCCTTGGCCAGAGCAGCCACGGATCTCAGGTGCAGTTTGCTACTGAATTTTATTTTATATTTTATTCCAGCATGATTCTGAATAAACCAAACTTTTTGGTACAAAAAATTACTCTTAAAAACCAAAGTGGTCTCATTTTGTTGATTTTTATGATGATGTTAGCAAATGTGTAATCTCTATTTTTTTTAACACTATAAGCTTTGACATACCCTGATCACTAGCTTGGTCACATAATAAGATGCGGGGACGGGTGCAAATCTAATTTGGAATAATTTCTACGGTGGCACTGAATCTCTGATATGACCGTCCAATCTACATAATGTTTTCAAAATTATGCATTGTGATCCCACCCCCACCCCAACCCCTCCACTCGAATAAATTTACACTTTTGGGCTTGTGCAATATGATATGAGTATTAATATGAATTAATATTAATGGAGCTTTATATACAGGCAGTATTTCTCTGAGATATTTTCTGAGAAGAATTGAAGTGGTATTCAAGGTAACAAACACTGAGAAATATTCGACTAGTCCAGCATGATTTCTGCATTTTTAGGCTGCATGCGTTTTCTTTCTTTTGGACTCTGTACTGATGTTAGCATTTGATTTTTCTCAAATAGTTGTTTTCATTGCAGTAAAATCATTTCTCTTTCAATGATACTTTTTTGTATTTTTTTTAATGCCTCATACTGTAGCACTCCTCTTGTGTTCAGATTGTTTAGGCTAGATGCATTTCCTTAGTATATCTTGAAATATTTTCTTCATGTTTTCAACTGTAGAAATAAATAAATAATATAAATAGATACTTATGGAACATGTTGTGTCTTGTTATGAATCCTTGTAGCATGCTGTTATCAATAAGTCAAATATTGTTTCCACACTAATTTATTGGAAATCCTCAACATCTCAACATCAAATGTAATAAATTAAATGTTATATAATTAAATTTAAAAAAAAATATTATTGCTAATAATAGTAATAATTTAATATAGTGATATTTCTATATTAAAGATATAGAAATAAGTCGCACTGGTATATTTGTGGCAATAGCCACTAATATAGATTTTTCTTTTATGCTAAAAATCATTAGGATATTCATTTAAGATTATGTTCCATGAAGATATTTTGTCCTACCCTAAATGTATATTAAAAAAAATATTAGTAGTAGTAATATGTGTTGTTAAGGACCTCATTTGGACAACTTTAAAGGGGGTTTTCTCTATATATATATATATATTTTTTTGCACTCTCAGATTCCAGATTTTTAAATACCGTAGTTGTATCTTTTAGTTGTATTTGTAATATTATTTATTCAGCTTGCAGGTGATCTATAAATCTCAATTTAAAAAAAATACCCTTATAACTGGTTTTGTGGTCCAGGGTCACATATGAAAAATTTATGAATACAGTTATTTATTATTTTTTATCATTTAGGAAAATTATTTGAGGATTTTATTATATTACCATGAGTTCTGATGATTGACTGGGGGCACACTAATAGCCGCTCTATAGAGGCTTAAAGCAGGAAGGCAGGAGAGAATCAAGTGATAGTCTAAAGAATAGCAGGAAAACACGATGGGCAAAGCCAGGAAGGATTCTTTTCTGGAAAAACAAGGCTATTTTGGATGAGGTATTGTGGCAAATATTTTGTCAGGAGCAAGCTTTCTTTACTCTCTAATAACATCTCTACAAAGGAAATCTCGCCTTGTCGGCCTCATTGCTTGACAAGTTTATGAGGGGTTGTAAATTGGGTCAACATTTGTAAAATACGCCCTCAATGTCAAAATCATCAGCATGAACACGAGTATTACTAGTGTTTCACCGGATGCCTGTTTGATGGAAACTGCCAAAATAAATCAAAAACCCACAGATATGTGTGGCTGAATTCCTTTCATTCACATGCATATAGTCATTCAAGAAGAACAAGAAAGATGTTTGGAAGCACGTACATATTGTTCAAGGCCTCTCAACATGCAATTATTCACAAGGATCACAATCCCAAAGAAATTCCCTTTTAAAGAAAGAAATGTAATCTAAATGGATCTACCATATGCTACTGATTAAAGCAGCAAATCAGCATATTAAAATGATTTGCACAATTCAATAATTAACATTACTTAATTTGCCTGATATAATGATTAAAATCCTAAAAAGTTATTGTTTTTCCAATAATCCGTTGAAATGAAAGTTTTCTCTGGCAGGTTGTAGTAACGAAGACTGACAAGTGCTTCAGGAGAATTTAAAACATTTACATCCAGCCATTTCAAACCTATTCATTTTGGGCAAACAATTAGAGAACAATGTTCTTCCAAAAGATTGCTGCCAAAATCATGCTTCTGAAGCCCACAGCTATTCAAAGGCTCTCTGTGTTCCTTGCCTTAGGCGAAGGCTTTCATCTTGGCTGTGCGGACTAATTGACGGGAATCTTCAAATGCGTCGCTAATGTTCTGAGCATCTGTGAGTGGGGCGATGTAAATCTGCTCCCTCTCTTTCGCCGTCTTTTAGGGTGTTAAGGTGTAGGCAAAAAAAAAAAATCCATAATCCATTTAATAGTGTTTCGTGATGTAGCCTGCGAAGCACAGCTCACAAAGAAGTCACTTTCAAACCAAACAGCTTCTGAGCTCGAAAATATACACTCTTAAAAATTCTGGGTAAAAAACAACCCAATGTTGGGTCAAATATGGACTAACCCAGCAATCTGGTTGTTTTAACCCAGCGATTGGGTTGTCTTAAGCAAATATTTAACCCAACCACAGGATTAAAACAACCCAATCGCTGGGTTAAAATAACCCAATTGTTGGGTTAGTCCATATTTGACCCAACATTGGGGATAAAACAACCCAGCATTTTTAAGAATGCATGTTCTAAGAATGTTTTGCTAACATTGCCATTAAATTATGAAAGCATCCCTGATAGGACACGTACAAGACGGAGACGCCTATTTGAATTTTGCAATATGTCTCAAAGATGTTCCCAAGATGTTAAATAGACATTTAAAAAACGTCTTTAAAAACGGCTTATGATTTAGAATGTATGAAAACTGCTTTGTCTAAGATGTTTATCAGATGTTTGTACACAACAGATTAAGCTCTCTTTAACAGACATCTTAGAGACGTAGGCTACCTGCTTTATGCAAATGCTAAGGGAACATTCAATTTGATTTAAATGATTGTCAATTTAAACATTAGGGGTGTTCGTTTTTGAATGTTCTCTGGATGCTCTGAAACAAAAAGTCTCTAGACTTATTACCAAAGACTTTATAAAGACGGTCCATCTGATTACTTATGAATGGAAGAAGTGCAATGCCCAATATGGCGAATAAGCCCCGCCTTATCGTTGATTAGTAAAGTTAATGCATCTGCCATTAGAGTGAGTGTTCTGGATTACTGGATCAATTGCCCACCGCGTTCATTTTCATAAAATCAGTTCAGTTAGAGAAACAGACACTACTATTAAAAACTGAACGTGTCTGTTCAGTATAATGTGATTTAGCCGCTAAGGGAGTGTCACAGCACAAACGCAGCAGGAGTCAGATAACATTCATCGTGATGAATGAGCTGAATGAGCTGTGAGACGTGTGCGTGCTTTTGGATGAGTGCACAGAGACAGATCTTCTCACAGCGTGCACAAGTTCTCATTCGCGTCTTCTGGCACTACATTCGGGTGATGACGAAGAAAATTACTGGTCATATTCGAACTTACAGCAGCAGCACTCGCATGCATTGAACAAAGTTTACAAAGAGGTGAAACAGTATGCTATTTTTATTTACTTGCCACGGTGGCCGGCAGGTGAAGAGAGTTTACCCGCCACAACTCAAAATCACCCGCATTTGGCTGGTTGCGGGTGCTAATTTCCATCTCTGCTCCATATACATGGATGTGATCCACAGGCCGCAAAAAACGGGTTGAAAACATGCGGAAATAGCTCCCTCTACTGGCTGTAGTCTTTAGCCTCTGGCCAAAAAATTCTCCGGTCATGCAAAATAATGCACAAATCTTTTTTAAGGCCCTGTCCACACAAAACCGCAGCTCTTTCTACACGGTTTGGCTGTTCGTCATCCACACAACATGCAAACGCAGTAGCCTATCCGTTTACTGAAACCAGACTTTTTTGAAAACTCTGGCCAGAGGGAAGATTCGTAGAAACTCCAGTTGCAACGTTGTCGTGTAGATGGTGAAACCAGAGATTTCAGCTTGTGAAGTCGGCTGGATCTGAAAATCTAGACAGCTGACTCGTTGCCTCGCTGCCTTATCAGACAATGACTTGTAAGGCAGTGTTTTGTGCATGAAGACACCTCACAAAACTAATTTCGCCATTGATTCAACAAGGTGCTGAAAGCATTCTTTAGAAATGTTGGCCCATATTGATAGGATAGCATCTTGCAGTTGTTGGAGATTTGTGGGATTCACATCCAGGGCACGAAGCTCCCGTTCCACCACATCCCACATTTTTCAACTGTCCACATTTTCAACTGTTCAATTTTGGTGAGCTTGTGCAAATCGTAGTTGTTTACTATTTGTAGTGGAGATGAGTGATACCTGGTGGGGTCTTCTGCTGTTGTAGCCCATACGCCTCAAGGTTGTGCGTGTTGTGTCTTCACAAATGCTTTGCTGCATACCTCAGTTGTAACGAGTGGTTATTTCAGTCAAAGTTGCTCTTCTATCAGCTTGAATTAATCGGCCTATTCTCCTCTGACCTCTAGCATAAACAAGGCATTTACGCCCACAGGACTGCCGCATACTGGATGTTTTTCCCTTTTCACACCATTCTTTGTAAACCCTAGAAATGGTTGTGCGTGAAAATCCCAGTAACTGAGCAGATTGTGAAATACTCAGATCGGCCCGTCTGGCACCAACAACCATGCCAAGCTCAAAATTGCTTAAATCACCTTTCTTTCCCATTCTGACATTCAGTTTGGAGTTCAGGAGATTGTCTTGACCAGGACCACACCCCTAAATGCATTAAAACAACTGCCATGGGATTGGTTGATTAGATAACTGCATTAATGAGAAATTTAACAGGTGTTCCTAATAATCCTTTAGGTGAGTGTATGCTGCCTTCAAAAATCGATCAGCTGAAGGTATCTCAGGAGACAGAAAGTAAAGCAAACATTAGATTCGAATGCAGCCTTTCGGATGCAGTCGAAGTGTGCGCCATTCTCTCTTTTGTTTGACGTCAGATTGTGGGCGGTTATCTCTTTTGTTTACATGAGTCGAGTCTATGCAATGATAGCTGTCATAGCGTTTAATAACTGCTAACAACACTTATCACATGTATACAGATACATGCACAGTTATCTCATTGTATTGCAGAACAGAGGCGCCAGAATGCAATAATAATATGTGTAATAAGTGTATGAAGCTACAGTCCACTTGGGCCCTGCCCAATACAATTACATGTCTCTGAGTCCAAAGTAAAGGAACTCGTAGAGGGGTTTCACCCTTCACCGAGCCTATGACATCACTCAGTGCAATCATCACTCAGCCAATCATAGCGTGTTTTTGCATTTTCATGTGGACAGATTTTTTTTTTTAACCATGCTTGTGTGGATGCGATTGTTTTTTTTTTTTAACGGAGGAAAAACACTCTGAATTTAAAAATACCTGTGGCCTGAGACGGATTAACTTTGTCCAGGCTGTAAAATGTAGTATTTTGTCATGATTTAAGCATTTAGAAACCAAATTTATGAGACGGCTGTTGTCATATTTCATTGGGGATTCCAAATATGAAATTTAATCATTAGCTTGGCGAACAGTTTTGGAGCATTTTATGTTTCCTCATTAAAATAGATTTGGAGGATAAAGTCATTATTTAGATTTTTTTGTGCGCACAAAAACTATTCTCGTCGCTTGGTAAAATTATTGTACAGCAACTGTAGTGCCCAAGTTGTAACGAAGTCTTTAGTGCCTTTTGGGTCTTGTGAGTGGGTCAGTGGGAATGTACTGAATGCCAATGGAGGCCTTTCTGAAGCCTTTCTTAGCCATCAGCTTTCAACAAAAATATCTTCATTTGTGTTCTGAAGATGAACGAAGGTGTTAAGGGTGTCCATTGACATGAGGGTGAGTAATTAATGAAATCATTTATTTTTGGGTGAACTAACCCTTTAAAGGGACTTTGGCATTACCATTTTTTACAGTCTATGGGTATTACTAAAATATTTCAGAAAAAGACATTCTATAAAAAATGTATAAATAATATTTTTGTGCTAATATTTTGAGAGCATTATGAAAGAATATTCTATTAATGTTAGTGGAAGAACTTTTGTTCGTAACTTTGAGAAAAGTTTGCCAGAACGTTCTGAGACTGTTCCCTGTTAGCTGGGTTTCTGTTAGTCAAAAGGGCACATTCGCTGGACCACACGATTCAAATAATGTGGGGATGTGGGGTTTTCAAAAGTTTGAAAAACCCAAACCCCCGTTGTCGTATAAATTAATGGCCAAAACTTGTAAAAAGTTTTCAGTTTTTAGTTAAAAATGTTGTCCCCCAGTCATTCCAAAAGATGATCGGGAGTTTTGCATGAGAGCGCATTCGCTGCACATATAACGATAACTATATTAGCGTCCACGCCAATGCACAATAGCGTTCTGTTTATTCTAAGCGAGCCCTAGTTGTGTCGTCAGCTGCATAGATGCTCAAGCTCTTTAAAGCAGGATGGATTCTGATTGGTTGTCAAAGTTTTTATCGTTCATCAACTGGAATTTTTTTTACTGAAAGTGATTCCAACAATATAATTTATCTGCTGTTATTGTGATGTGAAGTTGTGAACATTGTTTTTATATCGTCCTTATGTGAACAGTCCTGTGACCACGTGTTTGCACTACAAAATTTTGACTTTAAAACAATATAAGAAATACTAGCCAAAGACACCAGAATCCTTGCACAGTCAAGGTAGTTCTTACTTTAAAAATAATGTTGAAATGACTGGATTTTGCCCCTGAATTGGCTGAAATACGGTAAATGTGACCAGTGTTGTACATTAAGGGTCACAATAATGAGTGATGCTGTCAGTCCAACATCCTGGTCCCTCCAAAGGCCGCCAAACAGTCCTTTCCTCTTTAATATTTGCAATTTAAATCTCACATCAACTGTAGCATTAAATAACAAGGTCAGAATTTAGGGGAAGAGATAAAAGGTGAACATACTGGCTGCTGGAGAGGTATGCTGACAGAGAACAACTAATGTTTGAATCCCTATGGTCATGAGTAAGAGGAAAATTTCACATCTGCAAGGCTGATACTTTCCTCTGCTATTGACTTTGGAAAATTAGCACACTTTGGGAGCTTTGCTGAGGAGAAGTGGAATTTCAACCACTGACTTTCCCATAGTAATCTTTTTCAAGACCTCGGTCAGAGGTCAATGCTCATGCTTCTGGTGTGTAATTTCGTATCCATTATTTGTTGTATTCCTATTATTATATTGCACTAAATTCTTACATTTACTATATATTTTTTACTGTAGGCTACAGGTTTATGTTTTTTTCTTTTCTTTTTTCTTCATCTAAAGGAGCATAATTTATAACACTGAGTGCATTAGGAATGTAAAAAAAACTAAAAGGTATGTGACAATGTGACAATCTATTATTACCAGCTGTGTTATTAGGCCAGGCAACCTCTGAGGCCAGTAAGAATGGTTGTTTATTGTGACAAAACCCACGTAACAAGAGACATGGGTGGAATATATTCTCGCTGGTACCGTGAGCACAAGTTCTAGTTTCAGTTTTGGGAAATTATCAACACACCTTATGCTGTAAAATTATACCGTGATGATGGACGGCGGCCCTCGCCTGCTTTGTAGACCCCACAATTATTATTGTTCGCGAGCTGAAGAACTTCAAAAGAGATGCCTGAGTGACGTCACCTCATGGTTCCACAAGATTATTAGAGAGAGAGAGAGAGAGAGAGAGAGAGAGAGAGAGAGAGAGAGAGAGAGAGAGAGAGAGAGAGAGAGAGAGAGAGAGAGAGAGAGCGAGCGCTATTATCCCTCACCTCGGAGTCTCGGACGATGAACAGAGTAGTTGTAGCAAAGGAGGCTGAGTAAGAATTTACATTGGTAAGTTACGAATATTCTTTAATTCCTTAATAAATGCGCGTGTTAGCAGATTCTTTTGAATGCTGAATTGAATATCTACATGCAATAAACGCCATGCTTCGATTATAACTTCAAATCTTTGTATTTTAAATGTGTATGCTAACATTGACGTTTTAATAAAAGGAACTAGGCTACTTTTTATGTCGCTTATAGCTAGTTATAGTTTAGCTAGTTATAGCTATCTTTTTGACTTGTTTCTGCAATCGTCTATTAAGCAGCAACTTTGTGCATTTCTTGTTGTAAGATAACTTTATGACGCGCATATACATTAAAAAAATCTGACTTCAAGAAGATACATAGGCCTATATGTTGCGTTAGATGTGTAGCCTATGATAAACTCGTTGCTGATCTTTAGGTAAACATAGGGTTGTCTTAAAATTTAAGGACACTTGGAAATCTGCGGGTCTGTTGGAAATCGACAGGGAAAAGCCGTAATATGTGGACTTTACGCCATCTGGTGGTTTTTCTTATGCACCTGGTCCTCGGAAGCTTTGCACAGCGATACTCCAATGGCTATTATTATCAGGACATTGTTAATGGAAATGGAAATGCCAACGGTGAGAGTAAGTTAATTTATTTATCAGTTGCTCTTGATATTTTCACGTGTTTCATGTGTTCAAAATAAACCAGCTACCATGTTCCAAAAACTAAAATTGTTTAAATTGCTACACGTATTTTTTTTTAGCCTAGGCCTATTATTTCAAATTGTTTAAAATTGCTTAACAAACATATTTGCTATAAATTCTGTGGAACTTGTAAATTAATTAGTTTTAATATACATTTAGGATGGTTATGGCATCACACAAATTAGATTAGAAGATAGATAGATAGATAGATAGATAGATAGATAGATAGATAGATAGATAGATAGATAGATAGATAGATAGATAGATAGATAGATAGATAGATAGATGGCCTATTAATATGGGTTTGTTGTTGTTGGTTATAGATAGATAGATAGATAGATAGATAGATAGATAGATAGATAGATAGATAGATAGATAGATAGATAGATAGATAGATAGATAGATAGATAGATAGACAGACAGATAGATAGACAGATAGATAGACAGATAGATTGATGGCCTATTAATATGATGGTTTTGTTGTTGTTGGTTTTAGTATACTTCCACAAGGTCCGTCTTCACGTTGAATCTCCAGAAACATTTGTGTCAGCTGTTCAGGGGAGTAATGTCACGCTGCCCTGTCATTACCGCTATGAGCCCGCGCTCAGTGCGCCCCGCAGAACGCGGGTCAAATGGTTCTGGCTGCCCATAACCGGCGGAGGGCCGGAGCGTGACGTCATGGTGGCCATCGGCACACGTCACCGGAGTTACGGAGACTTCAAAGGGCGCGTGCGGCTCCGCCGGAGCGACCCAGGCGATGCGTCCCTCGTCATCAACCCGCTACAGTCCGACGATACCGGCCGTTACCGGTGTGAAATTATTGATGGTCTCGAAGACGACAGCGTGACTGTACAACTTAAATTTCGAGGTGCGTCATGAGCTCATGTTTGTGTTACCTTTGGCATAATGCTATTTTATTATTTTGTGCATTATTATTTTATTGATGATGTTATATTTAATACACTTGTTTATTCAGTGGTGCATTGCGCTCTTGTGCTCCACAGGTGTGGTGTTCCCGTATTACTCCCATAGAGGGCGCTATCTAATGAACTTTCATGAGGCTAAGGAGGCATGTGAGAAGCAAGATGCACACCTGGCCACCTTTGAGCAGCTCTTTGCTGCCTGGCAGGAAGGCCTGGACTGGTGTAACGCTGGGTGGCTTGCTGATGGGACGGCACAATATCCTGTCTCAGTGCCACGAGAGGCTTGTGGAGGCACCGACCTGGCACCTGGTGTACGGAGCTACGGCGTTCGAGACAAAAGTCTTGACCGGTTTGATGCCTTCTGCTTCACCTCGTGCATTAGAGGTAGTAATGTTTGCAGTAGGCTATATTTATACTGACAAGTGGAGTTTTTATATGACTTCATATAACATTGTATAACTTCATCCAGTTTTGGCTTACACTTAAAGGACAACTCCGGCGAATTTTTAAGTTTATCTTGATCGTTATATCATTGTGAGTACAGTCAATAGAAGAAAAAAAACGAACCGGATTGGTGCTTGCAACACAGAGTTATTACAGTTAATGCCCAAAGCCCACCCCCTCAGCTAAAACGGCAGGTTTGGGGGCATGAACGTAAAGGGTGTCTTTGTGCCTCTTGACAGACACAAAATGCAATTAAAATGTCTGTCCAACATAAACAGGGCCCTTACATGACCACAAGATGCGTTTAGCCACTTAGCCATTATTTAAATTCACCTGTTTTAGACGACTAGCTATGTGTCGCGCGCTCTTCTCGACTGGACTATTTGCCTTTTTCCGGGTACAACAGCGTTCCCACAGGACTTCAGCACGAGACACAGCTAGCCACCTAATACAGGTGAATTTAAACAATGGCTAAGTGGCTAAACGCATCTTGTTGTCATGTAGGGCCTTGTTCATGTTGGACAGACATTTCAATTGCATTTTGTGTCTGTTAAGAGGGACAAAGACACCCTTTACTAGTGATGGCCAAATGAGGCTTCCTGAACCACTGAGGCTTTCCAGCCCATTGGTTCACCAAAAGGTTCATTTACCTGAAGCCTCATGAAACAGTGTGCTCCCTAGTGACACCTGCTGTGCAAAGCAATGCATCGCACACAAATCTATTCATCCTGAGCAACCAAATTATCATAGTGTGGGCACACCCTTTTTCTATTGCCTGTGTATTAATAAAGTATTTTACTCTGCTTGTATTAACCTATGTACACACAACTCACACAAACACACAACTTTGTGTTCTACTATTCAGTAGTTCTTTGGGTTAGTGATGACAGTGAATGCCCAGATGATTGTAAATAAATTATTGTGAGTGCAGTGCTAATGGGACTGGAATTGTGGAACAGCAAACTGCAACAGGGATGGGAAAAGCTTTCCCTAATACAGTCTAATCTTATAATAATAATAATAATAATAGCAATAATATATATATATATATATAATAACACTAGGCCTACTACTAATATAGGCTATATATATACCTACTACTAATATAGGCTATATACTAATATAGCCTATATTAGTAGTAGGCCTAGTGTTATTATATATATATATATATATATATATATATATATATATATATATATATATATATATATATATATATATAATTACGTAGGCTAGTATAGGTATTACAACTAGATATAGGCTAATTTACTCTAATAATCTACTGAACTATGTATAATTTACTCTAATAATCTACTAAACTAAGTATAATGTAATATAATATATAATAAGCTATGATATATAATGATATCGCTACTACATACAACCAACACCTCAACACCAATGCAAATGCCTACTGCAAACCCCACAAGAGCCGCGAGGTTTCGAACCACTTTTGTCCGAAAGCGATACTCAGAATGAAGCAATGACGTATTCAACAGAAAACGAGGCCTCGTTTGTCATCGTCACGTGATTTTCACGGAAACGATACAAGCCTCGAATCGGGGCTTCATCTGGAACGCCCCTTTTTGCTCGACACAAGCTCCGGAGCCTCGCTTCAGATGTCCCATCACTACCCTTTACGTTATGCCCCCAAACCTGCCGTTTTAGCTGAGTGGGGGCTCTGGGCATTAACTGTAACAGCTCTGTGTTGCAAGCACCAATCCGGTTCGTTTTTTCTTCTATAGACTGTACTCACAAAGATATAATGATCAAGATAAACGTAAAAATTTGCCGGAGTTGTCTTTTAAACATTTGAAAATGTCCCATAGCTGTGCTTTCAATGGGTGTGCTTTATATTTTTTAGTTAGTTCACTAGTCAGTTCACCTCAGGTATTGTAGGCTACATGATGTGGCTGCATTGCTCATTCAGGAAAATGTTCCTATTTTATTACTGTTAGTCAACTGCCATCAAGGATTAATTATAAAATGGCATTTTCCCCATTTTAATCAGTCATGCATATATTTTAAAGCTATTTGCCTTGATATGCCAGTTGTATTTTGTTTCTGGAATCTTGGGTCAATTATTGGCATTCAATTCTGAGGTGATGTCATATTTGTATTTAAGTCACCAAATATGATGTGACAAGTTACCTTATGTCTTTCTTCAAGGAGAGGTCTACTTCTTGGAACATCCCATCAAACTAAATTTCACTGAGGCAGTGGAGGCCTGTCAGAACGATGGAGGTCATATCGCTAAAGTTGGCCAGTTATACGCTGCCTGGAGGTTTGTGGGATTGGACCAGTGTAATGCTGGCTGGTTGGCTGACGGTAGTGTACGTTACCCAATCATCCAACCCAGGATAAACTGTGGCCCATCAGAACCAGGAGTGCGCAGTTTTGGCTTCCCCCCGAAGCATTTGAAACATGGCGTTTATTGCTACAAAGTCCGCTGGTAAACTGCACAAATCATTTTAAATGTATACAAACACTTCTGTGAAAACCACAACGAACAGTTTAGTACTTCTTTTTCTACACTACTGATATTCAAATCATAATAATGTGTTTGTATTGTGTCTTGATATATAATTTGAAATGTGCTGGAATCCCCCTAAAATATTATACCGTGTGGCAAAATTACATTCCCAGTGCTGATTTGGATATTTACACTTTAAAACTTTAAAAAATGAAATTTAAAACTAACTCACTGTTGTTATTACATTTTATACATTGTGTAGTTCTAAGTAACGTTAAAAGCCTGAATTTGGTGGTGGGTGATTCTTTAAACACTTATGATCTGATTTCCTGAATTTTGTAGCATTTTAATGCAAAAACATCAGTTAGTCTGTGCCATATTCTGGTATCACATTTGTATGCATGACTTCTTACTATTATATGAGACGTCGTCATCCGAATAGCCAAATGTCTTGTCAATAAATAGTTTTTTTTTTCAAACAACGGTTCTGTATGTTCACTTACAGTCACTTCAAATGTCCAGACCACCGAATAAATCACGTAGACACAGCCTGCTTGTGTTTTGAAATAAGTCAGCCTTGTCCCGTCCTCTGTTTCTAATCCTGACCAGCAGGGCGCGCGCTAATGTGAGTCAGCCGGATCCCGCGTCGGAGAGCTAACACAGCACATTCAGTTAAAGAGCAAACCGACATCCTTCATAACGGTGTCACTGTGTAACATTAAGCCAAATATGGGAGGGGGTATGATTATCACACCCTTTCCACAGGATTGCACGTTCCTTTGGCGTCAAAGATGTGCCGTATTTACACCTGCTTCCCAAACATGGACGGTAGGCGGGGGAGGAGCAGCTAGCACATGAATAGCCAGTAGTGTTCCTCAGCCTAACTGAACATAAAGATGCAGTGTTAGGTAAGAGAGGTATATTCATCAGCTTTTAGGATTTTCATTCCCTTGAGAAAATGTCATGAGTAGGTAGTGTTGTTTGCCGTATAATTGAGGTCTTGGGTGTTGAGTAACTTTGATTATGTCCACATTAATTTTTTTGACTTGTGCCTCAACAACACTTTTATATTAAAAAAAGAACTAACGTTACACTCTGAAATAAATGGTACAAATACTGTCTCTGAGATGGTACGAACACTTTAAAAAGATTCTGTACCATTTACAAATAGACCTATTAAACTTTTGGCTACCAATAAGTAGGTATGCACTTCTTTGGGTACACAGGTGACCTGTTGACAGTTTTTGTACCTTTTGTTCTGAGAGTGTACCATAAATACTTTAAACATATCACAAAAGAACTTCATATCACAAAAGATAAACAATATTCAAAATGAAGACTCTTCTAACTTAATACTATTTGTTTAAATGTAAAAATGTTTTTTCAGTGAAGTAGTTAATTCTGAGGGAAAAGTCTAGCATAATTGCCACTTTGATATATTCTATCTAAAGCAATGATATTTAGATATTTTTAAATGTACTTAACTCATCTACAGAATTCAGGGTTCCCACAGCTAATCTAAAAATATAACAAAATTTCAAAAAATAAAATAATCTTCAGGCATGGATACATAAAAAAATGGAAATGAAATAAATAAACAAACAGAAATCTTAATTGACATTGACTATGTTCTGTCAGTCTCCTAAGAATATTATTCATGAATGATTGGAAATGTCATGGAAAAGTTATGAAAATGCATAATTTAGGTTTTGGGAACTCTGTATAGAGTACACATTAGACATTAGAATAAATCCCAATAATAATTTGGGGTATAACTGTTTATATTGACTAAATAGAGGTCAAGTTCTAACTGAAAACAGTCTGAACCCAGCATAAGTTTCAGCCAATGGTTAGTTCACCAAAAAATGAAATTTCTTTCATTAATGACTCACCCCAATGTTGTTCCACACCCGTAAGATCTCCGTTCATCCTCGGAACACGGTTTAAGATATTTTAGATTTAGTCAGAGGGCTTTCTGTCCTTTGAATGTAAGTGTATGCACACTTTGCTGTCCACGTCCAGAAAGGTAATGAAAACATCATCAAAGTTGTCCATATGTGATATCAGTAGGTTAGTTAGACTCTTTTGAAGCATTGAAAATTGTCTTCACTTCCGTGTTCCTCAAATAAAGATTCAAACGGTCATGAATCAGCTGATTCGGATTGCCAATGTCACGTAATTTCAGCAGTTTGGCAGTTTGACACGCAATCCGAATCATGAATCACTACGCTGATTCATGACCATTTGAATCTTTATTTGAGGATCCAAAACAAAACCGGAAGAGAAGACAATGCTGAAGTAAAGTCGTATTTTTTGTTATTTTTGGACCAAAATGTATTTTCGATGCTTCAAAAGAGTCTTAACTAACCAACTGATGTCAAATATGGACAACTTTGATGATGTTTTCATTACCTTTCTGTACATGGACAGCAAAGTGTGCATATACTTACATTATATATAAGAGATGAACAGAAAAAACTAAACTAAATCTAAAATATTTTAAACTGTGTTCCAAAAGTTCAAAAGGATGAACGGAGGTCTTACGGGTGTGTGGAACAACATTGGGGTGAGTCATTAATGAAAGAAATTAAATTTTTGGATGAACTAAGCCTTTAATAATTCACCCTAATGTCGTTCCACACCTGTAAGACCTCCGTTCATCTTCGGAACACAGTTTAAGATATTTTATATTTAGTCCGACATCGTATGCAAGTGTATGCACACTATACTGTCCATGTCCAGAAAGGGAATAAAAACATCATCAGAGTAGTCCATATGTGACATCAGTTGGTTGATTAGAATCTCTTGAAGCATCGAAAATACATTTTGGTCCAAAAATAACAAAAACTACAACTTTATTTAGCATTGTCTTCTCTTCCGCGTTTGTTTTCAAACCTCAAATAAAGATTCAAATGGCAATGAATCAGCGTATTGATTCATGATTTGGATTGCCATTGTCACGTGATTTTGGCAGTTTGACACGCGATCCAAAAAATGAATCGTAGTTTTTGTTATTTTTGGGCCAAAATGTATTTTCGATGCTTCAAGAGATTCTAATTAACTAACTGATGTCACATATGGACTACTCTGATGATGTTTTTATTCCCTTTCTGGACATGGACAGTATAGTGTGCATACACTTGGATATGCTCTCGGGCTAAATATAAAATATCTTAAACTGTGTTCTGAAGATGAACGAAGGTCTTACGGTGTGTAACAACATTAGGGTGAGTGATTAATGACATAAATTTCATTTTTGGGTGAACTAACCCTTTAAATGTTAGTAGGTTTTTATGTTAAAATATGTTGTTTATGTTTAATATGCAGAAGAAGAAGAAAAAACGAAGCCTTTGGTAGTTTTATTTTCCAGAAAAATCTGAACACAGTGTGGCTGTGTTTGAACATCTTGATCAGCCCGACAACAGCAACGTTAGCTCAACCAATGGCAGGAATTTGGGGCGGGATTATCTGTTTGGCTGACCAATGGCAGGCGGATGGAGTGTTTGGAAAAGCAATCTAAAAACAGCTGTTATTTTTCTATTGAGTTTTTTTGTGATGCATTGAGTGGTTGGTTTTAACCAATCCCTGGTATAAAAAGAAAAACACCTTTATTCACACACATTTAGTCAGTTTATTTCAGGGGTACTATGACAGATATGAGTTCAGCATAGAGATGACAGTGACAGAGTGCAAAATTATAGATGGATATTGCTGGGAACAGAGCAATTCCAGTGTCTTCACTCACTCTATTGGAAACGATTGACTCAATCAAATGTTGTGGGGCACACTTTGTGTGTTGGATTATTAATATTCTCTATTTGATCATTATCTTTATATATTTTTAGGCCATTTCAAAATTCTTGTCTTGTTTTCTGATGCCATAGTTTGCTCACTTGAATATGTATGATTATCTCTACCGACATACATTAGATTGTATATCTACAAAATGTCATTTATATTAGAGCTCAAGTCTGTAATGAAAGCCAAGACGAATCATGTAAACTTGTGAGTTAATAAATTAAGGAAAAGCTAATGCATTGCACAACAAGGAATAAGTGCCATAATCAGCCATTCACTTCCTGTGACAGAAAGGCCACAAATATTATTTTTTTATAATTACAGCTAATATAGACAGGATATTATATTTTTCTAGTCTGAGTAAACATTTGTATACTATGCAAGCTGACCTAGAATCAGACCTTGAAGAAGCTGGGGAATTTATCTTTCACAGTTTCACAACTAGACATTTGAACATTTATACTACAACAAACAACAATACAAATAAAAACACACATCTTAATTAAAGAATTTGAAATACTAATATACTTAAATGTAATTGCAGCTGTGGTCATTAAAGCCTTTTGTCTTGTTCTGAACTTAAGTATTACCCAGGGGCACACAGACAATATTACCTTTGTGCTACCTAATACACAGATGTTTTTTGGACTTTGTCCCAATCTGCACACTATCTACCCTAAATAGTATGCCAGATACGGATTTTGTTTTTAATCTCAGATCATAGTATGTTGAAAATAGTATGCCAAAGGTGAATGGATGGTACACTATTTCGGGCAAGTGCATCTGTGCATTATATTTGAGCTAATATTTCTCACAACCCCTCATGTCCATTTTAATTTGTATAAAAATAACAAGGAATGCAAGGCTAACGCGTCCACATGTAAATGTATAAATCTAAAAGTTAAGCTAATTTTGTAGCTTTATCCTAATGCTTACATTCAAACACAAATAGTATGCAACAATGCTAAACAATAAAAAATATCCCAATACTGTTGTGTTTCTACATATTCAAAAATATGCGTTTTCCAATCTCTAGCAAAGTACATACTTTAAGTACGTAATAGGAGTATGCAAATTGGGAGGTGGCATTGGACAGTTCTAGAGGCTATGTTTGGAATTGCATACTGTGATACTACTTGTACCTGTATGCACATCTTATTGATGCTACTCGTATGCAAGGTAATAGGTCAAGTGACGATGCAATGCCTACTATTTCACTTTTTATATTTTTTATTTTCTTTCTAGGCAGTATTTAGTATACGGTGCCATATTCAGAAATTAGTAAGCTAGTATAGAGTGGTGCTGGTATGGCATCACTTTGTAGGCCAATCAGCAGTTAGCATTGCATTGGTTGCCTCAATAAAAACCCAATAGGATTTTCAAAAATCAAATCAAAAGACAATTTTGACAAAAATCAACAAAAATGTATGATACTTGCTAGTTTTGTCCATCAAGATCATTTTCACAGATGATCATAACTTTAATGAATTTAGAAGCCTAAATGCAGTCGCCAGAAGTAAAAAGCAAAAGCTAGGCTATAAATGGACTACACCATGGTCTTACAACTTCAATGTCATCACCACTAAGCTTCCAACAGCTCTTTCAGTTTTTTTTTAACTTTTCCACTGAGAGTTTGAGTTAAAGGGCACAATTATAAGCATAATGACACTGTAAAGGAGAGTTGAGTTTACCTGTTCAGCCCCATTTAGCCACTTAGCAACCGCCATTTTCAAGACACATCATAATAGCGTAATAAATCACAAGTGGCATAATACTGTTGTATTTTATGTCGTAGAATAAAATGTGAATGTGTCTTGAGCTTGTGTTCACCACAGGCCTTATTTTAGCCATTTAACCAAAACTCAATGACTTCATTATGATGGAACAGGAAGTGCTAAAATGCTAAATCGTTTCTGCGTTTTGGCCTACAAAGTGAAGGCATGCCTACACCACTCTTTCACACTGAACATAGCCACAGATCTTAATGGGAAAATGCTCACACAAGTAAGCATTAGTGTCACCTGGTGGCCTGGAGGAAAATGCACTAATGGTAAAGTAAATTCCTGTTCTTTGATTTTCATCATTTTTTTATTTTAGGTTTTATAAATGGTACTCTGTGCAATTTAGTCTATTCTTTATAATATAATGATCTCTTGTGACCCAGCATTTATGGGTTAGGGTAAAAAGTGGAAGAAATAAAATACTTCAATGCCAAATAAATTTAAAAGAACCCAGATATCTTTTATCTTCTTCCTAAAACAAAGTAGAACTGGTAAACCCATCAGCCAGACAGGCTAAATAAAGTGTGTCACTACATAAGGTTTTTCCTTTGTCATATAGATTTTCTTTTGAGCAAATAAGGCATCTGTACAGATGATATTTATTAACAACAGTTCTCTGGATGTTTTAAAGTGTGTGTTTTTGTCCTGTTTATAGGATCTTCCTCCATGTCCGACTATTGACTGCCTTGGGACGTGTCTTGAGGGATCTTTTCCGTAGCCTGTTCATTGTTTTGCCTGTTAAAGTAGGTAATAACATAGGCACAAATATTCTCATTGACTTTTGAGTTGGAACTTTACTCTACAAAACATAACATCTTAACCGTAACTTTGTCCTCAAATATGTGCTAAATATACTTACCTCCTATGCATTCCACTTGAGGCTCCTCCCACTGACCACCAGGTAAGCAGTGCACTACAGAAAGGTGGCGCTGTGTGAATCCACTGTCACACTGGTATCGAACGATGGAGTTAACAGGGTAGCGATCTTTGCTGCTGCCTAATATCCTGGCATTCTTCACTTCAGGAGGGGATGAACATGTGACTACAGTAAACAGAGTAAAACAAAATAGCAAAAAGTTTGTCTTCCTTTTAAAATAAGGAATAGCATTTCCTTTGCATTTACAATACCCAATATCCATTAGCAACTAACATGATGGCTGTAATGTCATTACAAAGCTATTGTGATGTAACTATTTAATGAGCTAATTAGGTGGGAGTGACTTGGTGCTGAAGTTAATGTCTATCACCTCTTCTTACCAGGCCCACTCTTGCAAGTAAAAGGAAGATGATAGTTGCAGGGTACGTCGTTCCACTGGCCATCTTCATGCCATATCATTACAACACAATCTTCTCCTGCGTTGAAGTAATTATCCGGCTGGTTGGGTCTCCAGTTTTCATATTCCTGCAGAGAAAGTAGCACTGGTTGAAACAACAGCATATTGATTCTTAAGATCATTGATGTCACTCAATTCTAAAGGACAAAACCCAGAGAAAGTTAATCTCACCAAAGGACTTCCATCTGTCCAGCGAAACTGATTTTGCACATCCCTGTCATTTAGTCCAATCCATTGATAGTCGTGAGTTTGAGCTAGGTGGTTTAGAAATGTATAAGTGCTTTCATTTAGATCAAAGAGCAGGTACATGTCTTTTATAAAAAATCAAGTTCAACTCACTTTTTACAAACTCTTGTTCTTGTTGGGAGGATATGCTAACCAAGTGAGAGTTTAGCTCTCGACATTGCTGCTCAGCACTGGTCCAGGTCTCGCGCTCATTAAAATGGATGTAACAGCTGCCCATAAAATCCAGCCACCCCTCGGCACATCTCTGTATCGCTGACAACACAAAATATATAGTTTTGATATAATTTGATATAGTTTTTATTATGTGTTCTTTAAAGAGTGGCTAGTGACAGGCTGTGCTCCAAATTCACAGGGTCCATCTACAGTTTTCACTGAAATCCCTATACACTGAGTTATATACACAGGGTTATATCTGTGTACTTTACAAAATGTGTTCCTTTTAAATACTTTAGTAATTCATCATAAACATACAATTTAGAATTTCATGTAAGATGTGTAGAAAGTAAAAAGCGAGCAAAAAGGTCACAACAGATGCAGTACATAGCATGATGGTATGCATGGCCAGTTATGTTTTTAATATGCTTTATGACTTTTCACTTACGTGTTGAGCAGTTTTCCCCACTAAATCCTGGATGACACTGACATACTGCAATGCCATCTTGGAGAGAGCATAAACCTTGTCCACAGGGGTTTGGATCACAGAGGTTAGCAGAATCTGTCAAAGATGGATGTAGTCACCTTAATTTTCAAATGTTAATATGAAGGTTGTTGTACACTAGTTGAATAACAACAAAAGTATAGTTTTACTCAGTTATTACCATCAGTAACAGGTGGCTCCTCCATTGCTTTTGGCATTTGTAGTGAAGCTGCAGGTGAAGGGGTGAGTACAGAAGTGGTGGGTGGTGTGGCGTTTAGATGTGACTGATCAGGCACATGAAACACCTGTGTGGTGACATTAAGTTGCTCATCTCTTTCTGGTAGGAGATCATCTGTTTCATTAGCACTCCAGTAATCTTCATATAAGGTACTATTAGAAATAGATATGGAGATGTCCTCAGCATGACGTTCTTGACTACTGCCCTCTCCACTGATCTCCACTGATCCACGACCTTGTTCTGGCCCGAAGGTAGACCTAAATTGCAGTTCAATGACCTCATTATCTGTTAGAATGACAACCTCTCCCTCCTGTTTCTGAATGTGGCCAGACACCTCAACTGAGGGATGACTGGGATAACTTGAGGTTTCAGAGGCAGATCCAGATCCAAAGCCAGAGGCAGATCCAGATCCAGATCCAAAGTTAGTGGCAGAGCCAGATCCATAGCCAGAGCCAGATCCAAAGCCAGATTGTGAACCAGACCCAAAGCCAGATGCAGCTCTAGATCCAAAGTCGGTGGCAGAACCAGATCCAAAGCCAGAGGCAGAACCAGATCCAAAGCCAGAGGTAGAACCAGATCCAAAGTCAGTGGCAGAGCCAGATCCAAAATCAATGGTGGAACCAGATCCAAAACCAGAGGCAGAGCCAGATCCAAAGCCAGAGGCAAAGCCAGAACCACTTACATCAGTCGAGCCAGAAAATTCCTGTTCTCCAGAAGTTCTTGCAGTCAGATCGATCATTTCCTGGTCAATAAATGACACATCGAAGAAGCCTGATCCACTCATTTCCCCACCACTGAAGAATCCACTTCCTGAACCGCTAATTCCACTTCCGAGTTCTGATGGAAGGCAACTAGCTCCACTTTGTTCTTGGTAAAGTCCAGACCCCTCTCCAGATTCTTGGTCCCCTGATCCTATTCCTGAAGTAATGAAAACACCACTACCACTGCCACTACCTTCTTTAGCCTCTGAAGCACTGCCTGAGACAGATGTCTGCCACATCAGTGTATCTGCACCTTCTTGGAACCTCACAAGATGACCTGATCCATCACCACTCAGGCCAGAACCTGATATGCTCCCACTGTGTATGCCGCTCCCTGATATGTACCCGGAACTGGAATCAGGATCACCTGATGCTGATGCTGAGCCTGAGTCTAAGTCTAGGTCTGAGCCTGAGCCTGAGCCTGAGCTTGAGCCAGATCCAGATCCAGATCCAGACAGGTCCACAATCAAGGGAGGGACAATTGGACGAACTGTAACACACATTACTGAAAGTTAGTATGCCTAAATATATCAATAATGCAGATTAGCAGTAGTAATTGGAGATATAATACATATTTGATACCAGGTCTCAGCAGCTCTGTTATGTCTGTCATGTTAAGATCCTTCCCCATCGTAGCATTCAGCATATCCTCATCAAGGTGTACAGACAGATTTGCTGAAAAATAAATGAGAATCTCCAAGATCAACACACAGTCTTTCAATGGAAACTCATATCTGCAGGCACTAAAAGCTGTTATACCTTTGAAGCAATATGCATCATATCTGGAGTATGGGTTTGGGAAGCCTGTTTGGTTTGGTTGATCATAAATAGTGTGGACTCCGGTCTTGTTTCTATCACAACCGAAGCCTGGGTCACGGACAGGATAGCGGACACTGCGATCAGCCAGCCAGCCAGGACTGCACTTGTGGAAACCCTGATTCCATGCTGCATAAAGTTCTCCAGTTGAGGCTAGAGTCGAACCCAGTTTTCTGCAATGGGCAGCAGCTTCATAGTAGGTGAAGCCTGCTAGTGAACTCACATGGAAGATCTCCCCTAATGGATGTAATGAACAAACAGTGAGATTATAGACGATTAAAAATACAATATATATCCATTGTATTGTCATTAATAAACTAGTACTCACCCTTTATTTGATCCATGTAACAGTACACATCGTACCGCTCATGTGCAGGCCTAACATTATAGGAGCGCACACCACGGGCATCCTCCAGATCTCCAGAGCACTTCTTTCGAGGATGCACGATTGGATACCTAAACACAATGTAGAATATATATATATATATATATATATATATATATATATATATATATATATATATATATATATATATATATATATATATATAGGGTATCAACATGCCAATACGGGAGCCAAGATTCCAGTTAATTCCACAGAAACAAATGCAGTTAAAAAAAAATGCTCACCTGACAGTTTGGTCTTGTAGCCATCCTGCACTGCACTGATGAAGACCAGCTTCATAAGCAGTCTGTAGGAGCTCAGGAGTGGCTATGACTGCTCCCAGCTTCTGACACGCCACTTGTGCTTCCTCAAAGGTGTAAGCATAGGGCCTCGATTCAGCGCGATAGTGGAATACCACTCCCTTTGTTTCTAGGGTGAGGAAAGATTTGGCCATATATTTGATAGGGAAGCATACAAGGAGTTGCAAAACTCTTATGGTATTAGCATATGCTTTGGAAATCAGTCGAGGCTGTAATTTTGTTACTCTTTGCAAATCCCTGTTTTGGGTACATTTTTTGTGTGTTTTCTCAATTAAAGTCTTTTAGTGGTGTGTGGGATGCATTGGCATTTACAGTGCTAACGTTCTGTGGCTATCTCACACATTGGATCCAGTTTAGTTTACTTACCAGCAGTGACATTGTCCTTAGCAATCTCATATTCCAGAAAAGGCAAAGCTTTAGCCGCTTTGATGATATCCTCCTCAACTTCAGTTACATTGTAAGCTTCAGTTACGTTGTAAGGTAGGGGTAGGAGACTTTCTATGCTTGTGGTGTTAAAAGGCTCTTCTGTAACCAGTTGCCCACGGACCTCCCCTTCCGTGGTTATGTTTTCAGCATAGTCCAATGGGCTTGAGGTGACTGTAGCCACACTGATCATGGAATCGGTTGTAGTGTATATTTCAGGAAATGGTGAGGTCTTTGTTAAAACCTTATCTGCTTCTTCTGGAAAAGAAATGACAATGTTTGTGAGAATTGACAGTCTTTTGAGTCATATAAGGACCTGGATCTGCTTGGATGTTCTATATTTGCCTATTCTTTGCAGCTGCATGGAAAAATAATGCATAAGCTAAAATGTTAAAAAAGATTCTCTGTTCTCACCTTCATAACAGATTGCATCATAGCGGGAGTCTGGGTATGGATAACCAGTCTGATTTGGAAACAAGTAAACCGTTCGCACTCCCAAAAGCCCCCCTCCACACTGGGGCCGAGCTATGTTAATGGGGTACCGCACACTCCTGTCTGCTAGCCAGCCAGCGTTGCACACATCCATGCCAGTCTTCCATGCCAGGTACAGTTGCCCCGTGGTGGCCAATTGGGCTCCTAACTTTGCACACTGGTCTTCGGCCTCTCCAAAGGTGAACTTCTCCACAGACATGGAGTAGAAAACTCTGCCTGGGTAATGAGGAGAATCCATAAATTAAGAATATAGCAAAAGCATACCAACTAGATACATTTTCGATTAGACATAATGCCTGAGGTACCTGACATTTTTTCTGCAAAACAGTACACATCGTAAGTCTCATTGATGTCTCGGACTCCATATGTTCGTACCCCTGGGAAATTTTCTTTGTCTCCATAGCAAGGCTCCCTTGGCTCATGAATAGGATACCTATGGAGAAATAATGAGATTTTTCTATAGCTCCATTGTATTGATTGTGCATTTACTGCTTGTGGTTTTTATATAGTTATTAGAAATTGAATTCACATTACCTCACAGTTTGATCTGAAAGCCAGCCAGCATCACATTGATGGTATCCATCATCATAGGCAGCTTGCAACTGTGCAGGAGATGCAATAATAGCACTGTTCTGGATGCAGGCTGCTTTTGCCATCTCAAATGTCAAGGTATATCGGGTAGAAATTGCTCGGTAGTGAAACACAATACCTGTAAAAATTTTAACCATTTATTTAATTTGCTCTTTCTGTTATTTATATATTTGATAAATGGCCCTTATTTTGCATTACCTTGAACTTGCATTCCCACTGAATCATAGTTATCTTCAATCCCCTGCATGACCTCACACCTGTAGGTGCCAGAGTCACTGGAGCGGAGTTCTGAGATCTCAATGGAAGCATCAGTTGGCACCATGGGGTAGTTTACCATATGAACCCGGTCCACGTAGTCTGTCTCAACCTGCACCATGCCACCAGTCGCAACCAGAATAAGGGATATTTTGCCCTTGTAGATGTAGCTCCACTTAATACGATGGGACAGTGGGGTGATGGTTGGGGCACCAGGGTCCTGGACAGTGCTGTCATGAAAGTAGCAGGGTATGACCATGCTCCCCCCAAGTAGGGGGCGCAGTGGCTGTCCCACAGGGATGCTCACACTGAGGGTACTGTCCTGATCTGAACAACATAACTTTTTGTCATTCTCATTCACTTAAAAGAAATAAAACTTAGACATTCAAAAAGCACCAAACGTTCACCTACCAGCCATGTCTCCGAAAAATATCATGCCATAAACGGCATGGATGCATGCATACAGCAGAAGCCAAATCAAAGACATGATTCACCTTAAGAAATATAGAAAAAGAGTGGTAGTTTTATATTAATGTATACGGCACCATGCATATTTGACTAATATTAACATTAGCATTGAACTAAAGCCTCAACAAGAAGATATACACTGTCAAGAACCCAACTACCCTTTAGGGGTACAACTGCTTTTCACTAGGGCAGTACCCTTAAAGGCACAAGTTTGTTTCTTATGACCCTAAAAAGTGCACTGTATGTACTATGAACCATTTAGCGATAAATAAGGTACAAACAGATGTTCCTTTAAAGGTACCGACCCAGTGACAAGATGTTGAACTCTTCAAGGTAAAAGTTTTGCCTTTTTTTTTTTCTTCTAAGCATGTATCCAGGGCACAGTCAACTGAGCAAATCACTCAAGTCATTCCAAAGAGAGTTTCTCCATTTCCGAGGCTTTACACGGGCTGACTGAGCTACTGTACTCCGGGTGGAAATTTGGAATAGATTGGAAACATGACGTCATTAATTCACTCTCCCATTTAAATGTTCACACATACTCTTTCTCCCCATCTCTTTCTAAAGAAGAATAGTTCACTGTTTGTGCAACAGGAAGTGTTCTGGGCTTGGTAAGTTGAATTTTAATCAATGGCTAGTGTGAAATCTGCCTGGGAAAAAAAGCATAATATTTTCTTGTATGATACATAAGTGCTACAGTTCAATTTGAAAATGAGCACAGTGTATCATTCACCACTTTGCCTACATTTTCCCTTGTTTGGCTGTTGCTCAGGTTTTTTGAATCAAGCTGTTTTAAATGCACTGTGTGACTGTAGGAGACCTCCATCCTGGCACGGCCCTGAAGAGGCTTTTTATCTCCCACCTCTAATGCCTTACTTCTGTTTTACTGGATCAGAACTAAGAACAAAAGACCACTTCCTATACAAGTAAATGAGACCTTAAACATGCTTTCACTGGTTTAGAGACAAAAAGTGCATAGTCACTAAGCTCGGTTGTTTTTTTATACAGCTATGAATTAAAACATTTCTATTTTCAATAGATTATGCACTGAAAATGTTTTCACAGAACACACACACACACACACACACACACACACACACACACACACACAAATAGGTTGTGTGAGGTGAGAAGCGCCACATTCAACATCTGCTTGATAGACAGAAATATGTTAACTCAGCTGTCTGAGGTGAGTCATGGAGGATCTCTTCTGTCAATCTTCTATTCTAGAGGAATAAAGAACTTCCCACAGTGAATGGATAATGACATGACATGAATGAATTTCTTTTTTACAACCAAAATGGGCTGTTTCAAGTCAGGATGTATAAGAACAGCCGCATTTTATTAATATGAATTCTTGTAACTGCAAATTATTTCTTTATAAGTATATCTGCTTACTGGCTAGCTCCAACTCTAGTCTTTAAAAAAAAGTAAACTGTGTCCTGCCTTCTTTAAAATGGCCAGTGACTTGTGCCTTTTAAACGCTGTTTAAAAAAATGCCACTTTACGTCTACAGTTATATTCTGGTCTTGTCAAGCAGAGGTGGAGAGAGGACTTCTACAGTATCTCCATTCAGCCAGTGTGGTATGTTCTCTTCCCATCAGGCACAGGCCAATAAGCAGAGTTCTGTTCCTGCTGTGGTCTTTGCTCATGGACCCAGGCCTGCATTAAAGCCAATGTAAACACTGCTGTATTCCACAGGAGGCCCTAAATCACCAAAACCCCAAGAGAGCAACGAACCAGAACACTGTCCACATTCAACACAGAGTGGCAGGTAAGCAAGTCAAGTACTGTAATAAGGTGCGTTGAAAGTATGTCATGTTAATACAAGAACATACTACATAATCTGTTAGCATGTGTTTGGTCAGATCACAACTATTATGCACACTTGCAATTGATTTAGGTAGCTTCACCTACGACACACCTTGCCCTGCCTTATTAGGAGAATACTGCATGCAAGATGAAAAGTTAGACATAATAACTAATGATTAAAATGCATATGATTAAACCACAACATTGAAATTGTCTACAAAAAGAAACAAAGGGCATTTGCACCCCAATTACCTAAACCTCAATTACTTCCCCTAAATGAATGAAAAATGATGCTGTCTAAAATAAAAAAGGCAAGCCTACTTATATAGGATATGTTAGATATTAGTATATTAAGAAAATATGATAGATATAGCCATATCATTTCTTTTTAATTTGAATATAGAATTTTCTAATTCACATACTTTAACATTTAATGTTAATAAAATAATAGAATTTGAGAAGTTGCTAATCATGTAAAACAATGAAACTGTAACCTAATACTAACCTTAATTGATAAATAATGAATAAAACATGTGCTGTGCATACAAATAACTACTCAAACTTCAAGCTATATTAATATAAACAACAATAAATAGTTTTTATAAAAAATAAACTTACCAAACTAGTATTGTTCTTTTTTTGCGTGTCTTAGTTGTTGTTTGCACTGTCCTGCATTAATCTGTTGGTTGGGAAATTTCTAAATTCCGGTGTTTTGGACTGCTTGCCTTCCCTGTGTGAGTCAGGAGCAGAAAGGGCTCTAATTCAAATTGGGCACAGGTTTAGCAAAGTGAGTTGAGGAGAGAGACAGAAAAGGGCAGAGGGAGGCAGAAAAGTGGGAGTGGGGACTATTGAGTGCCCTGAGTGGCATTTTGAATTTTCAAATCACAACTTAAGGAGAGACTGGGGTTGATAGGCTAGAGGGTTTGATTGGCACATGATCCAATTCTGGGGCATAATAGGGTGCTTTCACAAAAATGTAAAGTGCTTGCCCTCTTTACCCACAATGAATGATTCAACATTAAAAGTTCAAAATCTGTCAAAGATAGGATAATAAATGATATATAAACACAACTTATGAAATGTTTATTGACATTGAATGTGTCTGGGCTTTTCATTTAATTCTCATTTGCACCTAGTTTTTCATCAGACATAATCAACAGTGAATGAAAATTGTCCCAATGAACCCCAAATGCCCCTTAACCATCATACAATTTCCATTCCAGTATTAAAGATTTTTAAGGATACAATTTTTCCTTTAACTCTACCAAAAAAACAACAACAAAAAAACACACGAAGAGGTCATAGGGTCATTACTTTCTTGCTTGTGTCCGTTTATAAATCATGAAATGTACTTAGTTTGTGTGTCTTCATCATCATCATCATCATCATCATCATCATCATCATCATCATCATCATCATCATCATCATCATCATCATCATCATCAGGTAAGCGCGAGTATGATGACTCCCCTGCGGAAGCTATGAACTAAGCTATGAGCATAATGAAACTATGCTTCAGTTTTCTGTGTATTACAGGTTTTATAGCTCTATTGCGGGCCTTTGGTGTGGTATATTTAGGGACTCCGGAAAAGCTTGCAAGAATCTCTCAACCAAATATCAGTCTGCGTCTGATGGTGCTGGAATTTCACAGTTCAAACTTTAAAGTGCTGACTCACCAACAGAAACTGCTTTTTCTGCAAGTTTTTGAAGTGTGAGATACACCTTTAACTTTCACATCCTTATATGTGAAAAACTTCCGTTGCCCAATAGGTATTTTCTATTCTTCACATACCCAAACAAGTTGATTTATCTTGGTTACTGCAACTGAACTTGCCCGCTATGGTGCATAAATTCAGTATCACCCATGTAGGTTATATGGTCAGAAAATGAGGAATTATATTGTTTTAAACCGATGAACCCAGACAGAGGAAGTGTGATAAGACTGGCTTATGAGAGAAAACTCTTCAATGGCCAACATTTCAGACATTTAACAGAACAGAGTAGAAGTTATGTAAAAATGGCTTGGTTACAGTTTAAATGTAAACTGCCATTTCCCACAGGTACTTTTTATAGCCACATCTATAATGTCCTGAGAATGGACATCCAATGCTCTGCTACACCTCATTACACATGCGACATAAACAAAACCTGCAATATATTCACATGTGCGAACTATAAACCATGTGTGTAAAATAGAAACTTAATTACCTGGACAGGTCAAACGAAAATATATTGTGTCTAGTAACACAAGCTGTGCTTGTTGATTCTCATACTAGCACATTGTTCCTCTGTGTAGCTTTACGAATCTAACAACCTTAGAGGTCTCACGAGTGACCGTTCAGGTTTATTTCTAAATATATTCTGTAAGTCAGTGAATTGCAGGTATTGTCTGGGCTTCAGGGGTGAAAAGTTGACCCTTATAACATGCTTAGTTTATAACTGTTGTAGTTTTGTGAAGGCGTTTGAATGTGGTGGAGGAGGGTGGGGGTGAGTTCATTAGGGACAGGATTTTACATGTCCTAGGAGACTAGTTAACAGTCATGAACAGGTAAAGTGGTGACATCATCTAAATTGCAGTATCAATAGTATATGTGTTGTATACAGCAGGTTTAAACCTCTATGGGACACATTATGTTCTAACCATGAAATATTTTTTTCAAATAAGTTTTTATTACATGAAATGGCTTCAATCATACAAACCCAAAAATATTTTTTTAATAAATGGAAACAGCGCTTGTGTATTGTCATTTGGAGTTGGACTGGTTTTATTATTTTATAAATTGTATCCCAGTATATTCAATTTTATTATTTAAAATATTTTAAAATGATAAAAGATAAAATAAAAATAATAAGCAATTTGAAATAACTTTTTAAAAATATTTTTTATTTATTTATTTAATATAATTTATTTCTGTGATATAATAACAACCCTCTAATTTTCACTCCAGTCATCAATGTCAAATGATCCTTCAGAAATTATTCAATATGCCAAATTGCTGCTCAGAAACCTCTCTTATTATTATCAATGTTGAAAACGGTTGTGCTGCATAATATTTTTGTGGAAATTCTTTAAAAGATGTCTTTCAGTATTGTATGTAACACAGTATTGTATTGTTCACAGCACACTGTTCAATCTATTGTTCACAGCACACAAAATAAACTATTGAACGAACATAATTCAATTAAGGAAAGCGTTTCCACGAATTTTAATTGGTTTGAAATAATTTGTTGCAATCTTGTTGTATGAACTTAAAATCATTTAGTTAAAACTACAAAAAATAATAATGTCATTCCAACCAGATAAAGTAGGATACATAGGGGTAGAATTGATGACCATATTTAGTCTACGGGAACTCTGTCACATGAATTCATTTTCTTTATTTCTATAAAAACTATTAACACTATTAACACTATTAACAGTCAACAACACTTGTTAATTGAACTTGTTAATTGTAACATGCCAGTAATGATCAAGTAAAGCATCTAATCTGCCCACGAGTGTCGTCTAGCAACTCTCAATACCCTTCTGAGCTGTAATCGCCAAACTCTTGTCGGGCCAATCACATCGTGTATAGAGTCGGGGGGCGGGGCCATAATGACGACGGCCGAGTTGCGTTTGCGTGCTTCTAGTAAACACAGAAACTGGCGAACGGCGGCGGTCTTTCGAATCAGCTTTGATCGCGACTCTGGAAGACTTGGAGTTAAGCTTTTCTCTGAGAAAAGAACAAAGAACGGCACTGAAGTCATTCAGTGGAGGGAATAAAAAGGGATGATGTGTTCGGAGTTTTGCCGACTGGATACGGCGTATGTTTAATCTGTCAACTTGCTCTGCTTTACCTTCGTTGCTCTGGTTGGTTGTAGCGCTATCCTATCGCATGCAGAGGGAGTTTGAAAGACAACCGTTTATCCCGCCCCTCGGATTGAGCCCTGTCAATGGTGAGTTTCCAGACCAAACATCTTGATGTGGGTCAGGCTAATTAAACAGCACTAAATTTCAACATTTTCTCTCCTGATCCATCCCTATGCAAAGCTTGCTGGGAAAATAGAAATACACCGTTTAGGTTAACTTAACATTTTACACATTTTTGTTAATTTAAAGTAATACAATTGAGTAAAATGGCATACAAATGTTGTATCAGCTTATTTTATTTAAATAAACTGAGCAAACAGCTAGAATATTATTTTTTTTTGAGTGCAGGAGGCCTGCTTGCAAAATCGACATGTTTCCTCAAGTGTTCTGAAAAATGAGAACGTGAAACACATTCATCAGCGTGAACATGCTAGATTGCTTATTTTGCAAACCAACATGTGGAAGGAATGGAAAACAGTAGCGTTTTCTTTGAGGTGACACATTTCAATCCAGTCAAGGGCTGCTGATGCTTCAGTTTTCTGTTTGGGATGAGGGTCATCATCATTTGTAGTTGCTAATGTTCACAAAAAATATGGCTTAGAACCTTTACAACTGCTCTAATTGAGTATGATAAATAGTTCAATATGGTTGAAGAGTCGTCAATTGTTGAATACTCGATTGCTCTCGACATTAATTACATTAAGGAGCATATTTTTACCATAGTTGTTCCTTGAGGATCGTTTGAAACATAATGATGGTCCAGTACTCAAAAAATTTTGAGAAACGCTGGCATAAAGGACACAGTGTAAGAGGGGAAGAGCACTAATAGCCTCTAAACTGGTCATGAAATAAAGAGATACACTGTTTCAAGTCATGTCACGTCTCACGTCCAACCACCAAACCTAATATTTGTGTGATCTCTTTATGATTAATTCTTGTTCTTTGGTCAATGTTAGTGCCGACGTTTTGAGTATAGGCCTATCTTCGCATTTAGCTTCTGGCAAGTGAATAATGGAAACAGATGAATCATAGGGCAAAAAAATACTTGATGTCTGCTTCATGTCTTAATTTGGCTGCCCTGAAACTATTTTAAATGTTTAGAGAGCATAAAATGGTTGATTCATCAGTGTTCTGACATCTCAAGCTAAAAAAAAGATTGATTGTTAAGTGTGTGCTGATTGGAAATGACGTGACAGTTGTGATCGTACATGCTGTAGTGATTGTCCTCTTTGACCTCAGCGCAGGTCTTAAACCCAAACTCCCGTCACTCACCCCAGTTTAATGCAGGACCTAGATCTGAACAAGCTCGCATTGACTCACTTCCCATTTCGCCTGCTCAACAGGGTATTGACACAGCTTTTCGGCGTCCGTTAAGGGGGGAACGCAGTCTTTTTCCTGGGTTTCATTTAAATGAATGGAGGCATTATGGAGATGTCACAGCCACGGACCCCTACTGCTGTATATGTGCATTCAGTGGCCAACTGACAGGTTACAGAGAGGTTATTTTTTAAAATTATATATTAATATATGAATTAAAATGACATTTATGCATGAAGTCAGAATCTTTAAAATTCAATTATTTCCTAAGCTAACTGCTTAGGATTTACAAAATTAATAATTTTTTAATCATATTCATATTTATTTAATTTCTTGTCATTTAAGAAGTGTATTAGATATAATTTATAGACAACAAGCTTATGGACATGTATAATTAAGTATTTACTGCATACTTTCTTACATTGCAAAGCCATTAATCATTATTGATGTATTATATACCCTTATTAGTCATATACTGCTACATTACTCTTACACTTTACATAATACAGTATGAAGTTTAAATATTGTACAATTATTACCTAAGCTAGCTTTTTAGGGTTTATATAGTTAAATAATAGATGTATTATTTTTTAATAATTAATGCATTTATTATTTTACTATTGTTGTTTTTACAATTTTATAATAATTAATTGTATTATTATAAATTATATATAGATATTAATGTTTGCCGTATGGAAATTTATACTTTAAAAAAAAAAAATATTATTCTTTTAAATGGATTTATATTTGTTATAATTATTTAGCTCTATGTTCTCTAAAAATACTAACAAACAATAATTAGACCTCTTTTTTTCTCTGGTTTAGACTTAATTGTCTGCTATATTTTTGGAACAATATCTAATGTGAAAAGCACTACAAATACTTGTCCACATTTCAATATCCATTTCATATTTTTCCATTAGTGATACTTATCTCTGGCGTCAGAAACATTCTCTGGACTCTGGGGAGACTTCAGTTCACCTCACTGGAGCCAGAACTGCTCTCTTAGTCTGGGCATCATTACATAATCTCAAGCAGGATGGCTGTGTGTGTGCCTGTGTGTGTGTGTGTGCCTGTGTGTGCCTGTGTGTGTGTGTGTGTGTGTGTGTGTGTGTGTGTGTGTGTGTGTGTGTGTGTGTGTGTGTGTGTGTGTGTGTGTGTGTGTGTGTGTGTGTGTGTGTGTGTGTGTGTGTGTGTGAGAGAGAGAGAGAGAGAGAGAGAGAGAGAGAGAGAGAGAGAGAGGGAGACTTTGTACAGGTTTTTCCTATTAATCTGAACACTGATAACTGATAACTTAGAACATAAAAGCTCTCTCATTTCCCGACATATATAGCCAAAAATGTTCATTTAAAAAAATGTCATTGAAATAAGACATTGCTGTCTTTAAATTAAACTCAAACTGCTTTGGATTGTGTAACAGATATTTAAAAATTGATATACAAAATACAAGGATGAAACCTAATACTTTTTGAGGCATATTGCACCATGGTGACTAATAGTAAGCAAGTTTTTATTGTAGTAAGCATACAGTTTTGCTCAAAAGTTTGCATACCCCTTTTTTAATGATTTTAATACTTTTTTTTTATATAATAAAACTTTTTTTTTTATATAAATTTGTAATATATAGTAAAGCAACAGAAGATACTTGCATGTTTCCTGGAAGAAAAATTAAGTACAATTTACCTTGATCTTCAAATTCAAGAAGTATATGTTTGAACTTTTTTTAATAGTTATGTTTGAGTCCCTCAGTTGTCCTCGATGTCAAAAGATGGATCTTAAAATCATACAGTCACTGGTGGAAAGGGTTCAAATATGCAAAAAATGCTGGAAAACTGAAGAATCTGCATGACCTGAAAGATTTTTCTGAAGAACATATTTGGACTGTTTAACTGATCAGAACAAACAATGGACTCAAGAACAACCATCACAAAACTCATAAACAAAAAACAGCCACGAATCATCCTAACACAGTATTAAGAATCATGTTTTTATTTTTTTATTTTATAAATTCAGCTATTTTTTTTGTCTTGTGGACTTTGTAAACATCTTTTATGTAAAATATCTTATTCAGGACAGCACTTAATAAAAAAATAGCCTGCATTTTATATGATCCCTCTTATTTTGTTAAAATCATTCATATTTTCCAGATTCTGCAAGTTATGTAAACATTTGAGCAGAATAGCCTAGTATTTGTATAAATGGTCATTTTAAAAGTGGGACTGGACTGTTAGCGTGATTTCAAACGTAATATATAAGGCCTCTCAAATATCATGACCAAAACTTAGCACAACACATTCTAAAAAATAGTAGACTGTCTAAAAAAAAGAGTTGTTAAACAGTTGTTAAAATAAAATGAAGTTATGACAACTGAATGACAACAAGCTACATTGAGTTAAAGGAACTTAATAATTTGTAGCATAAACACAATTTTTTAAGTTGATTACTCCAACAACAACAACAAAAAAGGGTTGATCCAACTACCAGAATTGTAGCCCTGGTACCAATTAATCTATTTCAGTTCAAATCAACAACTATCATAGTAACTTACATGCTAACATACCTTATTTAACATGTATATTTAATGAACAAGTAAGATACTTTTCGCTGGCATTAGCGCAGTCATTGCTTATAGTGTGTACCTTATTGAACTCTTTAGCACAATGATAACCACTTACAGAAACTCTTTTAAATGTCAAATATAACAGCATTAAACACTTAAACACAGGTCTTTAACACTTAACAAATAAATGAACGCTTAATTTCAACATTTATTCTCCTTATCCAGTCCTATGTAAAGCATTCATGAATGGTAGGTCATGCTCCTTTACTATTATTTCAAATGTCAGGCCCATGGTGATGGCCAGGCCTTACAAAAGCGGTTGTTTCGCCCGTCCTGTAGGTGGCAGTCATGTGTGTGAAGTTTCCGTGTCCCAGAGCACGAAAGACAGCTCTTGTCAAATGTTTTCTGAAGGTATATTCATGCGGCGGAGCTTCAGTTTTGCACTGACAGTAGACGAGGAAGTCAAGCACTGTCCGCCACCGAGTTCCTCTTACAAACAAGTGAGTATCCTTCACTATGGACCATGTCATGTCGCCGTTGGTGTTTCTGTTCATGGTTTAATACTATATAAAGTTTGTGTTTGTAGAGATAGTCTGCTGCGTAAGTTTATATGAAGTCGTTTGTTGAGTGATGGAGCTGCAACACTTGTTTGACTTGCCATTCGCCGGATGTGAAGAGAGGAGGATGTTGCGTTCATAATTCGTTTTGCCCAATATAATCACTCATTTTGTGTCTATAACTCACTTTTGTCTTGTATATTGTCCTTTTACTCGTCATTATGTTTTATTGCATAGAAACGGATTAAATAGAGCATTCAGTTATGAGGTGTGCTGCGACTTATTTTCTCATTGGTCCATCCACCACTGGCATGGCATTTGGGCTTTGTGTTCCCAGGCCTCTTGTGACTACTTTTAAGGTGGTGTTAAAATGCAGCCATCAATCTGACAGCTGCAGATCAGGGTCTCCACACACTGTTGATCATCCTGTGCTTACATGGCATTCTTGTTTGTGGTGGGTAATGTGTGAGATTGGCACTGTGTGTGCTAGTTGCATAACTGTGAAACTAAATGTCCTGAAGATACAGTTAATGGCAAAAGACACACTTATAGGATAGTTCATCCAGGGGATATATAGGATAGAATTGCTTCCTGTAGGACTTTCTGTCTTCTGTGTGATTTAGAATAATAATGTATTCACAGAAGAAAGTCATACAGATTTGGAATGACATGAGTGTGGGTAAACAATGCAAAAAACTTGCAAAAGAATTTTGTGGGATGGACGGGCTGGTATGCTTTGCCAGATGTTTCTAGTTTGATCATACCCCCAGCATGTGTAAGATTTTTTATTATTTAATTATTTCGTAGTATGATAGCATAACAAGGATTCTTACTATTGTCAGGTAATGGTTAACTTGCTAGTTAATTATATACCATGTTCAACCAGTTAGGCAATTTAGCACACTTCATATTCTGCAACTGCAAGCTCATTTGCTTGTTTCTCAATTTTACTACATTATTAATAATTGTGCAATCTATTAATAATTACAGTAAAGCATTAACTTGAATGTCTGCACATTCTTGCACTTGATTTGTATGAAGAACAAACTTAAAAAGTCAAAACTTGAAATAAATAAATGACATTTTTCAAAATGCCTTTTGGTTTGCTAATGTCTTTAACATTTTCAAAATTGCAAACCAAAACATTCATGTTAAAAAATTAATAAATACATTTTCAAAATGTAGAGAAGTCTTTGACATTTGGCATATTATTGTCTATAAAATATTAAATTGTTAACCAAATCATTAGTGACTTTAAATAATAAATAAATGAATAAAAATATATATATTGAAAAATTGAGTTTGGTTTGCTAAAGTGTTTAATGTTTGGCATATTTCTGTCATCGTCAAGATCATATAGTCACGTTCAGTCATCGGTATACAGTTGTAAGGTTGTTGCAGTTCTGCTGTTGTCCTCTATATCTTAATGACACATCATTTATGACAGACATAACCTGTTAAATAGTGGCAATCTTCCCAGTCATAATAAATGAAATTTACAGGATATGATCTCAAAGGTCATTGGCTCTCTCTGCAAGCATCTACCGGACAGTTAGATTCATCATCATAGGATCGTGTTGGCATGTTAAAAATGTTCTGGCCTCTGGTTTGTTTCCTATGACGTAAGACGGAAATTGGCACCGAGTTGCTCTGATTTGAAAACAACAGATGCCTAAAGGGACAGTTCACCGCAAAATGAAAATTCTGTCTGCATTTTATGTGTCATGTTCATGTTCCACTTTTTCTTCTGGGGAATTTTTTTTTGTCAGTACAATAAAAGTCAATGGGGTTTGGAAACAAGTTTGGACTAGAGATGAAACGGTTACCGGTTTGGCGTTAAACCAATCACAATAAAATTCCTGATGGCTAGTATTACCGCTAATGCCAATTTTATTTGTTGTTTGTTGGTTTTCAATGTAAAACAGTTTTTTTTATTTTTTTTATTTCCAGCACATTTAAAAAAAAACTGTTCATCTTGGTCACTATAATCAAAGTATGACATTTTCATTCCGTTTTGCCTCTAGTTTGGCCCCCATTGACATTCATTGGATACATTTTATGTTCCACACAATAAATGCATGTAGATTTGGAGTAACAAGAGGGTCAGCAAAGTTCCAGATCACCTCGACACAGCAACATCAACTCAACCAATGACACGTGTTTGGGGGTGGCGCTATCTGATTGTCTGACCAATAGCAGATAGAGGCATGTTCAGGATTTTTACTGTATTTTTTCCCCAGTTTTTTTTTTTTTTTTTGTAAATTCCAGGAATGACTTCACATTTAACAAGGCTGTAGAGAGACATAAACATAATGAAATCTGTCCACTCAAGGATGAAAAATGAATAAACATAGTAGACGTTTACATAGTATGTGGTATTTAACATGCACTCAGACACTTACTTACATAGACATGTTTGCATAACACAAAATCTAGATTGCACAGCAGAAGAAGGCAGAAATGTCAAATGCATTTTACATTATCCAAGGTTGTTGTCTGTGTCAAAAGATATTTTTGCAAGCATTCATTACCTCGTTTTGGTTTCTGATCAACCACGTGTTAGATATGTTAAAGGTATAGTTCACCCAAAAAGAAAAATTTCGCCTTCAAGTTTTTCCAAACCTGTATGAATTTCTTTCTTCTGCTGAACACAAAAGAAGATATTTGGAAGAATGTTTGTAATCCCCCCCCCCCACACTATGGTAGTCAAAAGCTGCTGAAATGTGCTAAAACTATCCCTTTAATGTGTTCAAATCTTTCAGAAGGCTTATATCTTTATATTATCTTGTAAGGATATTGGACCCTGGTTCCTTTGTTGCTTTAACTGTAAGTGATAGTACCATTTATTTATGAGTTTGTTTATCTCTGTGTGTGTTTTGCCTGACCCTGGGTCACTGTAGACGGCTTCGTCTCAACTTAATGTTCCCTGTCAACACGTCCACAGCGTGATGAGTTATCTTTGGAAGCCGTAGACCTCAGCATTTGATCCAAGTTTCACCCTCCCCCAGAGTCACCTCTGCCAGGGGCCTGTGGCTATTTATGGGGTCCTAAGTCACATGCAAAGTGTTTGGTATTTGTAGTCTGTAATATTCTCACAAACTGCAAAATATGTAAGAAGAGCACATCAATTTTATATCTGGGTGGCTTAATGGGACTGGGAGGGGCATTGTGCACTTGCCCAAGGATAGTTCGGATTGAATAGAGTGCACTGTTTGTTTAGAGGGATAGCTAGCATGGCATGTACCAGCATGGTATTGAAATATGATATGAAACAGCATATGCATGCAACAGTGCATTCTTTCCCTTGCAGTCAGCATACTGGAAAGCATGGCATCACTTTGGAAATTGTAGGCTAAGTGTAGTTGTAAGACTTGTTTAACTACTGTAGAATTTTTATTAGCATTATTAGCGGAACTTCCTAAGCCAAACGTTACTTTTATTATTCCACATGCACTAGGGACACGAATGAAACCTCAATTCACACTAGCAAAACCTTAAAACACCCATAACACTCTAGTAGCAAATAATGCATTGACTTCCTAGCATTCTGCTGGCAAGATTTCACACACATTTTGTCCTAACAGGGTATGGCCGGTTTTATAGAAAATCCCAGACTAATGCTGCGTTTCAGACGATGTTGGACGTGGGAATTCCCCTAATTAATTGTCCCCCTTAAAGGGTTAGTTCACCCAAAAATGAAATTTATGTCATTAATGACTCACCCTAATGTTGTTTTCCACACCCTTAAGACCTTCGTTCATCTACAGAACACAGTTTAAGATATTTTATATTTAGCCCGAGAGCGTATCCAAGTGTATGCACACTATACTGTCCATGTCCAGAAAGGGAATAAAAACATCATCAAAGTAGTCCATATGTGACATCAGTTAGTTAGATTAGAATCTCTTGAAGCATCGAAAATACATTTTGGACCAAAAATAACGAAAACTACAAATTTATTCAGCATTATCTTCTCTTCCGTGTTTGTTTTCAATCCTCAAATAAAGATTCAAACGGTCATGCACAGCGTATTGTTCTATGATTCGGATCGCGTGTCAAACTGCTAAAATCACGTGACATCCGAATCATTAATCAATACGCTGTGCATGACCGTTTGAATTTTTATTTGAGGTTTGAAAACAAACGCGGAAGAGAAGACAATGTACTGTTAGCGAACATCCAACACCGCCCACATTGCTAAGAGTAACGGTTAGATATGTGAAATATATTATGGTGCGCTGCATGCTGTCTTTTCAATAACAAAATAAACACAACAAAACTGAGAAAACAGCAAGTACTTTTTTTTAATTAACCATAAGAAAAGCATCTGATCATAGAAACGTGGACATGTTTGCACAGGCTCTGTAATTCGGCACCAGTGTTGGGTAAATTACTCAAATAAATTAAAAGTATTTAATTACTAGTTACTAAATACATCTGCAATAGTGTAATTAGATCACTGTACAAATTACTCTTTTCAAAAAGTTTTTAATTACTAATTACGTTTTAATTACTTTCTAAATCTTATATCAACCTCGAGTTAAGCAATTCAAGGTTAGACATGAAACGGCTCTTTTAATTCATTCAAATACATAATATAAAACTACATAAATTACTCTTATTTACTGTCCAAAGTATTACAAATGTGAGAAGGATGCATAAAAACATGAATTTTAAAGTTAGACTTTAAAGTTTGATGTTAAGTTCACTATTAAATTATGTAAAATTATATTTAGTATTTAGTTCAATTATATCAGAAGTAACTGTAATTAAATTACAGAAAAAATAATCCCTTACTCCTACTTTTTTCAAGGGAAAAGTAATTAAATTACAGTAACTAATTATACCCAACACTGTTCGGCACTCTAGCTCATTGTAAAGTCACGTCAAGTTAATTTATATAGCACCTTAAACAATACACTGCTTAATGTTTTCACTCGCAGACATCTGGCCTCAATAGTCTCAACAGTGGAAATGAGCTAAAAAAGATTTCCACGTGAAAGAAGGCGGAGCCACCAACCTATTATGTAATCGCCCCAGACCAACTGTAGTACAAAGGTGTTTACCGGCCTGAGGGAACCTTTTTTTTCTGTACAAACATTTGTTTTGGCCTGATCTTGTTTGAAATGTTGTCACATCAGTTCGTTCTTCGATTTAAAATGCATGTTTGAGCTGTCTTAACTAAAAGCTACTTTTTTTGTTTCAATATATACCCAGTAATGTTGTTTTTTTCTAAGGTACGTTTATAAAAGCTACTTAAATGTCCTAATTGAGCTAAGGTATTTATTATTAATTTGTTACAGTAATTACCTAATATTAATGAATTTATTTTTCAAATGTATATATATTTAATCAAAAATACAGTACAAACAGTAATGTAATGAATTATGTAAGGAATAATTGACATCCGGCCATTGAATTGGTAGAAAAAAATAGTACACCTGCAGCCACAACAGCTTCTCTGGAAACTTTTTTTCAGCTTTCTTAAGAATATAAAGTTCAAAAGAACAGAAAAATATATTTTGTACCATTATAAATATCTTAATGTATCCGTTGCACATAATATAAGCTAATATATTTGTGTGGGATCTTACTTTATTGCAGGTAAGAACAGGAATAGATTTTGTGAGAGAGATCTGCATAAATTCAAAATATTCCTGATTTTGGAAGGATGACACCAAATTTGTAAGGATTAAACACACCATCATTTTCTAAGTCAACCTGATCGTCGAAGTCACTTCTGGAGCCTCACCCAACTGAATTACGCACCTCATCTATCTAATGTTTCCACCCCTGAGCTTCAGCACAATATGGTGTGCTGGGAATTTGACAGTTTGACAGAGACTCGACAGAAATGTCGCAGTCAAGTGGACAGGGGATGTACAACACCGGACTCCCCCGGTTCCTGATTGGAAATGAGGGTGGTGAAGGCAGAGAACTGGATGACAAAGACATGAGGAACATCTCTGGGTCTTACGGGGAGGATGAGGAGGAGGATCAGGTACGGAATTTCTCAGGGGTCAATCAAATTCCTTTTCATTGATCGAAGCATTGTTGAAAGTCATTTGACGTCTTCTTCTATTAGTCAGAACGTCAGATCGTGGTGGGGATCTGCTCCATGATGAAGAAATCAAAATCCAAACCAATGACTGAGATTATGGAGAGGCTCTGTAAGTTTGAGTACATCACTGTGGTCATTTTTCCAGAGGAGGTTATACTCAATGAACCGGTGGAGAAGTGGCCATTGTGTGACTGCCTCATTTCCTTCCATTCCAAAGGTATCTGAATCACACACAGTTTCACATGCAGTTCCACTAGCTTGCAGTCTTGATGTGCCATATTGTCTCAGTTTTATTAATGCTGCTTTCAAAATATGTCAAAATAATTGTATTTATAAGATGAGTGCATCATAAAGTTACTTTTACCATTTGGAAGCTCTTTAAGGTCTGGCTTTTAGAGTTAGTTTATGTCTCAGTTTGCTTTCAAAACTACTAAACTAAAACTTAAAACCTTCCAAATTTCTGGCTAGGCTTTCACAAGCATACATACTTTTAAATATATTTTTAATTGTAATAATATTCCACAATATTACTGTTTTCACTGTATTTTTTATTTAAAAAATGCAACCTTAGTGAGCAAGCATAAGAGACAAAAACATCTTACTTGCACCAAGCTTTTATTGTTAAATAATGTGAATTAATCTTTTTTTTTCTCATCTTGAAGGATTTCCCCTTGACAAAGCAGTGAGTTATGCCAAACTAAGAAACCCCCTCCTTATCAATGACCTCAACATGCAGTATTACATTCAAGACAGGTGTGGTAAATCTTCATGTGAAAAAATCTAGACAAGCAAACCCTGTTTTGTGAGTTGATCAAGACTTTAACTATGCTCATGGCTTTAGGAGGGAAGTTTACAGGATTCTGCAGGAAGAGGGCATTGACCTTCCACGCTATGCAGTGTTGAACAGGGACCCCGACAGACCAGAGGGTAAAGGCTATTTACCTTGGTCGTAATTTTGAAGAAATGTATGTGGCTGGGCCGCATCAGGACCCCCCCCCCCCCCCCCCCCCCCATCTTCTCAGTCTTTACTATTAACAGTTCTTCAACATGAATGTTTCTTCTGAATTTAAACATTCCTTTTTAAACATGAATGGTTCGAATAGGCTTCTCTTGCCTACTCAGGTTTTTTTTTATTGCCTATATATTTTTGAGATTTTTGGATCTGGTTATTCTTCGTCCTTAGCACCTATCAGGTGTGTGATGGTAATTTTGTTTACTAATAAATATGGCCAATAGAAATTAAATCATTATGTAATACTGAAATAATAAATGTTTTTATTTTTATTTAAAATAATAGACTATTTAAAAGCAAGGCCATAACCAGGTCAAACAGAACAGTGAATGAAATTCTAGGTCTAATTCTAGTTGGGAAATAATCAATTTGGGACTATTTGCAAATAAGGTTTTTCGCATGAGTGAATAAATACGTACATTCGCTGCTTATATTTGAGTTCCTCTAGTAGTACTTTTAGTAAATCGTCTCAAATGTTCAGAGATCTAATCTGCTCATATAGTTTTCTTCATTAAAATGTTCATCAATGATTGTATGTTAAGAGCATGGACACGTTGCATTTTGTGTGCATTTGTGTGTGTGCAATTTAGTTTTGTGATTTCACTGGAAAGAATAGTCTCTCTCCGCAGCGGCATTAGGCCTACTTGATATATTGGCGGTCCGGCGAAACTCATTCATTGAAAAATGTTCCGCGATGCAAAAATAAGTGTGTTAAAATTGTTATTTATTTTTTTGCGTAATTAATCTTTATTAACGCGTTAAAGTCCCGTAATTAATTAATCTTAATTAACGCGCTAAAGTCCCGGCCCTTATGTACCGCGGTACCGACCGCGATATGTATTGAACTGTGGACTAACTGTATTGTTGCATCTCTAATATATATATATTAGAGAAGAGATGCAACAATACAGGTAGTCCACGGTTTAATACATAACGCGGTTTTTAACCACGGTTTTTCGATTCGGTTCGTTTTTTGTATTTTTTTGCTATTCTATTATTAGGCGACAGCAAAAAGGTTAAGAAGAAAATGTTTTAATTGCAATACTCTTTCTTTATTTTACTTAAAAGACCCTTACTTAAACTTAAAACTTTACCTAAAAAAACCCTTGTACACATTCCCAGTATATTGTATAATATAAAATAAATATATATAAAGATTTACTGTGGCAGCTCAGAGATGTACAGTAGCATTTAAGTATGAAATTGAATGAATAAATGTAGGCTAAAATTAAAACTACATAGTCTTCAATATACAACATTTATTAAAATCTACTGTATTAAAGGTCTTTTTTTTATTAACATCATTTTAGAGGTGAACTGTCCCTTTAAGGACAAGCAGTTCACTAGGCTGCTGCTGTCAATTGAAGACCTGCTCACATCTCATTGTCGCACCCGATTTTACTTTCACTTTAGACATAACCGACTTTGTTTAAATGCTAACCTTGTGTGTATTTGACAGTATTAGCACAGTAAGACTGTCCAGTAATCACGTGTGTTTGACAGACGTTTAGTGCGTGCGCTCAATGCAAAACAGTGCATGCATTGAACAGTCCGTGCTTTGCCGGTTAAACATATCATTCTCTTGGATGCATGAAAGGTTCAACCGGCAAGGCTTTAAAACGCGTCTAACACCCCCTAGCTTTAGTGCATATGATTGGATATTTGCTCATATCAGCGCGTAGACTCACAGGCACACTCAGAAAGAGCCAAAATAAACTCAGAGGGATATTTCAAACGGAGGCAAATGGAAATAATTAATTAATTGCAAAATCGAAAAAAACGCAATTCACCAGCACGTATCGAACCATGAATGTCGTACCGAACAATATTATATATATACTTATTTTACAGTGAAAAAACTAAAATATATTGTGTTTAGTCCCCCCAACAGATTCTGCATCCCTAATATATGAACTGTTATGATGTTCCAAACACGTATGCTGTTTTTTCCTAGAAGTTCCTCATAGTGTGTACAGAAATACCCTTGTATTGTGAAAGATTGTGACATTTTGACTTTGCGACATCAGAGTGTAACCTTGTGGAGAGCGAGGACCATGTGGAAGTGAACGGGGAAGTATTCCATAAACCTTTTGTGGAGAAGCCCGTCTCCGCTGAGGACCACAATGTCTACATCTATTACCCAACCTCGGCCGGTGGGGGCAGCCAGCGTCTCTTTAGAAAGGTACAGAACTGCACATTTTTTATGACTTTAGATTTTTAGGTCTGGAGCTCATACTGTCTCCTGTAGATTGGCAGTCGGAGCAGTGTGTATTCCCCTGAAAGTACTGTTCGTAAGACTGGATCTTATATCTACGAGGAGTTCATGCCCACAGATGGCACAGATGTTAAGGTATCTATGTATCTTATGTCTAAACATGAATTTGGTGGTCGGATAGTTTGTTTATTCCTGATGGATCTTGTAGGTTTACACCGTAGGGCCTGATTATGCTCATGCAGAGGCCCGTAAGTCTCCTGCCCTGGATGGGAAAGTAGAGAGAGACAGTGAGGGGAAGGAGATCCGCTATCCTGTGATGCTAACCGCAATGGAGAAGCTCGTGGCCAGAAAAGTGTGTCTTGCATTTAAGGTAAGCCTTGCAAAAGAAAAACTGTTTTGTCAAGTAGCTAAAGGTTAAGAATAATAATGAATTGAGTTTTTTGTCTCATAACCTCTTTCCAACCCAGCAAACAGTGTGTGGTTTTGACCTACTTCGAGCAAATGGCCACTCTTTTGTTTGTGACGTTAATGGCTTCAGCTTTGTAAAGAACTCCATGAAGTACTATGATGATTGTGCCAAAGTTCTGGGGTAGGTGAAGCCCTGTTGCTGTCGTCTTGTCTGTGGTAACTTAAAAATCTCCTTGTCATGCAATCTACATTTCCCAACTATATTAATCGCATAATATCAAACAATTTTGCCCTTTCATTGAAAGTCAACACATAATCATCAAACAAACACTCAGTTCTTTCCTGAACTAATCCTTAAACCATTCTAAACTTGTTTTCTGGTCTCCCAGCATGGTATGGCTGGTCTGTTGACTGGATTTGGAGTGGTTTTGGGCACTTTTGAGCTGACCACCTACTGTAACTAAACCAGCTAAACACTTGGCAGGCCCTATTTTAACGATCTGAGCGCATGGTCAGAAATGCATGGCGCAGGTGCACTTAGGTCACTTTTGCTAGTTTAACGACGGAAAAAAAAACGTCCGGTGCGCCATGTGCATGGTCTAAAATGGTTGTACCTATTCTCTTAATGAGTTATGGGTGTGTTTTGGGCGTAAGTTGCAATAAACAAATCATAGTCTCATCTACCATTCCCTTTAAAAGCAAGCTGCACTTGTGCCATGGCGGATTCGCTATTTACATTGTGGAATTTGCGAGCGGAAATGAAGACACGTGCCAAAAATGCGCCTGTTTATTTGCTATTTAAACAACATGATGCTTATCTGGCTATAACCAGATCAAGCTCAATTTAAAACTGAACATTAGTCTGGGGAGTCTGCTCTGTATTCTCTACTGCACAAGAGGGAGGGTAAACAAGCATTATTCAAATTACTCTATACTTACGCAATTGGATAGTCCTTCAACCAATCAGACCACAAGAGGCGTGATCAACAGGCATCGACCCATCGCTTCTCTATCTGTCATCGTGTTAAACTTGCCAATAGCTCACCAGGTGGATAAGCCAGTCTGTGATTGGTTCCCGCAAAAGTGCACAGAAGCAGTAGAAATGAATGTACAGGTTTCCAGACTGAGTTGCAGGCCGAAATCAAGTTGCCGCAGATCAGGCAGTTTACTTGTGTTGTGTCTGGTGTCGCATTGCGCCGGATGTTCCCATGTCCTGAGCCCTAGGAGTTAAAGGGTTACTTCAGCGATTTACCATATGGCTTTGTATCACTAGAAACCTGGGAGTATATTCGAATGATCGTGCTTAGAAAGAAAGTGAGTGTTTGAACTTCTCAAATGATTTTCTTCTCAATACATTTTCTGTCTTTTCTCATTCTATAAAGTACCAATTTCAAAAATAACTTTACATTTCTATTACATTAATGACCCAGTTTAAATACAAACCCTTTAAGGCCAGCTTAAACCTGCTTAGACCAGCAAAATATTTTACATTTATATAGCTCTTTATAGAATACAGATTGTTTCAAAGCAGCTTTAAAGTAACAAGAAAATAACATTATTAATGTTGCAAAGTTCTTGAGTTATGGAATGAACAAGTTTCAGCTGTTAAGCAGCTCTAAGAAAGACAATAGTGTCTTTTTTTAGCTCACTTTAGTTCAATGTTGATTCATTTTACTTCAGTAACAGTGTGAATGTTGCAAAATGCAATATTTATGTAGAAAACTACATAAAATTATAAACCAGCTCTAAAGAAGATAATAGTGTCATTATTCAGCTCAAATCAGTCTAGTTCAATAATAGTGAAATTATGAAAGGAGCCTAATTTAGCTATAAGCAGCTGAAAATTAGGGAATAGTGTGGTTGTGCTGAGATGTAATCATTCCTATCTTATAAGATAATTTCTGGTTATTTTGGCTCATATTTGATGCATTTCCCTCAGGAACATGGTGATGCGAGAGCTGGCTCCTCAGTTCCACATTCCTTGGTCTATCCCCATGGAAGCGGAGGACATCCCTATTGTCCCGACTACCTCAGGAACCATGTGAGTTACCATTCATGTCCTAAGGATATATTTCTTCCTCTAGTCTAGTAGCTTTTTATTGTGGAGTTTGGATTATTAAAACCAATTAGGTAAAATTATACGCTTACTATAAGTATATGTTTTTGAATCTCTTGTCTGAAGGATGGAGCTTCGTTGTGTTATTGCTGTAATTCGTCATGGTGACCGTACGCCCAAACAGAAGATGAAGATGGAGGTCAGAAACGCCCTGTAAGTGACAGATTCTAATAGGCTGCTTTCACACTACAACTAAACAGTTGTCACTCTTGTTCTGAGTGCTTAAAGGCCTGTTCCCTCCAAGAACTATAATTATAACAATAACTATATTAGCATCCACCCCCAATAACATTCTGTTTGTTATAATATTTTTTAAATTCTCTTTTGTGGTCGGCAACTTTAAATACGCAAGCTTTTTAAATGATTCTGATTGGCTGTCGATGTTTTAATCATACAAATCTTTAGTGTTATAATTATAGTTATCGTCCTTTGTTGTGAATGGGCCAAATATATATCAATGATTGAAGTATTTTATTTTCTGGTTATGACCGATTCAATTTCTCTTAGGTTTTTTGAATTGTTTGAGAAATACGGTGGCTATAAGACCGGAAAACTCAAGCTGAAGAAACCAAAACAGCTCCAGGTGGGTGTGTTTTGAAGCAAGTAATCTAATAATAATAATAATAATATATTTTATTTGTAAAGCCCTTTTCATAGTTAAAAACAATCCCAAAGTGCTAGACTAATCTACACGTTTAATTAATTTTTATGACAAATGCTACTTGTTCTATAGTTGCAAAAAATTACCCAGTGTTTGTGCCTGCAGCACAAACATCAGCTGCACATGGGCATCAGCTGTTGGGTTTTGTGTGAACGTTTACCATGCGGTTAGTTATTTAGGTTTTAGCCTATATGATTTTATCATAACACTTATACAACTATTTACCTAAATATTTCCCCTGTACTTATCAATTACGCTGACTTCCCATACAGGCACATACCAAATTCACATTAGTGTATAGTAGGGTTGGGCTGATAGACAATGTTTTTATTATTATCTTTGACAATTTTTAGCTGTGAGACTTCATTATGAAAACATTATGACACATCATTATGAAAACACTTTATTTGTTGTTTTACAGGAAGTGCTGGATATTGCTCGTCAGCTGTTGGCAGAACTGGTCCTACATAATGACTGTGAAATCGAGGAGAAGAAATCCAAACTAGAACAGTTGAAGACGGTTCTGGAGATGTGAGTAAACTGTTCAAAAGTATGATCCTGTTATACCCAACCCTCCGTTTCCAACTTTGTGAGTTTCTCGAAAGCTACTGTACACACACTATCATCTCATCTCAATCCATTTCTAAAACATGTTGGATTCCTTCTGTCTTCCATTTACTCCTCTGAAGATTCACACTTCTCTTGCACAAGGTCTGGCCAAAAATGTAATCACTTCCAAATATATACTGTAGTCTTGATTAGCTTAACTATAGAAATTATTCATAAATAGGCCCACACAGAATCTGCACAAATGTTTGCATATTTTGTACGGATGGCTTTATCAGTTTAGCTAAAATAGAAAATAATGAAAGGAAAAATTGTTTACTTTTGAATTTATTATGTAAAAAAATTAAGAAGTGTAATAAATAGCAGGGACTGGTAATGAGTGTCTCATGCATTTAGTATACTTTTTATATTAATAGTTGCTAACCTCAATGCATTCAATATTAATTAGGGATGCACTGATATTTCAAATTTGCTTGATACAGAGATGCAGATAAATTTTACATATTTTCATGCTACGACCAATAAACGATGAGTGACAAATATTAAAAATCTGTATTGTTTTGCCTAAATATGTTAAAAATAAAAGTTTATAACCACATTAAAGAGTTAGTTCACCCAAAAATGACATTTCTTTCATTAATGACTCACCCCAATGTCGTTCCACACCCGTAAGACCTCCGTTCATCCTCAGAACACAGTTTAAGATATTTTAGATTTAGTCAGAGGCCTTCCTGTCCTTTGAATGTAAGTGTATGCCCACTTGCTGTCCACGTCCAGAAGGGAATAAAAACATCATCAAAGTATTCCATATGTGACATCAGTTGGATAGGTAGACTCTTTTGAAGCAACAACAAAACATTTTGGTCCAAAAATAACAAAAGATACGACTTTATTCAGCATTGTCTTCTCTTCCGTGTTTCTCAAATAAAGAAACAAACGGTCATGAATCATGATTCGTATCGCGTGTCAAACTGGCAAAATCACATGACATTGGTGATATGAATCACGAATCAATCTGCTGATTCGCGACCGTTTGATTCTTTAATTGAGGTTTGAAAACAAACGCGGAAGAGAAGACAATGCTGAATAAAGTCGTAGTTTTTGTTATTTTTGTACCAAAATGTATTTTCGATGCTTCAAAAGAGTCTAACTAACCAACTGATGTCACATATGGACTACTTTGATGATGTTTTCATTACCTTCTGGACGTGGACAGCAAAGTGTGCATACACTTACATTCAAAGGACAGGAAGGCCTCAGACTAAATATAAAATATCTTAAACTGTGTTCTGAGGATGAACGGAGGTCTTACGGGTGTGGAACGACATTGGGGTGAGTCATTAATGAAAGAAATTTCCTTTTTGGGTGAACTAATCCTTTAAATTGTACAATGTGAATTGATATTTGGTTTGAGGTTTATTCAAATATTTGTGTTTTTAAAGATGAACTTTCCAAAGGTCTAAATCCAATATCAACCACTACTGATAAAAAAAAAAAAAATCTCTAATATTGGCTGCTAAATGATACTGTACGGCTATGCTGTGCATCCCTAGTTGTAACATTTAGATTTAGGTAAAAGATTTGCTTTGCAGAGATTGTTTGAATAGAATATGATTACATGCAAACCTAGTCAGACTTGATTTCCTCGTTAAACTTACATTGCTAATCTGTCTTCTAGTCTTGAGCGTCATGGATGCCTATGTCAGGAGAATTACATTTGATATGTCATGAACAGCTGACTGTAGTGTGACCTTGACTTATGTGCTTCCTTAGTTGTCCTCATATGATGAGTATGATGAATGAGTTTCTTAACCTCATTCCTTTTCTCTCTTCTCCTCTCTCTGTGTCCCTCTTTGTGTCCTGGCCGGTCTCTCCAAAGGGAATCCAGTCTGAATGATAATCAGTGCGCACCCTCATATCCCCTGTCTCTTTAGAAAGCAGGCAAAGTGGATCCTAACCCTCATTAACCTGAGATTTTGTCCAAATTACTGACACTTTAATGAGGGCTCCAAAAATTGACCGTACCTTGGAGATGAATCTCTTTTGCAATTCTGTGTGGCATCTGCATGTCATTTTGAAAGTGTTTCTAATCCCTCATGATCCATCACTTCCTCCTTACTCCTCTCACTGAACTCAAATGAGGCACCTAATCAACACATTATCGGTTGTTCAGGGTCATAGATTAACTAGGAAACAGGTGCTTTGCTTTGGGATGATTAAATGCAATGCAGCAGAGCAAATGGTGGCAAATTCACTCCAGAGTTGGTTTCTGGCCATTGAGATAAAAAAGAAAGAAAGAAAGGTTTAAACCAAGTTGTATCATATCCAATATTGTTTTTGTTGAAGTTTTAATTGTTAAATGGCTGGATTTTTTGGCCTATTTTTTATTATTATTTACGGTTTTAAACAATAATAATAAAAATATAAAATAAAAAATAATGCGCAAAAATGGCAATTGGCTGACAACTGGTACGGTACAGAGGTATTGTGCATCCCTTGTCTGAACCTGTAAAATTCTGTTCTTTTGCCTTCTTTTCTGAATATTTGTTGTTGCTTAAATGTTTATCACTACTGTTTAAAAGTTTAGAGTCGGTAAGATTTTTTTTTGCTTTTGAAAAAGTCTCTTCTGTGTCAACTCAACCAGAGTTCCCCAGCTCAAATTTGAGATTTTCTTAATATTTTTTCTGTAGAAAGACAAACATAAATAGTGATAAAAGGCAAAATATTAAACGACACAGATGTATACTGTGTAATCCACTATTTTGTAGACGGGTTTAAATGACCATTTTCACCTGAGATTTGTAGCCCATTTACAGGGGTGTAAAAATTACTTTAAAGGAACATGGCACTATTTTTGAGAATAGGCTCATTTTCCAATTCCCCTAGAATTAAACAGTTTAGTTTTACCTGTTTCGAATCCACTCAGCCGATCTCCGGGTATGGCGGTAGCACTTTTAGCATAGCTTAGCATAGATCATAGAATCTGATTTAAAACTTGACTTTCTGTAATTACATCGTGTACTAAGACTGACGGAATATGACCAATATGGCTAGGAACTATACTCATTCCTGCGTAATAATCAAGGAACTGCTGTCATACCATGGGTGCAGCGGCGCAATGATTTACGTGAAATAGAAGTCTTTTCTAACATTATATGTACGGTCACCTTTGATCATTTCAATGATTAAGTGCACTATAAACTAATATAACTAATATAAAAATATTTCTTTCTTACACACCCCAAACTTTTGAACAATAGTATATATTTATCTTGATGCATAGTAGTGCTTTATATAAAAGCAGTTCTTTCAAGCAGTCATTAAATTGTAGAGACCAACCATCCAGAATTCTCCACTCTCTGCTGTATTGTGTGATTTTAAAAACGTGGCACTGTTGCAGAAGCCACATTTTATTCCTCCCAAATCCTGTCATTCCTGTAGAGACAGCCCTGGTATGGCACAGATTAACCCCTGCCAGCTTGGGAAGGTCACTCAGATACATGTTTCCAGAAACATGGAGGCCACAGAGCACCTGCTAGTGGTTTGAGCCCAGTGCTATGTCTGATGTGTGCTGTCTGTGTTGTTCAGTGAGAGAATGCTTATCAAGAGGGGCTGGTATGTTTATGTCCCCTGCCCCATGTATTGTCTTTCAGGTATGGCCATTTCTCTGGGATCAACAGGAAGGTACAGCTGACATACCTGCCAAATGGGCAGCCCAAAGCCTCCAGTGAGGAGGAAGGTATGTGTGTTTAATACATGCATATAAATATATGTTACATTGCTGTTGTATAACTTTTGATCTCTGTATCTATGGCAGACTATCAGAAGGAGGGGCCATCCCTTCTGCTGGTGCTGAAGTGGGGTGGAGAGCTGACCCCAGCAGGTAGAGTTCAGGCCGAGGAGCTGGGACGAGCCTTCCGCTGCATGTACCCTGGAGGACAAGGTATAACGCTATGTCTGCATGAGCCAGAAAGCTTTACTAATGAACAGGATACAAATACAATAGACCCAAATACTATTTTGAAAATGAGGTCATCATATAGTCATCAGTATATCGAATACAATGATATATTTCAGACATATTTTAGTTTGACTTATAGTGTCTATATAATATTCTGTCAGAACCACTACAGTTAAATATGATTAACAATTAGCATACAGTTTGAATTGGTGTATGGTTCTGTTCTGGACAAGAACTCACTGAACCCTGAGAACTCCCTGAACCCTGAGAACTCCCTGAAGAAGTCAGCTAATGGGAGCTTTATTGAAGTGACCGGCCAAAACTAATGTGACACTTGGTTGATATTGAAATATAAGATGTTGCTAATACCACCCATTAGTCACTTGGGCCCCACTTTATATTAGGTGGCCTTAACAACTATGTACTAACATCAAAAGTAAGTACAATGTACTTATAGTGTTCATATTATATTGCAAAGCACTTTTGCTGATATTGAGGTGGGATATGGGTAGAGTTAGGGACAGGTGTGGTGGTATGGGTCAGTTTAAGGGTAGGGTTAGGTGGAAGGGAAGTGCCAACTGTGTAATTACAAATGTAACTACAGAAATGTATTACAGATGTAATTACATGCAGGTAATTTTGAAAATGTAAGTACAATGTAAAAACATGTATGTACACAATAAATGCATTGTATCAAATGATTAATTACAATGTTAGTACATAGTAGTTAAGGCCACCTAATATAAAGTGGGTCCGTAACTTGTGTGTGTGTGTGTATATATATATATATATATATATATATATATATATATATATATATATATATATATATATATATATATATATATAAATATAATAAAATATGCGCTAAGAGATGATTTGTGTGGGTGTGTTTGTACCTGTGTGTATTTGTGTGTGTGTGTGTGCGCACTCATCTGAAGCACGCAGATGGCACGCCGATATTACATTTTCTTTTAAGTTTTGCGCTTGAACGGACAAATTCACACATACAAAAATGTTAACATGCCCATCTTGGCGAGTATCCTAGCAAACACAGAAGGTTATGTCTTAAAGGTATGGTTCACTTTAAAATTAAAATTCTGTCATCCTTTACTCACCCTCAAGTTGTTTCTAACCTGTATGAATTTCTTTCTTCAGCTAAACAAAAGGGAAGATATTTTAAAGAATGTCAGTTACCAAACAGCTAACTGGAATCATTGACTTCCATAGTATTTTTTTTTTCCTACTATGGAAGTTAATTGTTCCAGTTAGCTGTTTGGTAACTGACATTCTTTAAAATATCTTCCCTTGTGTAAACAAAAAAACGTAACAGACGAGAAAACGTGTTCATGTGTTACGGATCTGTGCTTTATGTCTTAAAGGGAAAGAAGCCCTTTAAGACACAACCTTCTGTCTGTGTTTTTAACGTTAATCAAACAACAAATGACAAAGAAATTACTTATTTAATATATTCAGTTAAGGTTATAATATGCAATATTATTTAATATTTGATTTATTTTTATTCAGTTTCTGTACCTGAAAAGCACTGTTTATTGTACATGCATCTTTGCTGTATTGTATGTATTTTTGCTGTTGCTTGTAGTTTGATTATTTGTTCTTATTTTGTTTATTTTTATTTGACAAATTACCTAATTTCTCTGAACATTTACTGTACATATACAAATACTGAACTGTACCGAAACCGTGACACTAAAACCATGATACAAACTGAACCGTGAATAATTTAAACCCTAGTATATATTTATATAATTTATAGTATATATAATATATTTAGTATTAGTAGTATTAATTATTGCTATTGTAACATTTAAATAATGCAGATATATTCAAATATGAATATTATAATATAATTATTATTATAGGATATTATAAAATGGCAACAAAGCATACTCTTTCTTTCTTTAATTTATGTTTTAAGATTTTCCTTAATCCAGCCCGAGTTGTTTGCTGGAGCAATTGTTTTGGAAGCTCTGTGCCCCTTTTGCATGAGATCTTGATAAATTGGATAGCACGATAAGGTATTGTGTCAGACTTTGTGCCTGTTTTTAGGTAGTGGGGCAATGATGCAGTTTTGCAAAGATTATTGCTTTGGGCAGGAAACCTGTTTCACCTGTTTGTTCATTGGGCTTGGCATACAAAAGCATGTAAGGGCAGGACTTGAGGAGAAATGAAATCTTTCTTTACCTCAAGTAACACCTTTAACTTTTAGTGCACCAACACAAAATACATCTTAGTCATGCTGTGGATTCTTTCCTGTGAAGTTCAGTTACTTCCCTTGGACCTCAAATTCTAGTCCATATTTGCACACTGCACTTAATTGGATGTAACTCATTGAATGTGAGAATTCACAGACTTACAAAGTCAAACCATTTTTTTCTAATTTCACTGAGGCTACTTTCAGACTGCAGGTAAATGTGCTCGTGTGAGACTCAGATCTGATTTTGGCATGACAGTGTGAACAGCAGCACAAACAACATGGAATCTGATCTTTTCAATTCCGATTCTGATGTAAACAGGTATACCACAAAATCAGATCTGACTAGTGAATTGAGCATTCAGACTCGCAGTGTGAACGTAGCTTGAGTGAGCAGTGTCTTGCACTACTGGTTAATGTGCCGTTCTTTACCTTCAATTGATAACTAGACAGCTGCAGGTCCCTTGGCTGTGAGTCCCCTATTGATTGTGGTAAGAAGAGCTTTTGGATTTGTGTGTGGTCTTGATTTTGCATTGGTCTTGCATTGTTTTTAATTAATTGACATCCATCTCATTAAACTAATCCATTCAGAAGGGCAGCACAGGAACATTTCATGCTTTGCTTGGCACTGATTGAGTGGACGATTCCATGATATGGACATTGGTTGTACTCAGACATACTCATATAAACAGTCTTTTTTTCCCCCTTAGAAGCAAGTCAATTTAGCCTGTTTGTTTTCAGCGTTTGTTTTTTCCATACTTCCAACTTTTGTTAGACTACTGTGATCTATGACTTAAGTCAAGTATTGTGGTAGCATCAATTTCAGATTTATATCCTAAATGTATGCAAAAATCAGTTGGTTGCTTTGTGTCAGAACGTGGGTAGTTTTTTCAGATAGTTTAAATTCTCTCATTTCTATGTAAACCTGTTTTTGCTACGTAAAATGATAAGATAAGGCATTGAGAACTTTGAAAGTGCAGTTGTCAAAATAGCTCAGTATTTTTTGTTAGTAATATGCAGTGACGTGCAGTAGCACACTGAAAAATAAAAGGATTACAATGTAAAAGATTATTATTGTGTACATAAGCATAAAAATGCCTACATGTTAGATGGATATTCATTGCAGGTATCAGAATTACCTATTTGCAGTAATGTTGAATGAAATTGGCTACTAATTTAACCAATCATGGCAATACATGCATAAATTTTAACTGACTTTCAACTTCAGGTTGAGGGTTTCTATATTCCGCCGTGTAAATTGCGAATCCGTCATTGTGCAAGTACAGCTTGCTTTTAAAGGGAATGGGAGATGAGGTTTATTGATTGGTTTATTGCACGTTACGCGCAAAACACACCCATGACTCTTTTTAGACCACGCGTCTGGCGAAATGACTAGCAAAAATCGTTAAAATAGCAAAAATGGATTTGGCCATGCCCCAAGAGCACTTGTGCCATGTGCTTCAGACAATGCACTTAGGTCATTAAAATTGGGCCCATAATTGTCAACATTCAAAATGATCAACAAGTCAAAAGTATGAGAATTCATAATAACAACGAAATTCGAAGTTGACAAAATCGACAGTGAAAAATTTAGAGTAAGTCATAATTATGACAAATAGTTGAAATTATGAGATATAGTCACAGTTTTGTCACAATTTCATTTTTTTTTTATCTCATTATGATTTAGCATCTAATTATGTAAGTATTTATAATAATTTAGTATCAAAAGCATGATTTTATCCTATGTGGCGGAAATGGGCTTCTTTTTATGGCTACATACACAAATGTCATGTTCTTGCTTTAAAAAACAGAGCACATCTCACAGTATATATCATGGACTGAAGGCAAGATTGCATGTGTGAAATGTGAATGGCCCCAAAATGAATCTAACTGTCAGGTAGTTTGCTTTAGGGGGCTCATCTGTTCTCACAGATGGACATTCTGGAATCTTAAATCAGAGTTCTGTTTGCAACTTGAGTGGGAAGCATCTAAACTCATATTGCTAGATGATTTGAATAGTGTGGATGCATTGAAATGCATGAAATGAGATTTTGAGTTTTGTGGAGAAATTCTTCAGCCAGTTGATTATACGGCACTTTATAAGTACTGTAGATTTTTAAGCTGGGGTTCTGTATTATGAATTTGTGTGTGTTTGTTTCTTCAGACCCTTTTCTTTTCTAGGATATGAACATACGCCTGTTTATTTTTCTTCTTGTGATCAATGTTACTTCAAGGATTGCTCCTATGTGCTTTTGTAGGCGATTATGCCGGCTTCCCTGGTTGTGGCCTTCTCCGTTTGCACAGCACTTACCGCCATGACCTCAAAATTTACGCCTCCGATGAAGGTCGTGTGCAGATGACTGCAGCAGCATTTGCAAAGGTTTGTTTGGGTTTTGTCTGCAGGGATATGTTGGTATTACATCATGTTTTTAGATGGGATTGATGTAAACTGCATTTTAGGTACCTGTTTGTGTTTTTATGTATTTATTTGTATGTTTTAGTTTTTTGTTTATTTTATTTTATCTTTTATTTCGTTAAAACATATTAAAACATAACATTAAAACAGAATTTCTGTGTTTAGGGTCTGTTAGCACTGGAAGGAGAGTTGACTCCAATCCTCGTTCAGATGGTGAAGAGTGCCAACATGAACGGACTGCTGGACAGTGACAGCGACTCTCTCACCGACTGTCAGCAGAGAGTCAAAGCTCGATTACATGAGATCATGCAGAAGAACAAAGACTTCAGTGAGGAGGACTACAACAAGGTGAAGAAAGTTGCAACTGCTTGTTTAAAAATGACTCATTATCTCAGTATAACTAAACTAGCCCTAAATGTGTCCTGTCTCTTTAAGTTGGCTCCAACAGGCAGCCCATCTTTGGTCAACTCCATGAGGGTAATTGCCAATCCAGTCAGGACTTGTGACCAAGTTCACACCCTCATTAAAAGCCTTACTTGCCAGATCTGTAGAAGGCTGGAAGACCCCAAATCCGCAGGTTGGAGCTCTTTGTTGTCTTTTATAAAAAAGTCTTGAATTTTAAAAATGCATCCTAAGTATTTATTGTTTTTGCTCACGTGTAAATATTCAGAATATAAAATAATCAAATGTTATACAATTAATGTTAATAATAATGCTAGACATACATGCATTTAAGTTTAATAATGCATTATATGTAAATGTAATGTTTAAGAATTGTTCACATATATATTTTTATAGTCCATCTAAAAATGAAAATTTTGTCATAATTTACATCACCCTGAAGTTGTTTCAAACCTGTATGAGTTTCTGTCTTCTGCTGAACACAAAAGAAGATATTTTGAAGAATACAGGTGACCAGACAGTTGATGACCCCATTGCCTTCCGTAGTGTTTTTTTTTTTCTCCTCTAAACTATGGAAGTCAATGGGGTCATCAACTGTTTGGTCACGGACATTCTTCAAAATATCAAAAACATTTTGTGTTTAGTAAAAGACATTCATAGGTTTGGAACGACTTGAGGGTGAGTAAATTAATGACAGAATTTTCATTTTCCCTTTAACATCTAACATAAACATCTTTAATATGTGATATTCACAGACCTGCAGCTATACCACAGCGAGACTCTGGAGCTCATGCTGCAGCGCTGGTCCAAACTGGAGCGTGATTTCCGCATGAAAAATGGCCGCTATGACATCAGTAAGATCCCGGACATTTATGACTGTGTGAAATATGACACCCAGCACAACAGTTCTCTGAGTCTGGAGGACACGCTGGAGCTTTTCCGTCTGTCCAGAGCACTTGCGGACATCATCATCCCCCAGGTAGAATCATCGATAAACATGGCTAACAGTGTTGGTTTATTCTCTTTCATCATGTTGTTATCTGCACACACACACACACACACACTGTATTTCAGGAGTATGGAATCACTAAAGCTGAGAAGCTAGACATTGCTAGTGCCTACTGTCTGCCTCTGGTCAAGAAGATTCAGCTGGATCTTCAGAGGACTCATGAGGACGAGGCCGTCAACAAGCTGCATCCACTGTGAGTCTCTGTACTGGGGCACAACGCCAAACTTTTTGACAGTGTGAAGGCTAAATCACATTTTGCACGTTATACATCCTGTGTGCCAAATTTAGTGCGCCAAATTGCTATTAGTACATTTCACTTTAGTGTATCATTTGCTGTCGATTTTGAAAATAAGCATCCATGCATGCTAATTTTATCTAATATTAACTCCTCATGCTATGTAAGAGGATGGGTTTGCGGCTGTCACATGATGCAAATAGAGTTCATTTGTACAGTTTTGTTTGTTTCAGTCATAGTTAATGTTTTAATATTCGTCACGTCATATTTATTAAATGTCCATTTTACTTTCACTGAAATGGTAAACGTTTTTTACAACAAAAATAATTTTTTTGTTTTTTGTTGACAATATTGTAACAAATTTTCATTTTGAAAAATATTATAATGTTGATATTGATATTTACAGTTATTTAAAGGTCCCGTTCTTCACGTGTTTTCGAAGCTTTGATTATGTTTACAGTGTGCAATATAACATGAGTTCATGTTTCGCCGGTAAAAAAACACAGTATTTTTCACACAATTTACTTATCTGTACAGGGCTGTTTTCTCTGTCCTAAAAACGGCCTGATGATTTCCTTGTTCTATGAAGTCCCTCCTTCAGAAATACGTAACGAGTTCTGATTGGGCCAGTGCTTCCCGTATTCCCGCTTACCATAACGGGGAGATGCAAGCGCTGAATGCGCGCTCTTCTCCACGTGGGAGAGCAACAAGACCACGCCCCCTATTTTGCGTGTTCTTTTGGGCGGAGGGTTAGTCAACAAACGGTTCTAGTGACGTCATTCCTGCAGGAAGTGCAGGGGTGTAGTCCAAACCGGCTGTTCGCTGTAGGCTTTGAAAGGGAACTTCTGTTAAATAAAATATCTCGCTTGGCATCGAACTTTGAGCTTTATAATTTTACAGGTATTATTTATGCTCTAACAGCAACATTTCACACTAACTAAAGTCTGAAAGATGGAATCGCAAAGAACGGGACCTTTAAAAAAAAAAAAAGATTTGTCATTTTATTTTGATTTGATTATATTTCAAACCAGAATTTCCAATTTATTTTATTGACGGTCAATATTGTTGATTAATATTAATGCAATTATATATAGTGGTAGGCAAGTTTTTCTTTTTTTATATAATTGTTGTTCGTAATGGCCGTGTCAAATTGCATACTCTCTTGAGTAGGTAGTTATTTTGAATAAGTAATAACTTCACGACCGCTGAAAAATATGTTCTATATAGAATGAATTTGTGTACAATGAATGTAATCCAGACATACTACATTTGCCATGTTGCCCTTATCAGGCACGTGACCTACCAGTGTGACCTACCTTCACAAATCCCCAATGGCCTCATGGGATAGTAAAGTGTCTATTGGATATATTTTACCTACTCTTACAGTGATTACTTATGAATATATGGTGACATACTTATTTTGTCACATACAGTTTTTCACCTACTCTATAGTAAGAAAGTATGCAATTTCACATGCAGCCTTTGACTTTTGACATTGCTGGTCCTATAATTGATGCAATGACTTAGTACATGTTTAAAAGTTCCTATTTACGATCACAAGTTTGGTATGTTCTTCTGATGTATTTAGTTGTTGTATATTGTATGACTTCACATTGTTGTAGGAGCTCTGAAGACTCAGCTGTGTCCTATAGAACCTGTGAGTGATCAGATTGTGTATTTCATCCCTCCTGGTGGTTCAGGTACTCGCGGGGAGTGATGTCTCCGGGTCGGCATGTTCGGACCCGGCTCTATTTCACCAGCGAGAGTCACGTACACTCCCTGCTTAGCATCTTCCGCTATGGAGGCCTATTAGATGTGAGTGAGCAACCATCAGACATGCACATTACACCAAACATCATGTTTAATGCACGTTACTACTGTTGTTTAGGAACAAAAAGATGAACAGTGGAAGCAGGCCATGGACTACCTCAGTGCTGTGACCGAACTGAACTATATGACACAGATTGTAATTATGCTGTATGAGGACAATAACAAGGTATGAGATGTACACACATCAGCCCTTTGTGCCCAGTTTCTATTCTTGCTTTATTTCCTGATATTTGTATCTTTAGGACCCTTCCTCAGAGGAACGTTTTCATGTGGAGTTGCACTTTAGCCCAGGGGTAAAGGGGTGCAAGGATGAGGATAATGCACCAATGGGTTTTGGCTTTCGTCCCGCCTCCTCAGAGGTCTGTGTGTTTTGCTTGGCTTAAGGATTATATATATTTATTTCGGACCACATTACTCTGCTAATCCTTGAATTTTATAAACAACTTTCTAAGAATTATTGCATGCTGGACCACTTCCAACACTCCTATTTCATTTGTAATAGAACCACGAGAAGCAGACAAACCCAGGCAGTCTTGAAGACCTTTCCCAAGATGAGCCAGACAGAGCCGTACTGACTGAGCCAATCAATATTCAGAGAAAGTCGCCACTTATACGCAACCGCAAGGCTGGATCTATGGAGGTACGGTACTGTATTATGAGCTCTGCTACTAAGCTTTAGTTTTCTTTATTTGTTGAATAACTGCTGACATGAAAAAAAAATACTTTTAATAAAATTTGGGTCCAGGGACCTCCGGGTGGCATTTTATGGGGTCTGTGAAATTGGTTAGGGCTTTAAAAGTTAACATGAGATATTGGTTAAATGTATTAGATAATATTTTTATAATTTGCCTTAGTACAATGACAATATAAAATGCACTAATTAATTTTTGGAAACAATGATTAAATTATTTTTAACTATAAAAAATATTAAAGAATATTTTACAATATTGTTCAGAAGTTTGAGGTCAGTAAGAGTTTTCTTTAAATATGTAAAAAAAAAAAAAAAATTGTACTTTTTACTTCTCAATGAAAAATGTGCTTACATAAAAATATTAGGCAGCACAATTGTATACAAAATTTATAATGACAATAAGACATTTTTCTTGAGCAGTAAATCAGCATATTCAAATGATTTCTAAAGGATCATGTGACTGAAGACTGGAGTAATGATGCTGAAAATTCAGCTTTGACATCATGGGAATAAATACAACTTTTAAAATGTATTAAATCAGAAAACATTATTTGAAATTGTAATAAAACTTCACAATATTACATGGACCGCAAATTACAGTTTTACTATATTTTTTTATTTTTTTACTGTATTTTTGATTAAATAAATGCATCTATATCTCAATGTTGTATATATTTAATATAGTTAATATTAATGGTTGGTCTGTGAGTGCAGTTCCATAAACCTGGATGACCTTCTGAAAGTAGATAAGCATTAGGCTTTTATAGAATGGAAAATTTAAAAGATTAAAAAGTAGTGGGGAAAATCAGTGAATTATAAATAATTTATTGCCACTGTGAGAATAATATGTAATACATAAAAAGCAGAGATGTATAGTAACGAAGTAGAACCACAAAGGCGGTATGTGTACTTTTCTAGAGTATTATTTTTTTCCTACTTCCACTTTTACTTCGTTACATATTTTTGATGAGTTTAATACTTTTTCTCTGATTTTTTTTTTAATGTGCTGCGTAGTTACTCGTTACAATTATAAAAATGCTACGAATCATTCCAGGACAAACCCACATTACCACTGCCAGAATGGTAGATGGGAAGTTTGATGAAGCTGGCACATCATTGAGCGAATCAAGCGTTTCAAGAAGACTGTGTGTGCTCCCGTTTTGCCTTTTTTTTTAGCCGCCAAAGATCTAAATTTGTTTGGTGAGTGATGTAGAATAGAATAAATGCTGCGCTTGTCAGGGCGCATATGAGAGAGAGCGCGTGTCCCGGCCGCGCGCACGCATTTACCGTTTAACAACACGAGCGCTGTCTTGCTCTCAAATTGCTCTCTATTTGTTTATATAGTTAACGTGCACTGTGAAGTAACATTACAAACAATGAACATCTGTATTATTATTAACAAAGATTAATGAATACAGTAACAAATGTATTGATCATGGTTAGTTCATGTTAGTTATTAGTCTAATACATGAACTAATGGAATGTTAACTAATCAAACCATATTGTAAAGTGTTACAAACAAACTCCGTAAGACGTCCGTTCATCTTCAGAACGCAGTTTAAGATATTTTATATTTAGTCCGAGAGTGTATCTAAGTGTAGACACAGCAGTCCATGTCCATAAATGGAATAAAAACATCATCAAAGTAGTCCATATGTGACATCAGTTAGTTCATTAGAATCTTTTGAAGCATTGAAAACACATTTTGGTCCAAAAATAACAAACATTCAAATAAAGATTTGAACGGTCATGAATCAGCGTATTGATTCATGAGTCGGATCGCCAATGTCACGTGATTTTAGCAGTTTGGCCGTTTGACATGCGATCCGAATCATGAATCGATACGCTGATTCAATATAAAACCCTGATAAATATAAAATATCTTAAACTGTGTTACGAAGATGAACGGAGGTCTTATGGGTGTGGAACAACATTAGGGTGGGTCATTAATGACATGCATTTCATTTTTGGGTGAACTAACCCTTTAAGTACAAAAAATATTGAATACTTTTGTACTTCTACTTAAGTGTGGTGCATAAAGAGCACTTCAACTTCTACTCAAGTCACTTTTTTGATATAGCACTTGTACTTTTACTCAAGTCTGGGTCTCTAGTACTTTATACATCTCTGATAAAAAGTAACTGTAATCTGATTATATGAAGGTTCTTTCTTGGCATTAAAAAAATGTAACCCCCCATGTCTAATTGAAACATTTAAACTGTGTAACATCTATATTTACATAGGCAAAATATATGTTTTTTTTTTATGTTTGTCCATATGCAATTGTTTTCCTTTCTTTGCAGGCTCTTTCTGAGAGCAATTCTTCTCGTGGACTGGCATATCGTATCTTCCCGTCATCTTCTCGTCAGTCACCTGAGGTCAAACCCAGCGGGCTAGGTGGGAATTACATTTCATTTGTGTTGTTTTCATGTAGCAGATGTCTCCTGTCATCAGTTTAATTGGAGAAACCTCTCATAAGTGACATTGTGTGGGTGACCGGTAAACACGCTTGTTTCTGTTTATCACCAATGACACCGTTCAAGGACCCTGCCATTCCCACAGCGTTTAAAATGTGCCCAAGCTGCCAGTAGTGGTTTAAATATGGCTGCTGGCAAGACTCTTCTGCTATTCTTGTCTGAACTATTTCTATCTCCAAATAACTTTTGCACAGCAACAATGCACACTGTTTCCCAGGTTTGGTTGCACCTTACTAAGGACTTATAGCATGATTTGCTGGTCACTATTTTATAACTAAGTGCATGTTGCATCTGGCATGTCTTCCATGTAAGCTTTTAAACAGATTCTGTTTTATTAGTACTGCCCTCTAGTGGCTGTAGGTAGAGATGTATCATAAAGGATGGTTCAACCAAAAATGAACATTTTGAGTCAATAACAAATAAGTGTCTCTTCCCCATATACAATTATTTAAGTGATTTATAGTAGTAATTATATTTAAAATCTATTTTTGTGTTGCTAAACTACATTTTTTTGGGCAATAATTTCATCCTTTTAACGTTTTGTTAAAATACAGAAGTACTATAACTATAGAAAAGGGTCCGTATTCACAAAACATTTTTTTCTTACTAAGAGTTCTCCTAAGTAGCAGTAAAAGTTCTTAGTTAAGAGTTTTTTCTTGAAATCCTATTCACAAAGCAGCTGAGAGTTTTTCTAAGGAATAGAGAGAAGTTTTAAGCTAAGAGTAAGGGCGGGGTTGACCGCGTTGCTTTGGATGATGTCATCACGCTTACTAACTATGACCACAGTGATTGGCTGATGGGGGCGGGGTCTCAGTCAGTTAATCATAGAAATGTTGTAGAACAAGGTATCATGTTGCCATATTCAAATAAAGGTTGTAAAATAAAAAACTGTATGTTCAGCTAATTGTCAACCTGCATCTGATTGCAGAATTTAAGCTTCTAATGATGTTTCATAAACAAAGTTCGGGAGGAGCTCTTTCAAATGGTCTGCATATAATTATTAGCTCAAGAGAAAGCTCGAGAAAGGTCCACGAGTTGGAACTCAAATTCGGGTCACCCGACCCGCCAACAAGGCTATCAGCACTGGCGATAGGACATATTTTCAACTTGACCACAATGTTTTATTCTCCATCATTCAATGCATATTTCCTGTAAATAACCTTATGTCACCACAGATTAAAATCTATAAATCAAAATATTTATTGCATTTATGACGAAAAGTCACAGCACCCAAAGCTCTATTGCCTCATTGGTGTATAGTGTCTCTGGGCGGATCGCTAAGGCAGATTGCCAGCAACAGCCATTTTAGGATGCTTAGTGACTCAGGAGTCCTCTTGACTACTCCTCACTTTTTTAGGAGCTGGTTTTAGCATAAAATTATTTGTGAAATACTCTTAGAGTTCTAAAATTAAGACTGACACCAACATTTATTTTTAAGAGTTTCTCCTGAATCGGCAAGTTAAGAGCTACTTTTAGCCTTAAGATGTTTTGTGAATGTGGCTTCAGATCATTTCATTTTGGGTGAACTATCCCTTTAACTTCTTTTAAATGAGAAGCTGCATGTTCACTTGTGAAAACTAACCACTACTAACCACCTCCCCACCCCCTTCCCACCCACACCACCCCACGGTCTCCCTCCAACTCGCAGGCGCCCAGTGTGCGGGCCTCTTCAGTGCCTCCTTCCCCAACCTGCGAGACCTAACACGAGCTCCCCGCAAAAAGCCCTCCTCGCTGAAGAATCTGTCTTCTCAAGCCGGTATGTCCCAAACACACACACACATACAGGGTTATGATGCACCTCGTCCACCGTGACCAGAATACCTGAAGATTCTGATCGTCGTAAATGTCACAGCTAACAATTCTTCTGAATATCTTTCAGATAATTCCCATTCACTTAATAGACTCTCACTTAATACAAAAACCCCACTGTTAATGATCTTTCAACATTCCTTTAAGACTATTTCTTTTATGCTGTGTCTTTCCTAGTGACTTTTTTATAGCATACTTTATTCAAAAGATATTTGAAATTTTATTCTAGCCTTCAAAAACATCCCAAATCGAGTCATTACACAGCAGGAGCTGTCCCTAAACCAGGGGTTTTCAAACTTTATGATGCCAAGGACCCCCAAATATGATGAACCTTTATGAGGGACCCCCTTCTTTAAATCCATCTATTTTTATGTACCAAAAACATTTACATGGTTAGATAAATAGTACGTGTGACAATATAAATACAATATATTGTTTCCCATCTTAAATTAGCTATTAATGTTGGATGTATAAACCTGAAGAAGAACATTTTTAATTAAAATTATTTGTATACAACTTTCACAATAAGTGTATGCAGGCAACGTACATACTATGTTAAGAAAACTGCCTTACAATCCCAGTGAGAAAGATAAAGGGGACTATAGTGAGAAAAACCCACTAAAGACAGAAAGCAAACATACAATTCTAAAATGTATATATGGCAAGAAAGAAGAGAAACATTTAGAAATTAAACAATTAGAATATTCGGTAGACTTATGCACTTTTTTCATGTCTTTTTATTCTCTGAAATTTTCTGGGGACCCCTTAGAACCTTCTGGAGGACCCCTGGGGGTCCCCGGACCCCAGTTTGAAAACCCCTGCCCTAAACCATTTGCGTCTTGCTGTTTATCAAGGTCTCGCTTTGAGAAATTAGGTTTCCACAGGAACTGAGTAATTTTGTTACTAATAGTATGTCACCTTTGCTAACTCCAAACTGATTATTTGCATGATGCATGTGCACGTAAACAAACATTTGTTCAGTAATTTGCACAGATTTGCCATCTAGTTTATGCAAAAGAGAAAAATGTAGTATCTTCTGACACTTCTGGGATTGTGTTTTGATGGATTACGATGGATAATAACCATGATAACACAAATGTAAATATGCTTTTACCACAATCTTTAAAGATTAATTGAATAATTCTTGGTCTTATGAATATATTGTAAGCATTTATTGGAAATTGCACTCTAATGTCCTGCATACATCAGAAAGGAATGCATTTCACTATTTTCATCTGAATCAAATACATTATTTTAAAGGAATTATTTAATATGATTCTACTATTTATTTATTTATTGAAATTAATTATTTTAAATTCATTGAAAATTCATCCCTCAAAAAAATCGCATTCAGTATCTCAGAAAATTTGAATATTGTGAAAAGGTTTATAATTGAAGACCCCTAGTGCCACACTCGAATCAGCTAATTAACTCAACACATGCAAAGGCCTTTAAATGGTCTCTCAGTCTAGTTCTGTAGGCTACACAATCATGGGGAAGACTGCTGACTTGACAGTCAAAAAGATGACCAATGACACCTTGCACAAGGAGGGCAAGACACAAACGGTCATTGCAAAAGAGACTGGCTGTTCACAGAGCTCTGTGTCCAAGCACATTAATAGAGAGGCGAAGGGAAGGAAAAGATGTGGTAGAAAAAAAGTGTACAAACAATTGGGATAACCACACCCTGGAGAGGAGTGTTAAACAAAACCCGTTCAAAAATTGGGGGGAGGGGGATTCACAAAGAGTGGACTGCAGCTGGACTCAGTGCTTCAAAAACCACTACGCACCAACATATGCAAGACATGTTTCAGCTGTCGCATTCCTTGTGTCAAGCCACTCTGGAACAACAGACAGCGTCAGAAGCATGTCGCCTGGGCTAAAGACAAAAAGGACTGCTGCGTGGTCTTAAGTTATGTTCTCTGATGAAAGTAAATTTTGCATTTCCTTTGGAATCAGGGTGTCAGAGTCTGGAGGAAGAGAGGAGAGGCACACAATCCATGTTGCTTGAGGTCCACTGTAAATTTTCCACAGTCAGTGATGGTTTGGGGTGCCATGTCATCTGCTGATGTTTGGTCCACTTTGTTTTCTCTGAGGTCCAAGGTCAATGCAAACCTATACCAGGAAGTTTTAGAGCACTTCATGCTTTCTGCAACTTTATGAAGATGCAGATTTCATTTTCCAACAAGACACCTGCACACAGTGCCAAAGCAACCAGTACCTGGCTTAAGGACCATGATACCCCTGTTCTTAATTGGCCAGCAAATTCACCTGACCTTAACCCCATAGAAAATCTATGGATTGTGAAGAGGAAGATGCGATATGCCAGAACCAACAATGCAGAAGAGCTGAAGGCCACTATCAGAGCAAACTGAGCAGTGCCACAGACTGATCGACTCAATGCCACGCTGCATTGCTGCAGTAATTCAGGCAAAAGGAGCCCCAACTAAGTATTTAGTGCTCTGTGTTTTCATGTTCATACATTTCATTTGGCCAAGATTTCTAAAAATTCTTTCTTTGTATTGGTCTTAATTTTCTGAAATACTGAATTTAGGATTTTCCTTAGTTGTCAGTTATAATCATCAAAATTAAAAGAAATAAACATTTGAAATATATCAGTCTGTGTGTAAGGAATGAACATAATATACAAGTTTCAGTTTTTGAATGGAATTAATCAAAATAATTCACATTTTTGATGATATTCTAATTATATGACCAGCACCTGTACACACACACACACACTCACACACACACATATATACACATACATACATTTTGTTTATTTATTTTTAAATTCTATATTATTTTAAATAAAATTTCTCTCCTCACTCCCTGGTAGCAGCATTAACAGTTTTGTCCACAGGGTGGTGCTGTGTCTTTGAGATTTACCTCATCTAAGACATTTGAAATCCCACTCAAAATACTGCCATGTCATGCTGCATCTATAAGGATGCTATAGCACAGAGAATGCTGGATAGTTTGGTGTGACCATCTGTTATTTCTCAATCTCCACATTCAACATCGGGGCAACATCTGGCCCCACTGATACTTTTACCTGCTTGTTATAGAAGATTTATTGAGGGACAGAAACGTTTGATTGTGGGAGGATTAAAAAATCTGGTAGTTTTGCTTAAGACCAAAAGCTCATGAGGAGCACAGTGAGACGAGTAATGCAGAATGCCTCTTTTATCTCCTCAGAGCTGCTCTCTATGCCGCCAGTAAAGAGATTTTCTGTGTCGTATGCCAGGCATCCGACTAATGGTATGTTTGGAGTCCATGTTTTTGTTTTGTTGACACTCTCCTGCATGTCCTCTGCCGTTGCTTCAACATAGCATTCATAATGTAGCACCGTTTGTGATTTTTGTTGAATTCTTTTCACAAAATAAGGAGGCTTTTCTTCACCTTTTTCCTTTGAATTCACAAGACACACCCAGCTTAATTCATTCCTTCTTCTGATTGGCTAGATGCATGGGTTGTGTACAGAATATATCTCTTGATATATTGTTGTTCGTGTGACCACATTTCATGTCGATCCACTAGATTTAGAAATGGTTAACCCTTCCACCACCATTGCTGCTTTAGTGATCACATAACATATGTGTTATGTGCATTACTTTAAATGCAAAAATATGCCTCTTGATTGCAAAAAAACCCCATTTGTTTTAAAGAGGACCTATTATGCTTTTTTTACATTTTCAACTTTTTTTAGTTTGCAATGTTGCTGTTTGAGTATGAAAAAGGTCTGCAAAGTTACAAAGTTATTCTCTAAAGCACTAAGCACCGTTTCTGAACTCCCTGAAGTTTTCTTCCAGGAACAAACAAGTCACAATGTTCCTAATTTAAATAACTCCCACTGTGTTAGTAGTGTGTTAAAACTCACAGTTATTGTAAGAGGTGTTAGGTTCCAAAACATGCTTGAAGCGACTGATCAATCACAGTGATCCAGCCAACCAATCAGAGCACATTGCACTTTTTGCCTCATAGACGAGAACCAAAAAGTGTTACTGACAGACTGGGAAGAGAGGTTCTGAAATAATGTAAAATATGTGAAAAAATATCTGTTTTTTTGAACATTCCAGTATGAAACCTAATCTAGTAGACCCCAAAAACAAAAGACTTTGAAAAATGGCATAATATGGCCTCTTTAAAATATCAAATAGTTCTTAAAAAGGAATTCAAAAAACAATTTATTTGAGAAATAGTATGATTTTGCGGTGTTTAAATATATTTACTGTAATTTGGAAACAGTGCTCAAATAACTTTGCATTATAAGCATAGTTGCTAATGGGTGAGGGTTAACCTTTTTTGTCCTGATTGCAATTAAATTCATGAAAATGTTCATTTATTTAACAAACCTGAATGCTGTATGTAGATAATTATAATTGCATGCTCTTTCGTATTGATTGTTTCTTATCCTGTACATCTTCAAGAAGCTGGCAGTTATGTGTCAAAGCTTCACTTTTTACACTTCAGTGTTTACCAAGATTATGACTTTTGCTCAGTTTTGCCTTTTCCAGAGGATCATTATACTTATTCCAAGTTTGCTCATCAGACACGTCTGTTGCTGATAGACTGAACCCTCATAAAATGAAGCAATTGTTTAAGCCTAGCCATTTTTGAATGTTGGTGTCTCTGTAGAGAATCTAGTTTAGTTGGGTTTTGGTGAGGTTGAATTTGAAGTGTTTTTCTCAACCCTGTACATCCCAGAGAAGAGTTAAATCAATGATCAAACATTGCTTATTTTATGTGACAGTCATAACACGGCTTGAGGCAAAATCATTTTCCCTCACAAATCTTAAAACCCAGACAGGCCATCCATGTGTTCCCTATCAACATGTGGCAGTCATTTTCCAGTCTTTTAGCATATTTGACAAGACTGATGAAGATTGTCTATTGACATGCTGTCAGCACAAATGAAAAATCCTGTTTTTCCACTGATATAGTGTTAGCAGTGCATCAAAACTAGGTTTTGCATTGTGATTTATAGTAGAATGGCTGGCTGTAATGGAAAATGCGGTTGAACTTGTTGGCCTACTTTTGGAGAAAAAAAATTTCTATCCGATTTAAAGTGCGAAAAATATTGGGCCGGCCCATTTAAAGGGGATCTCAAGAAGAAAAAAAAGTGCAACTTATTGAAGCCAGTAAAATCGTTAAATAAATTCAATCAGATGCGGGATGCTTAAGCTACTGAGAAATACATCACAAATCAGCCAGGATTTCATATTGCATGTTTATTTATTTTTTTCATTTTAATTATTATACATTATACATTTTTATATAATTAGGTATCAAATTATTGTACAGTGTCAAATGTTCCATATGTTACATGTAGTTAGTAATCACTAAAAATTAAGAAAAATTGCATGCAATTAACCCTAAACCAAACCCTAAAGGAGGGCGTATACTGTGCGAAGTCGGAAACTCGGGAGATTGTGAGATATTTCACACGCTACAAGCCAGTTAAACTGATAATCACGTCAAAGCAGCTGGTACACGACACGACTTTATCTTCGGATAGGAAAACAGAGAGAGAGAGAGTATGCACACACTGTTGTTGCAGACTTTTGCCTAATAATACTCAATTTAGCCTATATGGTTTATATATAGCATAATATGCTCGGCTCATCTTAAAATTTCTCTCACGCCGCAAGCCACGACCATACGAGCATCAGCGATGTCCACGCGCTTTCTCCCGAGTGAAAAAAATCGGATGCGAGTTCGTACGACATTAAAACTCACAGTGTACAACCGGCTTAATCCTAACCCTATAGTCAGTGTATATATTGTTACTTTAGTACTCAATATTTAAATTTATAATTACAATAACAAAGACACTTTAAAATAAAATGTAACCTATAGGTATTATTAATTATTATATTTGACAACAATAGCATTTTGCAACATTAATGTCAGTTATTTATTTATTAATTCATTTTGTAATATTTAATATATTAATTTATTAGTATTTATGTAATAAATTGTCATTTGATATTAGTATTATTTTGCATTATATAATATTGGTATTATTTTATATTGATGTCAGTCAATTTAACTCATTATTAATTTAGTAATTCAATTATTATTTTTATAATGTATTTTGACCAATAGCATTTTGCACTATTGATGTCATTTTATTTTATTTATTATTTATATAATAATTGTAATTTGCGATCATTAGCATTTTGCACTGTTAATGCCAGTTTTTATTAAAAATGATTGTCATTTTATTTCATTGTTATTTATGTAATTAATAGTAATCATTTTTAATTGGTAATATTAATTTATTTGGGCTGTTTCTTCAGTCTAAAAACACATAAGTATACCAGTTAGATAATACAGAGGCAATAGTTTGTGGTATATATGCATGTTCTGTACAATTAACTTGTATAGAACAGAAATGCACAGAAAAAATTGCTTCAGGTCAAGATTATTACTGCTTGTTACAGCTGACTTTATAAGTACAACTTACAGTATTATGAAACTTCAGGAGTGTTTGCATGCTCTATGAAACTCAAATGTTTCATTCAAATACAAATAGCATCAGTTAAACATTTGTTGATAATGCGAAGAGCTTTGCTCAATCGTTAGGCTGTATTCGGAGGCTTTGCTTCTTACATGGACTTTAATTACTCTCTGATTGCCTCTGAAAATAGTTGTGGGTCCTGACAAAACGAACATTAATTTCAGGTCATCACTTATATGTTGCTGAGTCACTCCTGTAAAACATCTCAGCAGGGGTTGAGGCAGTGGATCCTCATTGCGATGTGCTGCTTCCTCTCTCTTCCTCCTCCTCCTCCTCCATCTCTGTCATCCTTTTGTTCCCCCTCAACCTGCTGTTTCGTTTCCTCCTGAATCCCTGAAGCCTTCTCTTCCCTACGGCCCACTCCATCCCTCCTCCATCTCTGCCACATCTTTGCTTACCTCATCCCTCTCCCTCCTATCCTCCTACTCTTCCTCCTGTTACTCAGATTTTTCCTCCTGTTAACGGATGTAAATTATTCTGCTTATGAATTTGACTCAATCCATCCTCAAAAATTAATTAAGACATTTAAATTAACAAATTAAAACAAGTGACTTTTTTTAAATAACTTATTAAATTGAAGCTTTACTGGTATTACTGGTACTTTTCTACCTTCCATCTATTCCATCTTCCCAAAATGTTTTTTATTTTCGTTTTTATTAAAGTATTTTATGTACTTTGTAAGTATTTGTTTTGTTTGAGTACAAATAAGAAATTAATATTATTAATACTTATCTTCTCTCTTCTCCTCTACCTTCCCAGAATTTCTGTGCCCGGACTTTAATTATTATTATAGTGTCACTTTTTTATTTAAAAATGTATTACAAATGAGATATTAATAGGTTAAAATCACTACTCTTTACTGTCCACCTTCTCCTCTATTTTACCAATATTCCTGTACTCAAACTGTAAGAGTCTGTCCGTACTTAAAACATTAGTTCACCCAAAAATGAAAATTATCTCAATAATTACTTACCCTCATGTCCTTCGACACCCATAAGACCTCTGTTCATCTTCGAAACACAAATGAAGATATTTTTGTTGAAATCCCCCTGAGAAACTGCGTTCGCGCACAAAATATTTACTGTTCCCACTGAGAAACTGCGTTCGCTCGCAAAATATTTACTGTTCTGCCTGAGAAACTGCGTTCACGCACAAAATATTTACTGTTCCCACTGAGAAACTGCGTTCGCTCGCAAAATATTTGTTGTTCCGCCTGAGAAACTTTGCATTTGCTCACAAAATATTTACTGTTCCCACTGAGAAACTGCGTTACCTCGCAAAATATTTGTTGTTCCGCCTGAGAAACTTTGCCTTCGCTCACAAAATATTTACTGTTCCCACTGAGAAACTGTTACCTCGCAAAATATTTGGTGTTCCGCCTGAGAAACTTTGCATTTGCTTACAAAATATTTGCGTTTCCCCTGAGAAACTTTGCGTTCGCAAACAAAATATTTGCTGTTCCGCCTGAGAAACTTTGGGTCTGCTTACAAAATATTTGCTGTTCCCAGTGAGAAAATTTGCGTTCCCTTGCAAAATATTTGCTGTTCCGCCTGATAAACTTTGCGTTCCCCCGCAAAATATTTGCTGTTCCCAGTGAGAAAATTTGCATTCCCTTGCAAAATATTTGCTGTTCCGCCTGATAAACTTTGCGTTCCCTCGCAAAATATTTGCTGTTCCCCCGCAAAATATTTGCTGCTTTTGCAAGAGAACGCAAACACATTTTGTTTATTTATCAATCATTTATTAATCATCCCTCATTAATGAGAAATTAATACAAGTATAATAATAATAGTTAATAAAAGTTAAAAAAAGTTAGTTTAAGAACTAACACTCTTCTTTACCTTCTCTCTTCTCCTCTACGTTCCCAGAGTTCCTCTCTCCAGACATTTGTTGTCCTCCTCTGTTAACATTCACCTCTTGCATCCTTCCAGTCTTTCATCTCTCTCTCCCCCTCAGTGCTCTTAGATGAGCATCAGGTAGTAAAGCTGTTAGCTGGGCTCTCTGCTGCCCACCTACACCGCTGTTCCTCCCACCTACTCTGTCCCAAAACCCCCAGAAATGCCTCTCTGGTCAGCCCCTCTTGCCATTTGCTCAGTCATTCCCCAACTTCTGCTCTTATTAGCCCATTTTTGACGTAAACGTGCAACAAAGTGTGATGCTTCAGCTTATGCAATAGCATTACAGTATTTGCTCTGCTCTTTTATCTGACTTCTTGCTTTTCTTCACTCTGTGGCCTTTCTTTCTGCTGTATAACACCTCATAACCTCTGTTCCTCTTTTCTTACTGCATGCATGTACATATGGCTGGATGAATGTGAAGACCGTTTGCTTATGTTGACATCTGCATAGAGTAAGTATAATGCTGTTATGAAGCCATCTTACACCTTTTTAATATTTTCGGAGTACTTAAATTAATTGACAAAAAATGCAATTGTACCATTATCCAAGACGGAAAAAAGAATTTGGCACACGAGACATGTAGCTGGTTAAAAGACATGTAGCTGTTTTGCTTTTATGAAGTGATAAAACCTGAATTATGATTCAACACTGATGTTCAATATACATTTTTATTTTTATTAATCCTTCTCATAAAATAGTAGGCTTTTATATAATTATAGGCTTTTTATACATGCACATACTCACACACTATGAGAGAAAGAAATACTTTAATCCAGCAAGGACATACAGGGAGTGCAGAATTATTAGGCAAGTTGTATTTTTGAGGATTAATTTTTATTATTGAACAACAAGCATGTTCTCAATGAACACAAAAAACTCATTAATATCAAAGCTGAATATTTTTGGAAGTTTTAGTTTTTAGTTTTAGCTATTTTAGAGGGATATCTGTGTGTGCAGGTGACTATTAATGTGCATAATTATTAGGCAACTCAACAAAAAACAAATTTATACCCATTTCAATTATTTATTTTTACCAGTGAAACCAATATAACATCTCAACATTCACAAATATACATTTCTGACATTCAAAAACCAAACAAAAACAAATCAGTGACCAATATAGCCACCTTTCTTTGCAAGGACACTCAAAAGCCTGCCATCCATGGATTCTGTCAATGTTTTGATCTGTTCACCATCAACATTGCGTGCAACAGCAACCACAGCCTCCCAGACACTGTTCAGAGAGGTGTACTGTTTTCCCTCCTTGTAAATCGCACATTTGATGATGGACCACAGGTTCTCAATGGGGCTCAGATCAGGTGAACAAGGAGGCCATATCATTAGATTTTCTTCTTTTATACCCTTTCTTGCCAGCCACGCTGTGGAGTACTTGGACGCGTGTGATGGAGCATTGTCCTGCATGAAAATCATGTTTTTCTTGAAGGATGCAGACTTCTTCCTGTACCACTGCTTGAAGAAGGTGTCTTCCAGAAACTGGCAGTAGGACTGGGAGTTGAGCTTGACTCCATCCTCAACCCGAAAAGGCCCCACAAGCTCATCTTTGATGATACCAGGCCAAACCAGTACTCCACCTCCACCTTGCTGGCGTCTGAGTCGGACTGGAGCTCTCTGCCCTTTACCAATCCAGCCACGGGCCCATCCATCTGGCCCATCAAGACTCACTCTCATTTCATCAGTCCATAAAACCTTAGAAAAATCAGTCTTGAGATATTTCTTGGCCCAGTCTTGACGTTTCAGCTTGTGTGTCTTGTTCAGTGGTGGTCGACTTTCTGCCTTTCTTACCTTGGCCATGTCTCTGAGTATTGCACACCTTGTGCTTTTGGGCATTCCAGTGATGTTGCAGCTCTGAAATATGGCCAAACTGGTGGCAAGTGGCATCTTGGCAGCTGCACGCTTGACTTTTCTCAGTTCACGGGCAGTTATTTTGCGCCTTGGTTTTTCCACACGCTTCTTGCGACCCTGTTGACTATTTTGAATGAAACGCTTGACTGTTCGATGATCACGCTTCAGAAGCTTGGCTATTTTAAGACTGCTGCATCCCTCTGCAATATATCTCACTATTTTTGACTTTTTCAGAAGTCCTTCTTTTGACCCATTTTGCCAAAGGAAAGGAAGTTGCCTAATAATTATGCACACCTGATGTAGGGTGTTGATGTCATTAGACCACACCCCTTCTCATTACAGAGATGCACATCACCTAATATGCTTAATTGGTAGTAGGCTTTCCAGCCTATACAGCTTGGAGTAAGACAACATGCATAACGAGGATGATGTGGTCAAAATACTCATTTGCCTAATAATTCTGCACTCCCTGTATTTAGGTCAGAAAGTAACAGAAAAAGACATTTATAATGTTACAAAAGATCCGAAGGACTGACACAGAAGACTGGAGTAATGGTTGCTGAAAATTCAGCTTTGCCATCACAGGAATAATTTTATATATATACTACTAAAAACCAATAAGTAATGCACAATCAGATTCATTAGGTTACCTACCTATATTTTGAGATTCATAGTTTTCTGGTTTGTCTGGAGATAAAAGTAGCCAGAGTAGTTTAATGGGATAGTTCACCCAAAAAGTCTGTCGTCATTTACTCACCCTCAGGTTGTTCCAATCCTGCTTACATTTGTTGGAAGATATTTGGAAGAATGTTTGTAACCAAACAGATCCCGTGCCCCATTGACTACAATAGTAGGAAAAAATATTATGGTAGTTAATGGGACCTGAGATCTGCTTGGTTACAAACATTCTTCTAAATATCTTCCTTTATGTACAGCAGAACAAAGAGGTTTGGAACAACTTCAGAGCGAGTAAACAATGAATTTTTATTTTTGGGTCAACTATCCCTTTAATGGTTTTTATTTGTAGATGTTGCCATATGCTGTGTACAAACAGCATGACTAGATTTGCTATGCAAAACAAAGCAGCCTGACACACTTCATTGCTTCCTTGAAAAATGATGCGCTCATAAATCAGGACTGATTCGTTTAAGAATTCAACTCACTGACAGAATGATCCGCTTGCTGAAGTTCTCAAGTTAACAGTTCACTGGAGGTGACACCATTCAGTCTGATAACCAACAATGGTAAAGGACAGAAGAGTTAATGCACCCAGCTTAAGAGATAAAGAAAGCTTTTTTTAACAATATGCAAATCTTCCTTATCATATGAAGTGCTGAATTAAAGGTTGAGGATCTTCTTTTTTTGTCATAATTAATCTAGGAAAGCAATAAGTAATTTAACTATAGTCAACTATATCAGGGTAATTAATATGGAAGCTTGTTTCCACCAATAAAGAAAAATGATTGCGACTTTTTATCTCAGAATTGCTTTATATAAAGTCACAGTTACCAGTTATAAAGTCAGAATTGCCTGAGATAAAGTTGCAATTGGGAAATCTGACTACTTCTTGCAATTGTGAGTTTTCAGAATTCTGGTTAAACATGTAAGGCATTAATGCGGATACATTTGAAAACTGCATTTTCATTTTAAAACGCTAAATTCACCTTACTGCGCATGTGTACGCCCTCATAAAAGCTCACTGATATTATATAGATGAACAAGACATAATAAAGTTATCACAGTATTCTTCTGGTAGGATCGTTTTACAAGTTCTGCACTAATGTGTCCAGGTCTCACTCACCATGTTTGGTTTAAAACGCAACAGCTCGCATGTTTTGCCGCAGGACAGCAAATGCGAGTAAATTCTGTCATCTTTGCAGGACTGTGATATGACGAGCGTGCAAAGTGATTTTAGCAACAGTCTGAAAGTGAATAGCACATAACAGGCACAATATCGGTCTAAACATGAAGAGCCATCAGTGCAATATGCTTCACATGATTAAACGTGTCGTGGTTTTGAAATACCTCTGTTTTCACAAGTCCACACTACAACGTGTAAACAGCGTTTTCAAATCCACTTTGGTGAGTGTTTTCGAAAAGCTTTGTTTTCTTTAATAAAAACACCATCTCAGTGTGGACAGAGACCAAAACAAAAATGATTTCGCTGTTTAACTAATAAATTACCTTGCATATGAGATGCCAAACACTTGTTAGTAGACCAAAGTTCTAGAACTTGCTTTCATTTTCGTCACATTAATTGTGAAGATTCTAGTGTGCCACAAGCCAACATGGTACAACGCAATTTCAGTTGCTTCACGGTGCTTTTGTTCCATCTTTGCGATTTTCTCCTGCAATTGTCCCCTAAAATCAGCTCTGGAGACCCATTGACTAAATGGTGTTGGGTGGAGTGCTTGTAGGTGAGGTTGGCTTGATGCTCTTTGTTTTTTGTGTACAAGAGCTCAAAGACGGTTTGTGGGATTTCTGTAATGATGGCTGCCACTGAAAATGTTTGTGATTTGAACTCTGCTGCAGGGTTTGAAGGTTGCTCCCTGGTGCCCTCCATCTACCCACTGGAGACACTCCACAACTCACTGTCCCTTAAGCAGGTGGACGAGTTCCTCACGGCGCTGTGTAAAAACGGGAGCGAGGCTCAATTCAAGAGGCTCAAATGTAAGTGGACGAATACATTTATGTTTATTATTACACCTGGTCATCATGAAATCTATTTTAAATGAGAATGTTGATAACTTTTGCATTGAAACTGTAATTAATTGAACCTGAATGAACACATTGAAACTTCTTGAATTTCCAACTACAATGTAAAATGGGCCTTTGCATTTAGCTATATACACTACCAGTCAAACGTTTGGAATAATTACGATTTTCTTTGTTTTTGAAAGAAGTCTCTTATGTCCACCATTGGGTTGCATCATCAGGCTGCATTTGTTTCCGATTATATCAAAAATACTGTAAAAACTGTAAAATTGTGACATTTAAAATAACCTTTTTTTATTGTAATATATTTTGAAACGTAATTTATTCCTGTGATGCAAAGCTGAATTTTGCAGCCATTACTCCAGTCTTCAGTCACTTGATCCTTTTCTAATATGCTGATTTGACACTCAAGAAACATTTCGAGAACACTTTAAAATACGGTTTCATTAGTTAACTTCTTTAGTTAACAAGAACTAAAAATGAACAATACTTCTACGGCATTTTGTCGTAATTATGTTCGTTAATACATGAAATAATGTTAACAAGATTTCTTATTACTATTCATGTTGAAAACTGTTGTGCTGCTTAGCATTTTTGTGGAAACTGATACTCAACCATTCAAGAGTTTGGCCATTGGAAGCCTTCTCCCCGTTATGACACCCCTCATAAAGATGCATTAAATTGATCAGAAGTGATAGTATATGTTATATAATATGAATATTAATAAGAAAATGTTTCTTGATCGGCAGTGTACAAATCACATATCCCTTTCTTTTCTCTTTAGCTCTGTCTGCCATGTTTGAGTCACACTCTCAGCCATCAATAGATGTTGATAGTCAGGAGACCCCAGTGTCCACCCCGATCCAGCTGAACCAACCGGCTTCACAGCCTCTCTGGTGTGAGTATACCTCACTTTACCATGATATATATTAATGTACTGCCATCTCTTAACCGTCATAGTACCTCCACAGTACGGTTTTTACAGTAGAGTAAGGAACTTTGAGGGCACTTTAAACGGTCACTCTTATTAGACAAGATGCAAAACCCCATATTTGGTGCGAAAAATTAAGTCGTCAAGTTTATTCTAGTTTTTAGCTCTGCCATTTAGATGATTACTGTTGGCTTTTAATGCCGCAAAGTTTCCCCTGAGAGTTTAGTGATTTATGTTCAGTCTGAGCTTTAGCAGCAGCTTTCAGTAAAAATCTAGGTTGCGTTAGTCACTGCTATGTTTGCCTCTTTTTAACCCATTTACTATAATATCATTGTTTGTGAAAGCAGGGTCGGGAACATGCTGGAAGACAAATGTATCTCTCAGATTAATAGTGTAATTGTTCTGTTTTTGGTTACATAACATTAGTTCCATGAGGCTCTTTATGTAGGACAATACAGCAGGATGTCGGTTATATAAATGCGGTCATGTGAATGATGATTGATGAAACGTACTGAGAATCTGCCAACATGTTACAAAGCTCATAATCTCCTACATCGATTTAAGCTGGGGTCACACTTAACTATTGTGAGGCTGTTTATGAATGTAATTTGATACTTGTAATTGTTCATGCCCAAATGCACCGGGTCTGTGCCTAGTTGCGTTCAGTTTGTAGATGTACAGTCTGCATTTAAAATGCTGTGTTCCTGTTCAGTCTTAGAATGTGTCAGCTAGTCATTAAGAGTTTCCCCAGTTTTAACAACAGAGAATGTTTCGGTTACGTATGTAACCCTCATTCCCTGAAGGAAGGGAATGAAGACGTTACATCAGTTAATGATGGAATGACGGTTTCGCTTAGAAGCCAATCGCCTTCGAGATCTACAAAACGAACCAATGGTGTGAGAATGCCCGTCTCTCCGGATTCGCATAGCGCAACTCCGCCCCCACCTTGTGGGTATAAAATGGGCTGCGTGTCAATCGCGGCATTTTGTTTACCTGCTGAGGAGCCGAGGCTGAGCGCCCCGGCCACATCAGCGGCACAGCGGTTGTGGCATGGAGACGTAACGTCTCCGTTCCCTTTCTTGGGTTACATATGTAACCGAGACGTTCCCGTTCTGTTAGTATACTACGAATTAGGTCAGTTACTGATGAAATGGGGGTTCCCAATCTTAATTTCACCACAACGGCTGTCTTCCAGTGTCCTTTGCTGACCAGAGCTCCTTGCCATGAGTCTTTAGCAAGAACTAGGGGCTAGGCTCAACACCAATACCAAGGTACACTGTAGAAATGCAACACAATGCCTGCCCGCAGGGAGGACTTAGGAATACACATATGACCCACGTTATGGGCTGCATATGGAGCACTCTGGAGTATCCAGCTGCAGGTACAATGTTTCAACCCCAGGAGTAGCAAGGTGTCTTGCCAAGGGAAGACGTGCTTGAAGAGACATGCCATGGAAATACACATGTGGAACATGCCGTAACACCGACACTCTGGAGAGACGCTCGTCTTGAAGAGTAGAAAAGCTCAGAAAGGCAAGTGAACACTAGGGTCCGAATCAGAAACATAATGCGAGATTGCCACAAAATTCCGCAAACCCATGGCATTCTCATGCCATTGGCTCGTTTTGTAGATCTCAAAGGCGACCGGCTTCTAAGCGCCTCGATCCAAGTCCAGATTACTGCCTCAAACAGCCACCTCCCAATGTGAAATATTAGCATATTAATATATTAGTATGTTATATTATATGCCTAATATATATATACTCCTGTTCTGTTTAGTATACTCTGTTTATTGTGGGAGATTTTGTACATATAGCAAATGCTTTTCCATTGCCTCATTTTGCCAGGAACTATTGTGAAATGCTTAGTATAAACAATTAGGTAAGAGTGACGGTTAAAGGGATAGTTCACCCAAAAATGAAAATGTTATGTTTATCTGTTTACCCCTGGGCATCCAATATGTAGGTGTGTTTCTTTCTTCAGTAGAACACAAATGAAGATTTTTAACACGTTGCTCATATAATGCATGTCAATGGGGTGTATTTCTATGAGATTAAAAAACACATAGACAGACGAATCCATATTAAACCTGCGGCTCGCAGCGGCACATTGATGACACAAAACGATCGGTTTCTGCGAGAAACTGAACAATATTTGTTATTTTACCTCATAGCAGACAAATCTCATCTAATATTCACAACGACATTACTTTCACCGGAGAAGGTCAAAACCTAGCACGATCATAGATATATATAGAAGCTTCATTAGTGCCTGCACGGATTGGTCGAATGAGGCATCTATGTACACATATCTATGATCACGCCGTTATTTTGAATGTCTCTTGCAGAAGTAATGGCATGGGGATTACTGGATGAGAACAAAGACGTTTGTTGCAACGCTCTTAAAGAAATCTTTTTCATGCAACGGACCTGTAACTGTGTGTGTTTGTTTGTGTGTGTAGACACTGGCAGCCCTTCCAGTACTGTATCCAGTGCCGGGCCATCGTCTCCATCTGTAGCAGAGCCTTCATCCAACTTTGCATTCAACGAGTAGATGTCTAGGAAACTCTTTTGATCAGTTTTTCAGTATATGTTTAAAAAGATTGATATGGTCAATCTTTATCTGCTTGGAAGCTGCTAATATTGTACTATCTGCACTTCTGTTTGAACAACTTTGGCTGAGATTCATCAGCCGATCTGTCAGCAAATACAGCTCTAGAAGCAGTAATTAGCTCTTCCGTTGTACTTCTGCACTCCGGTGGAGTCAGATAGTAATTATGATCCTGGATTCGGTGGCTGAGAGACAGAGACATTACAGACAATAGTAATTGTCTGCACGTCTTTTTTTGTCACCCCACACCATTTTAATTACATTGCACAGAGTAATGCAACTCAAATAAATATCCAAAGGAGCATATAGACCAGTGATGATCTAATCGAGTAAATCTTTTGGTTTGTGTATATTAGAATTCTTTTATGATTTATGATTATGATGTTTGATCATGTGATTTATTTTGAGATTTAAATGAAAATTTTATTTTTATTATATTAAATGCAAAAAGTATTGTTTGGCAATGAATAAATGTGTGCCGAATGTCCTGCAATAGACTTTTTCGAGAATGTTCAGCTGTTTGCAATGTTGCGTTTACTCTGTAATGTTTAAATAAGTGTATTACATTTTAGAGAATTGTATTACTGAATAAAATTGCTGTAAAGTGTCTTTGTTTGTGGTTTATTGTTTTGTGAATGAAAGGCACCGAGCCACTGATTTATTACCTGGAATGTTTTGTTGTTCTCTCAGACCTAATAGTGGTTTTAAAATTCAATCCGTGGTGCAAATGTCTCAAAGAGTGATGCAAAACAATAATGATGACTCATGCTTTGCCCTCCGCTGTGCTGCTGTGTTGCTATAGGGACGGATTCTCATTCTCATCTGCTTATTGACTTCAGCTGTGAGAGCCGCGCTGAATGAGTGACTGCTAAGTAACGTCTGTGTGTGTGTCATCACAGGCAACCTGAGAGCTAAAGATGAAGTCATACTGTGCTGTTAGCTCATTTTCATTCATCTGTGGGCACATATGCTAAGCGTCCAGTCAGTGGATGTTTTCCCAGAGGGACCTGATGGGGTGGAATAGTGAAACATAACACAGAATCGGCTCTTTGAAGTGAAAGATATCATGCATATTCACTTTGCCTAGTTTGAATTGCATAGTAGCTGCATAATTCATTTCACAATTTATGTGAGATATAAATTCTGACATTTACCGAGGCCATTAATCAGGTTTGAAAGACGGTATCATAAATTGCTCCCACCTCTCTGCCCTAAAATCTTGCCTGCTGGCAATATAAAAAAACATTGTCATAGCAACAGCTCGAGTCCAGTACTCTGTGACGGTGAGCTCGCGAATTAAGAAGTGTGTCATCGGCCGGTGCCCAGAGACTGAGAGGCTTACAACCACTTCAGCCCCTGCCAAGAGATTTTGGAAGGGCTGTGGATGCTCAGTTAGTATGAGGTAATGTCATTGTAAAGAGAGAAGAGACTGTTGAATGCCGTCTTCATGTGTTATCGGAAATGTCCTACTTCCCACTTCTGAAGTCGTGATTACGGGCTCGTCACATTCTGGTGCTTTGTTGTTGTTAGAAAGAACAGGAATCATGGAAAACACCAGAGGCTTGTAATGTTATTCTAACATTCCCCTAATGTTATTCTAATGTTACTTTAACATTATTCCAATGTTGCTCTAATTTTTTTTAATGTTACTCTAACGTTATTTTAATGTTACTCTAACATTCCCGTTATTCTAACAACTTTCCCCTAAAGTTATTCGACTGTTCCCCTAGCATTATTCAAATGTTACTTGAACGCGATTCTAACGTTTCTTTAACATTCATTTACTAAACAGCTAATGGGCTCCATTGACTTTTATAGTATTTTCACTCATAATATGGAAGTTAATGGAACCCACATTCTTCAAAATATCTTAATTTGTGTTCAGCAGAAGAAATAAATTAATACAGGTTTGGAACAATTTGAGGGTGAATAAATGATGGCAGAATTATAATTTTTGGGTGAACTATCCCTTTAACTTTCCCTTAACATTTTCAAATGTTCCCCTAGTGTTATTCAAATGTTACTTTAATGCTATTCTAACATTACATTAACGTTCCCCTAATGGTATTTGAATGTTATTGTAATGTTACGCTAACGTTATTTGAACATTCCCCTAATGTTATTCTCACATTTGCTTTAACTTTCCCCAACATTATTCAAAGTTACTTTAACGCTGCTCTAACATTTCTTTGACATTCCAGTAATGGTATTTAAACGTTATTTTAATGTTGCTCTAAAACTAATCACTGAATTTGGCCGGTCCTTGGCCAATGAAAGCAGCTTTAGTCCAGACCTTCTGCCGTCAGTCTGAAGGCCTGTCTACACGAGACTTACGTTATTCTAATGTTATTCTAACATTGTTAAATTAACATTGGGGCAAACTTTAAAACATTCTCCTAACACTATTCTAACATTCCCCTAATGTTATTCTAGCATTATTTTAATATTCCCCTAACATTACTTTAATGCTCCCCTATAATGTTATTCTTACATTCTCCTAATGTTGTTAACGTTATTTTAGCTTTGCTCTAACATTATTCTAACAGCCATAAAATATTCTTAATATATTTGAACTCAAGTAAATATAAAATTAGCTTTATCATTTTTAACAGAGCCATTAGAAACTAGAAAAACTTATAGTTTGAAGGCATCTTGTCACCCCACTTTAATTAATCTTTCTATATTGTTTCACAGAAATGAATAGAAGACTTTCAACACCAAAAGTGTGGCATCTCTAGCATAGTTTCACCATACCAATAGTGATAGATGCCCCCCGTTTTTGCAAATCAGGTAGCTTATTTCTCTAGCGAAACCTAACAACAAAGCCAGTCACACTTCACCGTTTCAGCCAACAGCTACAGACTGAATCGCTGTAAGAATCCACTTCAACATCATGCACAAACCAGATAAGATTATCTGTATTGTGTAAAACTAATTTATTTCATGTCAAAACCTTTTTCAGACCGTCTAGTCGTCTTCTAAAAAGTAACATTCAGAAGGTTGTTGCAATCTTTTAATATCCAATGTTATATTGTTTTATCTTAAATATTTTTTCTTACTAACCATATTTTATGTCTTAAGTATCCTGCCTCCATTATATATTTATAATGAGGCTATGAGGAAGAGGTTTTCATAGTTTCATCCCAGAAAGGCCCAGCTGAAACAGTCAAAGAAGGCAAAAGAGAAAACAGTAAGTTTAGAAATTGATAAAACACTTGATGCAACTTTTTAAATAGGTACGCTGTTATTATTTAGTTGTGTTTTCGGTGGTTACGTTACTGTTGTTTTGCAGTTGCAGGAGACGAGGTCAACAGAGACAAACACAGAAAGAGCATTGTGAAGGACAGAAAAGGTGGAGCTCAATGTAAGATGAGGAAGATGCTGTTGCTGATGCGTATGCATGCAGGAGCTACAGTGAGGAATGTATTTCCCACATCTGGTCAGTAATACTCCCGGATTTGTCCAAAATTCTGTGGTGGTAATACCGGTCCATATACACCTCTTTTCAGTCAGTGGAAAGTAAAATAATAAATGAACCACACAGAAAGGGTTTTCCAAACTTTTATGTTTTTTATTGATGATCATCAGGATGGTTCCCTTTACAGCAAATCAGCAGAAATCTACTTTTGCATTGAGCTTTTAAAGACAGAATGTTGAATATTGCACTAAAGAAGAAGAACTAAGATTCATACAGCGCCAAAAAACGAGGAAATATCACAGCATCTTCTCGACAACATCTTAGGGTAAACAGAAGCCAAGCCCAATAATATATGCATATTTCAGTACCATAAAGACAGTTAGCTTCAAATATATCTTCTTAAAATAGTTTTGTTTTAATTCCGATTATTAAACGATTACATTCAGGAGTATAACTAATAAGGTCACATGCAAAGATGGATACGTATGCATGAGATATGGCCAAATGAATCCATCACATGATGGTGCATTTGATGTGGAATGAAACGGAACTAATAGAGATTCGTAGAGGTACTTTAACTCTGCGGTCTTTTTTTATCTTAAGGAAATTAGAATTACAATAACCATAGAACTTTCTGAAAAGAAAGCGTTTCACATAAATGACCACATCAGCTTTTTTGATTTATATGTACAGGTTACGCCATTATTTTGATCTCTATTTTGGCATTTCAAGTCATTGTAAAGGAGGATACCTCTCGTCTGTAGTGTATTCAGTGTGTAGTTGGTAGCCCTCTGCAAACCAAAGTTGTTGAATCTTATTTTAAGAGAGTTCTGTATTTGTACTGAAATCAGCAACAGCTGAACATGTAATATTTTGTCATGAGTCACTCACGGTTCTAACCACTGATCTTTCGGTGACCCATTTTCTGAGGTTCACTGTTCCATGTGCATATTTTGCTAGTTCTTTGTTTTGTTCAAGCAGCATCCAGCAAAGCAACTTTTACATTCAAAAATATTATTTCAAAGTTAGTGCATTCATCTTTAACACAAAACTATTTCTGTGCAAAGAAATCACAGCTAATCAACAAGACCATATAGTACTTGTTACTAAGGCCAGGTATTTTAAATAAGACGTTTTTAAATATGAAAATATATCCAGACCATAGGAAGTACAGTACAGATTCAGCCTATTTTAACATAATCCTAGCAACAAAAAAAAAGAAAAGATTTTGGTCTCAGTGTGGGTTTCATTTGTGTACATCGGTTGGATTGTGTATTAGACTGTATATACTAACAAACTAATGTCAAATTAATCGTCAAGGCTATTGTAAGGTAAAATCTTTGACCACCACTGGTAACCTGTGCGTTCTCAGTTAGCAAAAGTACACAAAGACCCTGTTACTTTGACCATCTTAAAGACAACTTCTCTGAGTGAACTTAATCTATATTCAAATAACACAATATGAAGTCTACTGCAATGCTAAATACTGACTTTTACATTTTAAAAAACCCAACAAGAGACTAAAAACGAATCCACTCACTGTAAATACACTAGCTTAAGGATAGGGATGCAGTGTTTTTGGAAAAGGATAGATGATGGCACTGCTGCCTCGAAAGCAAGGCTTCTTTCAAAGACAAAACAACTGTGCAGTTACCGACGAGGCCTTGATGTTTTGCTATTGAAGACACTGCTCACAATGTAATTGAAGATGTAGGGCCGTTTTCTCAAATCAAGTCTATATCAGTCAATGACTGACTGCTAATATGTTCTTTCCTGCCTTTTTTGTAAATTGTGTAATTTCAGGTTAGGTTGAATTCATATTTTGCCATCATTAAAAGAGATAAGCTCCATTAAAACGGCAATTGATTTATTGAGCTCTGTTTTCATTTCATACAATTTAATGTAGTCTAAGCCCCTTTTCCACCGTCAGGCCAAACCGTTCTTGTTGATTAGCCATTCCATTCCCAGCCGGTATGGATATTGTGGGGCTGATAATGGCCGCTTTTTAGAATAAAGGGGTGCAGATATGACATCACTTTGTAGGCCAAAACACGGGAGCTAGGATTTTTTCATTGTCCCAAAGTCAATTAGTTTTTAGTTAAATGGTTGAAATAGGGTCTATGAACACAAGCTCAAGATACTTTCACATTTTATGACATAAAATGACATAACATACATCCGTATTACCCCACTTTTGATTTTTTTGAAGCTGTTACACATCTTGAAAACGGCAGTTGCTAACAAGTGGCTAAATCAATCAATCAAGCGCTTTTACAATGACAATTGTTTCAAAGCAGCTTTACAGTGTTAAACAGGACAATATTGCAACACAATTTGATTTGGCCGTACAGTCGTTCTGGAGAAAACAGTGATGTTATCAGCTTATTTTAATTTATCATATAGCGACAATGTTGGCAGATCTGTATTATATTTTATAGAATAAATAAGACTTAATTAATTAATTTTATTTATATATTTAGATGAATAACTTGGAGCATAATTTTAGTGTCCCCAACTGAGCAAGCCAAGCCAAAGGCGACAGTGGCAAGGAACCAAAACTCCATCAGGGCATGATGGAGAAAAATAATCCTTGGGAGAAACCAGACTCAGTTAGGGTGCAGTTCTTCTCTGGCCTATTAACAAACAGTGTATGATTATTACTCTGGCAACCTTACAGGTTAGAATTCATATTAGATTGGAATATTCAACATTTCTGGGTATCACGCAAGAGACGAGTATGAATACTTGAAAGATCGGCGTTATTGTGCCGGAGACTGGTTTATTGAGGATGACGTGCCGGTGAGGCAAATTCAGAGGAGACATCATTTGACACGTTCTCAGCAGACACTAAATGAGACTACAGAGGCTGTCAGGGACATTAAACGTCATCACGCCGAACAGGCAAACTCGCTCCGCTTTTACAAACTTATTATGCCTGATTGTGCTCTTGTAAACTAGCACATCTCAAACGTTCTGTGGAAAGATTTTGAGTAAAACTAAAAGAGTTTTGGAAGCTTAGTAATGGTGACGTTGAAGTCGAGCGACCGCGGTGCAGTCCGTTTATAGCCTAGCTTTAGCTTTTTACTTCTGGCGACTGCATTTAGGCTTCAAAATGAATAAAAGTTGTGTTCATCTGTGATAATTATCTTGATGGAAAAAACTTGCAAGTATCATAAACTTTCGTTGATCGCAGAGCTTGTTTTTTTTCTATAGTCCAAAAGCCTATGGGGAAATCCTATTGGGTTTTTATCGAGGGAACCAGTGGGACGCTAACTGCCGGTTGGCCTACAAAGTGACGTAATACCTGCACCACTCTTATGTAATGCAAATGTGTCAGGCGTGCCTTGGGAACGCATTGGTTTACAGATGCTATGAGAGGTAAATAGTGTCCGGGTTATGGATATTTCTCTTAATTTTATTATTAAGTTGCATTACCTTCACTCAAATTGCGGGTTTGGCTTGGCCAGAAACAGTGAAACTGACAGCCAGGCAACTGATAAGTGGCCAATCCCAAGTTGCGACATCACTACACACATTCTACCAGCAGCACCAACCTAGCTGAGAATTCCAGGCCGAGAATGGTTTGTAATCGTGCCGTGCCATGCCGAACCAAAGTCAAGTGAAAATATAGCTGGAACTGTTCCTAACTGTTCTTAGAACCGTTCGGCCCAACGGTAATGATAGCTCAAGTAGTTCCTGTCTACTTTGTCAGACAAAAAAACGAATGTATCTGACAATCAGATATTTTAATCATTTTAAATTCAAATTTTAATTTGATTTAAATCAAAATTTGTATATTTTCTATTTCAAAATAAATTACTTCTTTATTTACAAGATGCCTATCTACCAAACTGACTTAATTTTAAAAAAGTGCAATCATACTTGGTGTAACAATGGTATCATTTATTAACACCTGCTGCGTTTTATAACACTATTTTGTCATTCAATTAAAACTGTATTAACTGTGTTAGCGTAAACTTGAAATAAGGCTATAAAGAATTTCTATTTCCAGAATAAATGTAGATTAATAGACGTATAGTTGTGTTTATATATATATATATATATATATATATATATATATATATATATATATATATATATATATATATATATATATATATATATATATATATATATATATATATATATATAAATAAACAATATGTCTATGACTCAGCATTTTCTTCCTCAAACAACACGCAAAAGGCACATGAGGGTAACCCTCACTGTCTGCTCTCACAACCATGTAATCTATTCTAATTATTAGTCACTCTATAACAACTGTCTCTCCTGCTACATTTTGATAAATAGAGTCATTTTCACCACTAGTTTCCTTTTAAACCAGTTAAACCTAAAGTGCTTGTTGGTCAGGGAATCTTAGCTTGGGAAGAAAAAAAATCTAGTCAAGTATATCAGCATTAGACAAACAAAACATTCAGCACATCACAAGTCTGAATCCTCAACATGAAAATGTAAAACATATTCCTAAAGTGGCCGCATTTAAATTTCAATTATATTTTGATGATTTTATATAAAATTACCATAACAAAATCCCCATGTAATAGTCAATAAAATACAATTTCCATCTGACTCAAATAGTGGTCTACTCAAAAAATAGACAGATGGGATGCAAGCTGCTCATTATTAGTCAGTTTTAGAAGAGCGAGGTGGTCCCCAACAGATCCCCCTAGATCTCCAGATTAATATACCTACAAAGTTTAGTTTGAAGAGCATCATGCTTGAGGAAGGTAATTGCAATACCAAATAAACACTACTATTAATACTGTTATTATTTTTATAACCAGTCACATTTTCATATCAGAACCTATTCAACCAAAATCTGTCATATCAGTGAGTTGGTAGTTTGTGAAGATGCCATCTACTTCTTTACTACTATCACACTATCAGATTGCATGTTTGAATAAAGACAGATCCATCTCTTGTCAACTAAAGGACATATATTTTGGATTATGGTTGATTTTTTTAATTTATTTTTTGAATTGCCATTTGAAAGAACTGAGATTTGGCACAAATCATCTTTGGATTAGCAATTTAGAGTACAGTTATTTCTTTCTTCACTCTATATGCTGGTATGTGATCTCATGGGGAGACTGTGTCTAGCCTCATTGTAATAGTGGCTCACAAGACAACTGTTTTGAGTCTCTTCTTGAAGTTATTTGCTCTAAGGCCATGTGACCTTATGTTTAGTGTTTTTTCCCAGGCAACTGTGTCTATATGTGGTACATGTGCTAAGATTGATGATAAAGGATGCGAACATGAATCAGATGATGCATTAACCAATTTACAGAGGGCCTTTTTTGTGCTTCGAATTCGAATTATAGGCAGGAGAAAATCTTGGTCTCTTCAAGTTATGATAAAGAATGTAAGTAAACTCAATTTGCGATGCAACTTCAGCCTACGTTGAACATTATATTACTATTTCATAGCAGCTAGCTAGTGAACATTCAGTTTTCTGCCAAAGCCTCGCAGAAGCAATCAAAAAATGTACAATAGCTTCAGGACCAAAGCTTACAATAAAGTCCTTTGACAGCACTAGGATTTTGTTGCATTTTTGAGGATTAGAATATAAACTATAGATATCAGCGGATGGAAGGCTGTGGGTGTAGTAACTCATCTAAACCTAAAAGATTAGAAATGAATGTGGAATGAATGGCAAGCTTTAGAAAGAAAAACAATTCAAAATTCTATTTTGCAGGCGGGGAAAGATTCATCTTGCATGACCACTGTGCTGCTGCTGGCCAAGACCATTATATTCAGGTCCTGCTGTTTCTCATGGGTCTGCTGATACCAATCCCGAGTTACCTCTGTGTCATGTGTAGGGATTAAAGTGACCTAAATGAGAAGAAGATTGTCATTGTCAGATTAACTATAAAAGATGGCGTTCTGTTTGCAAGTTAGACCGTAGGACAGGGGTTTCAAACATTTTGAGACCTCCTGTCCTAAAATATAAATGCAATATGAATGTAATTTCCCATTTCTACTGTGTGAGACAAAATAAGTTAAATAACTGGCTTAATTTTTTTATATTAAGCTAAAGCTAAAACAATTTTCTTCACAAAAATAAATTAAATTTTTTCTTACTGTACTATAAAATCAATATTTTTTTTATTAAATGGAGAATTTTTTTTTGAACAGTTTAGAAAAAAGTTTTTCCTAAAAGCCCCTTGTGCCCCCCGATCTCAGTTTTAAAACCTCTGTTTTAGAGTATTACTAGACACAGAAACAACAGACACACAAACAAATGGTACCTGGAGATTAGTGCCCCATTGTGCCTTCCCTTCTAGGAGCGCGTCTAGAACGGCACGGCTAGGTTCGCCACTGCCTGGATCATTTCCACTGACAACGTAGTATGCTGCTCGCACTCGCTTGAAGAACTCTTGATCAACATTTTTAGCACTGCAGTGATTGGGAATGTAAGCTAGGTCAACATAGATGGGTGATCCAGGTGGAGTCCCAGCGCTGGATTTCAGGTTAGAGCCTAAAAGAATATAACATTGGATATAACCCTATGTGTGGTCTAGTGCAGAACCATTGCTATGCTGTAGAGAGAATTGTCTGACTTATCCTGATGCTAACTAAATATTACATTTATAAAAGAATAAAATCTCTACTATATGGTAATCTAATACATCCTGGTTTTGTACCTGCATTACTCTTAGTGCCATTGACCAATCCTCTTCCTGGGTTGTAGATGTCTCCCCTGGATCCCTGTGTCTCAGACATTTTGGCCAAACGAAAAGCCTTCTCTGAATCTTTTCTTTTAAGAGCATGAGGTGAAGAGTCTTTGGATGTCTGCTTCACAGGGGTAGTAGATCGCCTGCCTTTTGCATCTCCTTTACGTGATGGCGATGCAGATTTTCCTATTGTCTTCCTTAAACCTCTTGTTTTAATGTCTTTCTTCACTGGTCTCTCTGTGTGGGTCTGGCCATTAAGCAGGGCCTCTGGGTCCACCATGCACACATCAGGGTGTGGTGAGTGAGGAAGAGGGTCTTTCACTGGGATGGGAGGGGGATCGTGACTCCTCGGGGAGGAGGAATGATGGCTTCCTCCGCTACCGCCAGCTGCAGACATTTTGTCCACTGGTAGATGTTCTGCATCTTCATCAGAGTCGAGATTACCTTCCGCTGTAATTGATGGACATTCTTCAGTCTCTGGAGGAACATCTGAGTCAGACTGAGATGGGAGTGACTCACTCAAAGATGTAGGAGGAGTTTCCTCCCCTGCTAGCATAATGCCTTGCCCTGCCGGTGTACTGCTTGGGATGCTGTGCGATCCCTCCTTGCCCTCCTCATGGTGACTGTGGGGATGACAATGCTGCTGCTTGTGGGATCTCCTTTTGACAGAGTGCTGCTCACGCTCGTCATCTCTTGAATGATCGCTTCTGGCATCTTCCTCTCCCTCCTCACTTGATAGCTCATGTGGGCTTGGATTAATAAAGGAAGGCGAGATATCTCCTTTACGGTGTTTAAAAAGCGAAGGTGAATGGGAGGATGTGGCCTCCATACTGAGATCAGAGGGTCGAGTGAATCCTTCATCTGACTTCTTGGAGACCTCGGGGCAAGCCTGTGCTCCTGATGGTGGAGTTGGTGGACGTTCTTTTGGATCATACACTTTCTCCTCTTCATCCCCCTCTTCCTCCTCTCTACCTTCATAAACGTCTTCCCCATAGCCAGGTGGAGCCTTTAGGCATACATCATCTTCATGCTGCATTGTGGACGCAAGGGTACAATGTTGGCTAGACTCAACTGTAGTTGCTTTTTTACTGTCTTTTTCCATCATCTTTTCTACTGTTTGCTCCTTATTCTCTCCATTTTCCTCCTTACATTCCTTTTCTACAAACATTTCAGTTTGTTCTACTTCTTTCTTTACTTTTGACTCTTCAGTTTTTCCTTCACTTTCACTCTTTTGCTCTGACTTGCCACAATCTAGGATCTCTACCATCTTTTCTGACATCACTTCAACCTCCCTTTCAGGTTGTATCTGTTCTTTCACCATTGCTTTATGTTGTATGTCTTTCTCATCTGTCTTACTCTTCTCTTCATATTCCATCTTGCTCACTTTTGCTTCTTTAATGTCAACCCTCTCCTGCACTTTCTCAGCCAAGTCTTTAATTTCATCAGACTTCTCTGCCCCTTCTTGGCTCATACATTGTTTACTTAGTGTGCTAGTACTGGGAGTCCCACAAGCTGTGACCGGCACCTTTTGAGAACTTGTCATTTCTGTTGGTGCATCTGTGGTGTGCACATCAAATGAATGTAATGCTGTGGTTGAGGGTTTTACATCCGTATGTAGCTCTGATAATGACTTTGTACTCAATTTTTCAGTCGCTGAAGAACTTTCACACTCAATTCTGCATGGCAAGGTTCCTTCCTCAAAATTGCTTTTGTTATCCTCAGGCTCATCATCAGATTTTTCTTGTGAATCTTTGTCTGCAGAGTCAGCCTTCACCAAAGGTGCAATGTCAAACTTGAGGGATGTGGAAGATGCCACCTCAGCTGGGTGAGCTGCATGCTCAGAAGTTGCTGGTTCTGGCAGTTTTGAAGAATGTGGTTCTACTACATGTTTAGGATCAGACACTAGATCCCTGTCAGATTTAATGCTTGACATATCCTCCTCTGATTTTTCCTCTGCCGATGATGTTTGATCTTGAAGAAACGATTTGGATTCCTCCAGGGGACTGAGAGGAGAAAACCTGGCAAGACTGGATATTGACTCAGCTGTTGTTGTAGCAGGTGTCATTCGATCTGAGACTTCCATGTATTCATCTTTTTTTAAACACGGTAAATCCATAATGGGCGACTCTTCCTCTTTCAGGGATGAGTACTCAAATGAAATACTGTCTCCATCTGATCTTAGTTGGACAGTAGTAGGAATATTAATCGGTGGTTCTAGCCCTTCTCCAAAGTGTTGACCAGTTGAATATGAGGCAGACGTTGAAGAAGAGTAACTAAATGATGAAGATGATGAGTAAGTTGTATCAGACATGGCTGCTTGAGCAACAGCTAGGGATTCAGACACTTCAGGCTTTTTATCAGAAGTTTTCTGTGGTTCATGTTTGTCATCGTTGGATTTGGGTATGTCAGATTGGACTGAACTAGTATCTTCTTTCTTGGACTGTTCACACACCTTGCTGATTACTTCATGGTGCTCTACTGATGATGGCTCTGTTGTGGGAGAAATTTTTTCTGTGTTTGAATCACCAACCATACCTGTCTGTAGAACTTTTGCAGTAGCTCCAAAAGCTAAGGAACCAATGGTGTCTTCTTGTTTTATTTCGAATGGTTTAGATAAAGTCGTGGTATCAAATGCTGCCTTGGACTCTTTCTCAGACATCTCTCTGGCACCCTTTTCAACATCCAAGTCACTTGCATTTTCCTCTTCCTCTTCCTCATCCTCATAGTCATCATCCTCTTCTTCTGCAAATATTTTTTGGCTTCTGACCAAGCATTCCTCGGACTCTGCACTCACAATCAATGTCTTGCTGGAAAGAGAATCTGTTTTGTCAGTGCACTCAAGTGCAAGAACATTGTCATCAACTTTCATAGACTGCCCTGAAGAACCAGGACTGGCGGTGCTGGGATCTTCAGCCGATACTCTGGCAGGAAGCATGTCCTTTTCAGGTGGTGAGTACCGACCAGAAGAAAACATGTCATCTTTGCTTTCAGCTGAATCCAGTTTGTTTTTATCTTTGTTTCCTTGACTTGAGATTTGACTCTCCATTGTGTAGTCATTATAGGCAGATGTTGATAAAGTTGTTAGACTCTGAAGACTTTGATCTTGTGATGATGTGAGAGGGCCTTGTGGAGGGGAAGCTTCAGTCACGTGGGTTTTGGTCTTGTCCAAGTCCTCTGAATGAGACGTTGCCAATGTTTCTTCTGTTTTATGGTCTTTCTCTTGCGTATCAGGTTTTGAAAGGCAAGAAGCAGATGTACATGGCTCTTTATCTGACAATTTAACATGATGGTCATCATCTTTTCCTTGAGGAGGAAAATGTATGACCTCTTTCTCCTTCTCCTTCTCTTCTCTCTCCAATTTCTCTGATTTGTCTTGCAAATCACTAGAGGCAAGCGAGCTTGTACCTACTGCCGAAGTGGCTCTGCTGTCATATGTAAAACTATTGTTGACAAAAAGATCTGCTCTCTCTTCTCTAACCAATTCTTCCTCTTGGTATTGCTCCTTATTGTCTTGCTCCAAATAGGTACTGTGGCTGCTGTGAATACTTGAAGTCTGATAATCAACCTTGCTGAAAGACACTGGCTCATCATCACTTTGTTCCTCTACTGAGCAAGTAGCTCCAAGAAAAGAGACCTGACTTTTCCTATTGTCATCTAAATCTCTATCCAGACTTGGGTCCTCTTCCTCTCTTTCTTTCTCAGTGTCTTTTGAAATGGGCTTTTCATAAGGCTCATATTTAGAAGCTTCATAGCTTTCTTTTTCCACTTCATACATCATCTTGTCATCAGATTTAATTTTCTCACTATCAGCCTTTTCAGCACATTTCTCATCAGCACTGTCAGAATGTGACTCTAACCCTGGAGAGACAGCCTCTCGTTCTCCTTCCCTTTCTCTTTCAGCCTCCTTCTCGAGTTTTGCTGCTTCCTTTGCAGAGATCGATGTTTGATGTTGGCTATCCTCAACACTGCCTTGATTGTCGAGGCTAGGCAGTGTGATACTCATTGGTTTGCTCTCAATTAGAGTTTCTAAAATCGTATTGCTTGTATCTGCAGTAGGTGTAAGTAATGTGGTATCCACCTTGCACTCCTTATCTGGTTCAGTTGATGTGGCACTTAAATCTCTAGTCAACTCTTTCTCTTCTAAATGGGCCACAATTTCCTCTTTTTTCATACTTGTCTCAGGTGGTTGTGCAGAACTGCTGGCCTTTGGTTCCTCTGACTTCCAAGGTTCCACTGATAATGGTCTTGAACCAGCACCTCCCATACAAACAGCATCTCCTTCATCCTCCTCAGTACTTTCATCTTCATCTGAAAATTTGGTTGGAAATGTACTTTCAAAGGTTGACTTGATGTCTTTTGTTTTGTCTACAGTTGAGGTTTCTTCAATGCATTTTTCTTTATAATCTAAATTTAATTTGAATCCAATGTCTGATGATAGAAAGGTATCCGTTTCATGCAATGACGTTTCTTGTTTGATATCTTCTTTAGATTCATCTTTCAATTCTAATTTTTCTTTACAGCTCAGATCTGAGGTCTCAAACATTTGCTCTGAAGATTTATCCAGAGATTTCTGATTAGCTCCCAAGTCCATTTTGGTGTCTAATTCATCGGACACCAATTGTGACGCATCTTCTTTCATTAATTGATCCTTAGACTCTTTGCTAACTTTTGAATCAATTGTTTTATCTTCTACAGTGGGAAGGTCTACAGTATCGTGTTCATATTTTGAAACCACAGCTTTTGATTCTGATGTAATCTGTTCTGTCTTTTCTTCTCCCACAGATATGGACTGTTTTGTGTCTGATGGTGTATCTGTCGCCATACTTGTTTGAGGTACTTCAGGTACAGTCTCTTCTGTGTGTTTTTTTTCATACGGTTGGTCCTTCTTAGCAGCCATGTCTGTACTATCAGATTGGGATTGGTCTGTAGATATCTGAAGTTGAGTATGCTCCACATGCTTATCTTTAGATTCATATGGTTTTGAGGATATGTCTTCAAACTCAACTGATTGTTCAGATTTGACAAATATGCCTTTGCTTATTTCATCCTCTTTAGCTTGCAAAACTTCTTTCTCTGATTCTCTTATTGCTTGGGGTTCTCTCTTCACTTCAGTTTCAAAATCAGATTTAGAGATATAAAGCTTATCTGTTTTTTCATTAGTCTGACATTCTGTAGAGTCCTCATCCGATTTGCTAGTAAGCTTCAAAACCTCTTTGTTTTTGCGATCCTGATCATCTTTAGCAGACAAATCTAATTTCTCAGAATCAGACAGTGAGACTTGACCTTGGATCAATTCTGCTGGTTCATCTTTAGAATGTTGGTCTAATATTAGTGAGGAATCCACTTTGTCTGAAATGGATATTTGTGTTTTGGCTTTAGTGTCTTCTACAGTTTTTTCCATATCTTGGCTAGTTTGGTGCATATCATCTGTGACCTGTGAAATGACAGAATGTGAAATTTGAGGCTCTTCTTTGGATGATACATCTGCTTTTTCTAAATGTTGTGTGGTTTGAGTTTCTTCCAATAGCTTCTCCTTCAAGTCTTTATCTTGTTTACTGGTCATTTCAGTCTCAGATAGAGTTGCCCCTAATATCTGAGGTTCCATCTCTTGCACTGACTTCCCTTTAAATTGTTCATCCTTAGCAGACATATCCTTCTCTATAATGGACACCTCTGCATGCATCTCTATAGATTGAACATCTGGTTCTGAGAGGGAAATTTGCTCCTGTGACACAGATTTTATTTCCTCTATATTTTTATCCTTAGAGTCTTCATGTTCTTTGGCAGCTGAAATATTTTTCTCATATATCAGCCCAGCCTCACTTTTACATTCCGTCTTTTCTTCATCTGTTTTTTCACTTAACAGTTGTATTTGAGATTTGAGGCCATCTGTGTCATCCTTAAACAGGGCTATACAGATGGATGAATCAGTTTCCTCTGAAGCCACATGTTCAGGTAAAATATCAGTTAACTCAGATTTCTGCTCAGAGGTCTTTTCAGGTTTAGTTGTCTCCATACGAGATGTTTCTGCTTTGATGTCTGGGCTTTCTAAAAACTGACAAGATGCATCAGTCAGATCTTTTTCTTTGGATTCCTGTACCAATTTAGGAGACATTTTGTCTTTCTCTGACTGAATTTCTTCTTTCTCCTGTTTCTCTATCTCCGACCTTTCCAGAACTGTTGGATAACTCTTATCTTGAAACACTACTTCATTTGCATTTTTCTTATCAAAATCCTCTTTATGCAATGCTTCTTTTTGAGGTTCTGATATTACATCACCTTTATCTGTAACCTCTGCATACTTTAATAATTGGTCTTTCTCTTTTTGCTTCTCTTCACCATCTCTCTCACTATCCTTTTCTTTCTCTTTTTTCTCTTCTTTGTCTGTAGATGATTTTAAATCACAAGTTTCTTCAACGTCATGATCATCAGATAGCGTGCTATCTTTATCCTCAAGAATTACAGCCTTACCGCTCTCTTTTAAGTCCTCTTCAACTTTGCCCTTCTTTTCAACACTTGGATCAGGCATTACCTTTGTATCACTAATTTCTTTTGATGGTAGAATTGATATACTTTCTTTTTTAGCTAAGAAGTCATCAACAAGTGGAGTTGGTGCAGAGGTTGCTTCCTGGATTATCTTATTCTCTTCCTCCTCTGCTTGAGGTATTTCCTTCTCATCTAAAATTTCAGGTTTTCTCTCCTTTTCGAATGTAATTTCACTGGGGCTAAGTGGCACTTCTGGTTCTTGATGGGTCTCTTTAAGTAGCATTTTATCTTTCCTTTCCACAGGTGACATTCTTAAGGGAGAGTGAGATGCACTAGGTGGTCCAGAATGTGTAGGAGAAGCCATTTTCACAGTGCTATCATCAGGGCTAATGCACCGGTCTTCCACCTCTGGAAAAACACTAGCTTCAAAAACAGGAAGCTTAGAAACACTGTGCGATGGGGAAGAGAGTGTTGTTTGTACTTCGAAAGATGAATCCTCCCTAGGAGGTGATACTGATTCCTTCTCCATCTCAGGAGGTGAGAATTTTTCATCAGATGAAGAATCAGGGACTAAAGGCACAAGACTATTGGGTTTGTCCATTTCTTTCTCCTTGTGTTCAAGTTTATCAGGTGAAGCATATCCTTCTTGTAACTTTCCAAGTGAAATGTCAACATTTGGTGTTTGATCTTCATATTCATCTTCCTCTTCATCGTCGTAATGGGCAGTCATCTCAATTCCCTCGGTTTTGCCATCTAATGGAAGTGGAGGAGATTCCTCAGAGGGAGATGATTTGATGTACTTGTCTTCCTCTAAGGAGGATGTTGGTGATATGGTTCCAGCAGAATGTAGGTAATCTTTTCCTTGAGAGGCCTCAGTCTGAGTAACCGGTTGAACGGTGTCTAAGACTAGAGAGCTTTTTCCAGTATCTTCAGTCTGAGGTGCTGTGACTGATGCCACTGACTGATCTTCTGCAATGGAAGTAGGTAAAGAAGACATTTTGTCATACTCTGTTATGGATGTTGCTGAAGAAACATGTTCCTCTTCAGCTAATGGAGCTGCGAGTATGCTGGTGTAGATTGAAATAGCTGGCTCCTGTGCACCCATTAATACTTTGCCTGTTCCATTGCCCATTGCAGCTGCTTGCATTTCTCTCATTCCAGGGATGGCATCAAAGGAGCCTGGTTGGTCTGGGACAGAGACATCATAGCTACCAACTTCATACTGAAGGTGTGGTATCCTGTCCTCTGCTTCTTCATGGATCTCCTCATCTGAGATGGTCTGCTCAGTCTCAGAATAACCTGGTATGGTTTCATCCTGGATATATGATAAGTTTTCTGCTGCAGCAGCTCCTTGAGCTGTAGAGGTAATGCCAGCTGTGACACCTCCAACATTTGACAAGTATGCATCCTCTTCTTCCTTCATTTTCTCAGCAGAGAGATCTTTTATTTCTTCATCTGCAATAGCATCCAAATCCTCTGCCTCCTCTAACTCAGCTTTTTCAATCACATCCTCTTCTTCATAGTGCTGCTCTTCTAATTCAATCTTTCTTTCCTCTGCTTGTTTTTGCTTCTCCATTTCCTCAACTTCATGCTTTCTGTCCACACCCTCCAAATCTGTGTTTTCCTTTGCTCCCCCTTCATCCTCTTCATCTCCTATTCCCATGTCTTCCTCCTCCACCTCTGTTTTCTTAACAGGTTTTATCTCAACCTCCTCATCATCTTCATCTTCAATTGCAGTACCCTCATCCTCAAATTTCTCTAATTCTGATAATTGGGGCTCATCCTGTTGTTCTTTCACTTCCGCTGATGGCGCTTCTACGATTTCAGCTGATAGCGCTACTTCTTTCTCTGTAGTTTTCTGTTCCACAATATCGGTTTCTGTAACATGATCTTGTTCTCGTTCCTCTGCAGCATTTGAAGTTTCATTGTCTCTTTCAGCTGGTAATCTAGAGACAGTAAGGGCACTTTTACAGACTTCAGAGTCATCTGTGGTTTCAGTGGGTTTCATTTCATCAAAGTCTTTTGTTAAATCTTCAGTAGATGGAGAAATGATGGTTTCTCCTGTCCCATTTTCCTGTTTCTCAAGCTTGATCTGCTCAGCCATTGGTTCTGCCTTAATCTCTGCACTCTCTACCTTGGCAGTTGTAGGTTTGCTCTTTATTGTTTTGGATTTACCTTGGGTTTTGGCCTTGTGGAGAGTCTTTCTGACCTCTGGAGTGAAAGGTTTCAGATCAGGTTTGGTTATTTTCCTCAGTTCAGGTTTTGAAGTGTCCTTGGGTTTAAACTTTTTCTCATCTTTTTTCACAGCATCATCTTTTTTAATTTCACGTTTTTCTTTCTTAACTTCCCTCTTTTCTTTGTCTTTCTTTTCATCCATTTTGGACACCCTTTCCTTGGGGTGTTTTTTCAGTGATTTCTCCTTCAATAACTTTTTCTTTTCTGACACTTCTGTTTTCGGTTTCAGTGGCTTTGAGTGCTTCTTTTCTTCTTTTTTCTCAATCTTGTTCTCTTTGACAGAGTCGCTCTTTGTTTCGACTATGGATGGATCCTCCTGCTCGTCGGCTTCTTTCTTAGAAGGCTTAACTGGTGCGTGAGTCTTGGGAGATGATTTGAGACTTTCTTTGCTGTCAGTTCTTTGCTTTAGCTTTGTTTGTTTTACAGCTGAAGGTGAAACGGCGGAATTTATGTCTTTTTGTGTGGCTACTGGATACCGTAAGAAATCAAGGTGCTTCAACTTTTCAAGCCCTTCAAGGATTTTGTTCTGAGGTGCATTTCCAGGGAATAAAACCCTTACGATTTTCTCTGAGGGGTTGGCAGGAAGCCATACGACGAGAGCAGCAATAGATGTCAAATACGGTACAGATATTTCTCCCTCTTTTCCATTGGGAAGCACTATCCCAGTCTTGGCTTTACTGTTGCCTGCCCACTTCTGCATGAGGAACTGCATTTCCTTACTGTCCTTCACAGGGTTCAGGACAAACATGTCTAACCTGCCCACACCCATCTTGTGAAAAAGAGTAATGGGCTCAACGGTATTACTAACCACTCGAAAAAGGGGCTCAGGCTTAATTCCCAGCTTGCTGAGGTATTGTAATGAAAGAGAGGCTTCCTCAATACTTCGCTTAACTTTCAAATTCGATTCTGATGTGCGAAGCTTTTCAGGAACATTAAAGAAGACGACTCCGAGCTCTGGCGATATCAGGTTCTTCATCCAATCACTGTAGGTGGTTGAGCCTTGAGACTGTTCTTCCTCCTGCTCTGCAACCTTCCTTTGAAGGAGTCCATTGATCCCAGGAAGATTATCAGCACCGATATGGGTGAGAAGGATAGAATCAATACGATCTAAATGTCTAACAAGCTTCCAAAAGCATGACCTTCTGTCAGAGCCACCGTCAATCAGAATGTTAAAACCATTGACAGCAAAAAGCGCAGAATCCCCCCGTCCACCAGGAAAGATGTAGCAACAAGGCTTTGAGAGCTTTAGGAATCCTCCAGAGGTTGGAGGCTCAAGAAGGTCAAATGGGGATGGTACATCCACAGTCTCAGATATATATTCAGTAAACTCAGTGACCCCCTCCATCTTAGGGAGTGTAGGCTCTGGATTTAGCCTATAATTCAGCAACTCCTTAATGCGTTGCTGTTGCCCTAGTGAGCTCCAGCCTGCTTCACCACGGCAAGACACAGTCAGTGATCCCTGCTGTCCGGAGCTGGATTTAACCAGCAAATTACTGACCTACATGAGGAAAACAAAACAAAAAATTGTCAAGAAATATTGTTTTTTAACAATTTGAATACAATTATATTCTCTAAACTTACTCCAGGATCAGCAAACACACGTGAGAAGGTTTGATGACTGAGCACTCCAGTTTGGAGAACCAGGTCACCTTGGTCCGAGCTTTGCCCACTCAGGACCAGTAGTTTATGCACAGCTGGGTCTGATATAAGACAATGGATCTAGGACGTATTAAGAGACATAGAGGGCATTTAAAACACATTAGTCTATTACTTGATTAAACAAGATTATTACGTCTAACATCATCAATCTTTATTAGAAACATACAACACCTTGTCCAACATAGATTTTCTCTAAATAACTCACCTCAGAGATAACAGTATCTTCTGATGGGTTTACTAATACAACGGTCTCAAGAACATCACTTTTGTGGTGCAGAGTCCTTTGTCCTAGAAGAAAGATACATGTTTTTTCTTATTGCTAATTTAATGATTTTGATGATCTAAAAACAGATGCAGCATGGAGAGGTACACTAGGTCATCCTGTAAAGCAAGAAACAATGAAACAGAAAGAGAATGACAGGAATAGACCTCTGAGGTTTAAGCATTAGAAAGACTAACCATAACAAACAACTTTACATCCCTTTAGAGAAATACATCTGCTTTCTGTTGGCCTTTTAAAAAGGAGTAGCTGTGTTTCATTTGACGTAGTTAAACTACATTCAGGCTACTCTTTTGTGAAAGTAGTTGGCTAAGTTAAAAACTATTAACTACACTGAAGAAACCTAAGGAGATAAAAAAAGTAACTATATAATAATATAAATGTAGTCACACTTTAGTCCAATTCTCACTATTAACTATTAACTAAATCTTTTACCTCAATAAACTCCTAATTACTGCTTATTAATAGTTAGTAAGGTAGTTGTTAAGTTTAGGTATAGGGTAGGATTAGAAATGTAGAATATGGTCATGCAGAATAAAGCATTATATGTGCTTTATAAGTACTAATAAACAGCCAATACCCTAGTAATATGCATGAATATTCAAAAAATATTCGTAAGTAACAAATTAATAGTGAGAATTAGACCCTAGGCTGAAGTGTTACCATACATTTTTTATAATTTTATCAAAGCTGCACTTTTCTGGTACAAAAGCAAGATTTGAATGAATAAATTAATGATCCCAAATAGGGTGAGATCAAATTTGATCTTATTAATTTACAATAAATATAACAAATAAAATAAGAATATTCCTTAGGTATATAAATCAAAAACGCTGTGACTATCAGTACGTGTGGAACTTAAATCGATTAATCTCTTTTTTGACTCATTTACTGACTCATTGTTCATTTACTGTCTGAATGAACTGATTCTTAATTAATCACACTTTAGGATGAACCAATTCACTAGATTGAATCAAACATTAGGACAAACCAATTTGGGTTGCTTGTTACTAAAACTGTATGCCAGTATTCTGAAAAAAAACTTTTTTGGCAAAGCGATAAATGCTAATTTGTAACTGTAATACCTAACACAGCAGCCAGAGTCTAATCCTCCAAAGCATGTCCCACAACAACACTGCATTGATATGTTTGATTGATTTGAAGTCAATGATAGCAGCCATATGATTGATTAATAGTAAACAAAATGAAAGTCCCTGAAAGGCATAGCTATCACTCAAAACAATCCTCATTCATTTAGCAAAGGACTCCAAGATGTACAGGATAGCATGTCCACAGCTAAAAGATAACCTTAGTGCAATGCATTTGAAGGACAGTCCTCCAAGAGTCCTCTTAAAGAGACATCATGGATGTTTGGATTACAGTCAGAATTAAGGGGTTTAGGGCTTTAAGTGTATATTGCGATAAGAGGATATCTATGTAAAGCTAATAGGGAGAAATCACAAAAGCAACATAAGTCTTTACATCGTCTGAAGAGTCCAGTCCAAACACATTTATCCTGTGTTTTCAGTTGCGTAAAGAGTGTTATAAGAGCAGGGTGTATGGAGGAATTAGTGGGATAATCAAAGAGCTGCTGAACGCAGCACTACTGGGGTTTGGACCAAGCTGGCCTTAGCCCAACATTGCTTCTATGAGCCAGATGGTGTGAGATGGAAGTACAGAAAGGAAAGTACAACATATGTGAAGGCTGTTGAGGCAGATCTCACCAGGACAAACTTAATGCAAATAATACAGGCTGCCACGGAAACGCCAAACTAGTAGCTCCGACCCTGCTGCCTTCAGCAGAGTGACAAAGTACAAAGAAACAAGAGAGTTATGAAAGTCTCAAGCACTGCAATGCCTCGCCATTGGTACAATTCCCAGAGCAACATGGGTCCATTGGCTTTTTTGCAGTGAGAGCTGCTCCGTTTTCAAGAAACGGCTAAAGACCTTTTTCGTCAACACTTGACCCATTAATACTAACACTTACTATAGATCTATTTTTTTTAATTTTTTTTATAACTATACTATATATATTTCTATACTATACTAGTCACAGCACTTGTATAGTGTTGCCCTATTGTTGCTTCTATTGCTCTCTTGGATAAAAGCGTCTACTAAATTATCAAATGTAAATACATACATTGTTTCCTTTAAACGTGTCTATCGGCTAAAACTGAATTTTGTTTTTAAAACTTTTTTTGTTGAATTTAAGTTTTTTTTTAACTTTTAGGAGGACATTAGCATATTGATGATCTCAAATGGGCCTAAAATCCACAAAACTCCTTTGCCATTTTTGAATAAACAGATGGTTTTGCAGAGCAGTGTGTTCAGCCAGCTTCCAGTTTCCACTACTCCCTTTGGCACTTTTCCACAGTCGCTAAAGAATGGGAAAGAATTTAGTATTAAGTCCAAGGCTAAGTTAAGGTATCCAGTGTATCTGTTGAAGAACAAGCGTCTTCACAACTGCTGATTATTAATGAATGACTTGGGATCGACTGCAGAAACATCTTCATTGCATTAGCATCATAAAACAGTCATTTTTTAAGAAGGTCTCAGTGTAGAGATCCAGTCCTACCTCACCTGACCCGCTTGATATAAATATCCGCTCATGAACTCTAAAAATGAGAGCACTCCGTTAAAATAAGCTCAAATAGTGCTATGATAGAAGACAGACGAAGAATCCGCACTGCTCTAGATATTTTGCTCTAGATATGGTCACCCAAGAGATTGAGGCCTCTGGAAGTTTGGGAACAGAATCGCCTCATCCGAGCATCTAAAACAGTCACTCATGCCACCATCCCGTGTGCCTTTGGGAGCAAATAACCTTGTGAACGGCACGTCTTGCTGTGGTGCACAGTAATAGCAATGCTAAATCTGTTTGTCCCAGTGGAACAAGCCATTTAATTCCCATTTCATGTACACATGACACAGAGGTCAGCAATATTATGACGTTTCTTTTTATTTCAAAATTGACATGAACATTCATTCATAAAATGTCTTTATCTACCTAGCTTTTCAGCATGGAGAGAATTAATGCTACTTTTAAGCGGGGTTATAGTAATAATCCCATACATGTGTCATCAATCTAGTCTTAGTCTACGCCTAGTTGAAAGAAGTATGATGGGAGGAAATAATCAGAAATTATTATAATCACCATATCATTCTTGCAGCCATTGTACAATGATGGAAGTGCTTTATACACTCCATAATGCGTTAAAGGGATAGTTCACCCAAAAATGAAAATAACCCCATAATTTATTCACCCTCAAGCCATCCTAGGTTTTTATGACATTCTTCTTACAGACGAATAATCAGTTATATTAAAAAATATACTTGCTCTTCCAAGCTTTATAAGAGCCGTGAGGATTACTTTTATAATGGACGGATACACTTTTTTGGTCTTCAAATTTTGGACTGGCATTCACTGCCATTATAAAGCTTGGAAGAGCCAGGACATATTTTTTATATAATTCAGATTACATTCGTCTGAAAGAAGAATTTCATATATACTTAGGATGGCTGGAGGATGAGTAAATCATGGGATAATTTTCATTTTTGGGTGAACTATCCCTTTAAAACAGCACTAACACAAGCTGCCCAATAGTTCTTTGGACTTTGACATTCCCGGCTGCATCTACACAAGAAGCGAGTGCCCTAGTTTCTTCTGGTAATCCTAGTCCTGTGATTTGGCAGTGCCAAATGATTCTGCTGTTAAGCATATTAAAGCCTCTTTTATCGCGGATGTGTCACTGAATCTCAGGCGGCCACCTGGGTAAAGGGTGTGGCAACGGCACAATGCCCCAGCAGGAGTGCATGTTGTGCTTTAAGCCTTATTTGCATGGATTGCTTTTATACTGGCAAAATACAGAGTTCTTGGGTTGAAAAATACTTTTATAATATATAATATATCAAAAATAGTAACATCTTACAACTTGTACAATAAATTGGAAAATGGAAATATAAGACATAAATGAAGCAGCATATGAAAAGTAGCCCAATAACTATATATATATATATATATATATATATATATATATATATATATATATATATATATATATATATATATATATATATATATATATATATATATATATATATAAGGGCTAAACATTATATATATATATTAGGGCTAAACAGTAAAATTAAAACCAATATAAAATTTACTTCAAAGAAAGTGCACATATTTTTTTATTCAATGCTGTTATGAGGTTTTTTTTTTTTTTACCAAGACATAACTTATTTTAATGTTATATGATTAATAAGAGCATTTCCATTTCATCATTAAACTTTAAAAAAAACTTCATATAATGCCAGAATGCATGTCAATCAAATAGGAAATTATGCTCCCTGAAAAAAAGTGCAGAACATTATTTGTTGTCATACATTAAATTTACATTGCTGTTTAATAGTTTGGGGTCAATATTTTAAGGTTTTTGAAAGTCTCTTATGCCAAGGCTGCATTTATTTGATTAAAAAACTGTAATATTGTAAAATATATTATTACAATTTAAAATAACAGTTTCTTTATGTATTAAAGTGTAATATATTCCTGTGATTACTCCAGTCTTCATTCATTCATTCATTCATTCATTCATTCATTCATGTTCCAAGAAACATTTCTTATTATTATAAATGTTGAACAGTTGTGATGCTTAATATGTTTTTGTGGAAACTGTTATAAAAATGTGTCTTTGATGAATAGAAATAAAAAAAGGCCTTTATTTGAAATATAAATATTTTGTAACATTATAAAGATCTATACTGTCACTTAATCAATTTAATGCATCTTTACTGAATAAAAAGGAAATTTAATTTGACCAAAATCATAGTGACCCCAAACCTTTGAACAGTAATGTAGGTTTTTATTACTATATTCAAGAGAAACTATATTTAGAAAATTCAATCTTTCCAACTGTGAACAGTTATTATTATTATTATTATTCACACATTACTTTAGACGTAAGTATACATTAAATCTAGACTTCAGTGCACTGTGTAAAGAGCACGAGTAAGATGTGGGCTAAGGAGGAAGCAAGTTTTAAAGAAAGAAAAGGGTACGAGAAGATTGTTGTTGCTGTACCACCGTTTCCTGGGGGGCCAGAAAACTCCAGCCTAAACCTGAGCCAACTATGAGATCATTCCAGCACACAGACCCTTCATTAGCATTTGAAGCCACATCTTTGTGGTTCTGAATAAAGGCTGGATGTTTCTCCAACACTGACGAGACTCCACAACTCCGTGCCATTTCACCACAACGTCCTGTGCCACCATGATAAACATAATATAGCCGCATAAATGTGACATTTTAAGAAGCAGGGGCAAAAAAACTATAAAGAAAAGCATTAGACCTAAGAAAATAGTAAGTACTTGATAAGTGCATCGTTTATAATTGGCCTTAGTGAGTAAAGATATAATATATATCCAGCACATTGGCAGGTCAAATAAAGGAAAATGTCACACAGCAAGTAATGGAAAAATACACGTGGTCAGATCTTAATAACAGGTTTGAACTGCAATACAGCCACATGCTTATGAAGCAGGTAGAAAGCAGTATAAATGGCAAACACCTTCTAATCTAAGAGAGAACATGGGTCTGTTCCATGAGTCAGCATCTCTGAAATGTCAGTGTTTCCTCCGTCCTTTAACCAGATGATTTACAGACTTAGCATCTGAAAATTAGCATCTGACAGGTTGAGGTTTCAACCTTTTGAATTTCTACATTCGATAAGATATAAATAGATCTAGATTACTCATGTTGCCATCTTTAAAATCTAATTATTTAAATAAGGAAATATGAGTGGAAATCATGTGCAATATTTCATCCTACATTTGACATTAGAGTAAGGTATGCAAATGACAAATGACCTATACAAGGCCTTTAGAAGAACAGAGGCAGATAGGCTGTATTAAGCCTTTCATAAATCTTTTTGTTCTAAACATTATTCAGCCTTCTGAAGAGATCCCATTACAAAAGTTTGGACTAAAGTATGTATTTGGCCATTGTCCATCATACAACATACCGGTGCTACTTTTATGTTTAATGTTATGTTATGTTTATGTATCCTTCATGGTCTCTTTTATAATATCAACACGTCAGAATAGCTAATTGGCACCATCTTGGGACTTTGAACAGTTATTACTACTAGGGACTGCATTAAACAGAATATTATAATTGTGACCATAAAACGACAAAAATTGCCAGGAAAAGAAGTAACCAATAAGAAATGTGAAGAACTAATACAAGTTATAACCTTAAATTTGAGGACATATTATGTTGTCAATAAATACGTTATGGACTGATTATGCAAACTAGATTAATAATAATACAATTATTTAAATGTTTAACAGGCATTGGAGATTAATGTTTTTTTAAAATATATTAGGTAAACTATGTTTTTCTTTTGCACAAACAAACGAGTAATCGCATTGATTACTTTTATTTTTTACTACCTTTCTGTTAGTTGCGTACTTAAAAAGATCTTCATTTGTATTCCGAAGATGAACGAAAGTCTTAAGCCGTGCTCAGAGATGTCTGATATCTGGTTGCATCTCGCAAATAATTTTCTCACAGATTTTCTCCTTCCGAATCTCAAGCCTGCACACACTGCAAGATTTGAAAATCATGGTCCATCACACACTACAAGATATTCTTAAGATTATCATGCCAGATTTAGCACTTCACGCAATCTCACGGGGAGGCGGCTGTAAACATAATGGATAGTGCGTCTCTGCAACTTGCTGTATCAATACTGATTCTTTGTCTCGATGAAAAAATGGCCGTGTTGCCACATTTCGACCAGACGTTCCTCCATCGTCATTGTCCACCGGACATGTACAGCTGTGATCGCCATTTCAAAAGTTCTGTCACTTCTGTGCCCTTGTAGACTTGTCTATTGTGGAAGTACTGATGTAGACATAATCATCCCGATTTAAAATCCTAAATCTCAAACATGTTTGATATTGTCAGGGTGGCCCCGATGTGTCCACGAGCAGATCGGGAGGTTTAGGATTTGATCTGTAAACACTTCTGTCTGTTAACAGCTAATCTGGGCCGAACATCGGAACCGACCGATGCCCTGGAGGCAGTTTTTTTTCTCAGAATATCGGGAGAGGTAAATCGGCCTGAAACGACATGAGGGTGAGTAATTAATGACAGAATTGTCTTTTCTTTTCATGAACTAACCCTTTAATATTGTTGCCATTTTGTCTCGTTGCTAGGTAGGTAGGTTGTTTTCTAAGTTGTAATGGGATATTTTTAAAGTAATCTACAAAATAATTTCAACATAAATCAGTATTTCTTGTCAGTGTACAGTATTTGTTTGTGATCAGTAGCAATCTAATAAACCAAATATAGTGTATAGTCAGACAGTCATAATCAAATCAAAGTCCAAATGAAGTCCTACTGCTTGGGGTTTTTATTTTACCACTTTATATTAGTTTCTCACTATTAACGAGTTATTACTAGGATATTGGTTGTTTATTAGTACTTATAAAGCACATTTTAATGCCTTATTTTACATGACCATATTCTACATCCCTTAATCCTATCCAGTACCTAAATTTAAAGGTACAAAAACTACCTTACTAACTATTAATAAGCAGTAAATTATGAGTTTCTTGAGGCAAAAGTCGTAGTTAATAGTGAATATGTGTTCCTCATACTGAAGTGTTACCATTTTCATTTTATGTTAATGACCGACTCCCTGTACGGTATCCCTTTGCATATTGGGTGTCAATGTCTCATTTCCATGCATTAAGTAAATCCAAGATTTATTACTGAGCTCAATCTTCTATTTAACTCACAGATTATATCGTTCCACATTCCCAATATCCTGTCGAAGTTACATTCACACAAAGAACCGTACCAAAGAAACACCATTTAAACACAGAAAATCTCCTAAGGCAATCTGTACGATTAGCAAATAATAAGGTAAAAGATCTTAAACCAGAACAAGCAACAATTATTGGACAATTTAGGCCACAGTGATTCAGCAGCCGTGGAGGAATTCTCACTGCAGCACTAGAAAGGAAAGAGAGGGTGATCCTCCCACACTAAATTTGCAAGCTCCCAGGGATGATGGCCATTTGTGCGCACACCCACAAACCCACCGACACAAACGCCTTCAAGAATACAAGACTGAAATATTTCACCAAAAGGTGACTTTGGAGTAAATGGGACAGCCTTACGTCATGCCACCTCGCCATTACGGCGAGCGGTTCACAGGAACGTTTGTGACATCACATCACATCTACGCTTGTGTGCATGTCTGATCAACCGCACTTGCATCAAGACTGTTCATATTCCCTCTGTGTTGAATGCTGCTTTAATATAAACTTAATGAGCAGTTGCCATTAGCTGTTACATAAAGATCTACCAGCTAATGAGCTGACTTAGTAAAAAAATACTGAGAGTAAACAAGTAAATTAGAACTTAACGGGTTATTTTGACGGCAGCAAAGCAAACGTTACGGTTAAATGTTTGAGGGAATACATATTGACAAAATTGCAGGCCTGTCTTAGAGATTCACTTGTAATTAGTCGTGTCCCTTTCCGCTGAGTAATCCACCACCGAGAGATTGTTTAAGTCTCAACTGGCCATACCTAAATCCTGGAAGATTATCCAGTAAGTCCAAAGTTGAGTTGCTAATATTTTCTAGGTTGGACCATTTGTGTTGTCCGTGGAAACTGTAATCAGTAGGTCTAAAATTGCTGTTCCTTTTTCAGCATTTTCCAAAGTCAAACGGAACAAAGCATGAGTCACTTTGGTAAAGCTGCACCACAACCCATTCACCCCTGTCTTCAATGTCTTCAATGGCCCATTTTTACTCTGTGGCAGATGGATGTGCCCTTCAGTGTCCTAACATTCAGCCTAGCACCAATGATATCATGAAAGCTTAATGATGGATCTCTCTAAGCCTAATAACCCAGAACACTCCCACAAAACAGAAGAATTAAATAAGATTATATATTGAAGGAACTTCCATCTCGTATTTTAAAGACAGGGCCACTCTGCACCTCTACCATACTTTGCTTTAGGCTACAACCAGTACGAATGGAACAATGACTCAGCAGCTAACACTGTTAGACCCACTGATGTCAGTGGGTGTTTCTCTATATAAGAATCCCACCCAGACAGCTGCACCAGAAAAGAGAACCAAGGAACCACTGAATCATTTTAGAACTGTGAGATGACAAACAAATGAACTGAAAATAGTCTCCAGTCTCTCCTCAAAAGCTCACTTTTGAGGACAGACTGGAGTTAGACTATTAACTCTTCATGTATCAATTAGATGACTTTTTGTTCAAGCAGGTCTGATTTAGTTCACTGGTGTTGTTTTGTACTCCAGTGAGAGAGATGAGTTCATCAAGAGCAGAACAGTTGAATATATTATCACAGTAGATTCATAAGTCAGCTGTGCCGAATGAGGCAAATAGTCATTTTGTGAGTTTAATTGAACGAGAGAAAGTGTCACGGACATTAACGCTGAGTCACGGAGCGGCAAACAAAATCCGTGGTTGTGCCTCAAAACCTACTGAGAAGCTGGACCCCATTTTTTGGTCATTTCAGTCACATGGAACATTGTCTAGGTAGGCAGCTTGGCGGTAGGTCTGATAATTGTTAATAAATGGATCACAATTTTATGGGATGTATTCAAGTAAATTAAAATAAGATTGGTAGAGATGATGCTTACCTAGACAGCATTTTTGGCCATCATTAAATGTGTGGAATGCTGTCTAGGAAGGCAGCTTACTAGATTTTGAGATGGAGCCAAGATGTTGCATTATTTTGATTTTTAATTTCTTCCCATTTTCGAACGAACGAGTCTTTTGGGTCGGTTCTTTTTTACTGAATCAAAAACAAAGCACATCCAGTCAAGTTAAATTCCCTAAATTATGACTTTTGTTAGTTAGTTAGTTTTAGTGACTCAAAACATACTTTGAGAATAGTGCAGTCCGATTCCAAAACGAATGACTCGAGGCGATTCCTTTTAGTGAATCAAAACATACAGCGGTTCTTACGAGCCGGCTCTTTAATGTGTTCATATGACTCATTAATGTACCGCAAGTTTTTATTTATAGGCTAACTAGTTATGTCATTTGGAACTAATAACGGTGTTGTGTTATATTTAATTTACAGTAGGGCTAATGAGACTTAAAACAGTTAATTTACTGCCTGTTTTATTGCAATTGTATTTTTTTGTTGTTGAATGTATTGAAATATTATGAATATAGGCTAGTAAGGGAAAAAAGGGGGGGAAATCTGTAAAAAACGATTATGTAAACGAATCTTTCGCAGACATCTGAATGCAGATATAATAATTAGGCTATATTTCTTTTGTCTACATATTTCTTCCACATAAGTAGCTACTAAAATAATCGTTAATGAACGGCAATCATTCAATTTCCCCAACTCTAACATTAATATTTCAGATTACGCCTCAGAACTTTTGTGCATAATATATTCATAGACAAAGACTTGCACGTTAAGCATCTTAACACAGCCTACCTAAAATACAGTGCGTCATGCTGCAATTAAACACCTGAGGTGATCATTTTGCACAAGCACAATATCAAAGCAACTATAAATAGCAACTGCATAATTTCACAACCTGTTAGACACCTAATAAAACACATCAACAACAAAGTTAGTCTGTCCGCGCGAGCTCTCCACCAACCTCTGACCATCACCTTAAATTAATCCAGTTAGTTTGGATAAAACACAGGAAGGTGTTTATCGTACACTCTGTCCCCAGACATATGTCGTAATTACAGGTAGATTTAAACGACTGTCTGGGTGTTTAATTACCTAATTCTTTCGTCGTCAAGGAACGCGGCAAAAACGCATAATCGCGCGCGCCATAAGCTCCGATTAAGTCATAAATAATGTCAAGAAGAATACAAATCTGCGGTCAAATAAGGATGCGAGTTTCCTCCAAGACCTCACAGTCGTAAAGCAAACTGTCAATGACTGTTTGTAGCAGCACGCATTGCAAGACTCTTTGTCCCGGCCACTGCGACACTGCGTAAAGTCACGCCAGTCACCGCATCGCATGCTAGAACGCTGTCTCAGTAGAGTCTGCATGTCAGAAAGTGATACATACCGTATGCTGAAGCGGGCCACTTTAACAGTGCGTCGTGTGTCTCGCGACTGATGGGTGTTCTGGAGCGCAGTCACTGCTGTGTGTGTGGGAGGGGCCGGGGACGGGGAGTGTGTGAGGTTGGCAGATTTGGGTTCTCGAGCAGAGCAGGATGGTTGCAGCAACTCTGGCTGCAGCCACCCGCCAATTAAACTACAGATGCAGCTACTGTCTGAAGAAGAGGGGCAGGCGGGGAGGAGGGAGAGTTACTGATACTTTCAATGCACCACAAGTAACCCTTTCATGCCCTGTCTTTATTATATATACCATTAAATATTATATATGTATGTCTGTCACGTAGCCTATTATATGCTATTATACCTGTAGACCCATTATAATCACGACATCCAACCTCAAATTAGTCACTTATTTGGTTTGAGGAAAACTAATAATGTGACTCATGAACATGATACATAATAAACATGATGTGAGTTTTTGTTTAGCTACATTACTGGGGGTACTTACTTCATCCCAGTAGCCGAGTGGATTTTTAAAAAATACTCTATTGTGGATGCTTTGTCATGAAATTTAGCTGTTTATCATTTGTTTTGGTTTTTCATGCATATTTGGGTTCTGTATCATTGATTTTCTTTGTTTTATTGGTGGTTTGTTCTGGCTGCTGCATTGCACCGGCCTGACTCAAGTAATTTATAAAGCCTGAAATTGCAATATAAATGAAACTTTATTGGCTGCATCACACACCCAAGTCATGTGATGTAAATATGGTGGCATCCATGAGGCTATAGGGCACCTGCTCCATGTAGATTAGGGGACCGTTCACACAGAAGACGTTTTTTTTCTTTTCATTGTGCTGCTTTGTGATGTCTGTCTTTACATGCACATGAACATCAATGACCCCCCATTCTTAATCCATAGAGTTTACTATGGAGTTGGCCCACCATTGGCAGCTATTACAGCTTCAACTCTTCAGGGAAGCGCATTTATAAGGTCAGGCACTGATGTTGAACGAGAAGGCCTGACTCGCAGTCTGCTCTAATTCATCCCAAAGGTGTCTATTGGGTTGTGGTCAGGATTCTGTGCAGGTCAGTCAAGATCCTCCACAGCAAACTCACTCATCCATGTCTTTATGGACCTTGCTTTGTGCACTGGTGTGCAGTCATGTTGAAACAGGAAGGGGCCATGGCCAAACTGTTTCCATAAAGTTGAGAGCATGAAATTGTCCAAAATATCTTATGCTAAAGCATTGAGAGTTCCTTTCACTGAAACAAATGGGGCAAGCCCAACCCCTAAAAAACAACCCCACACCAAAATCCCCCCTCCACCAAACTTTACACTTGGAACAATGCAGCCAGGCAAGTACCGTTCTCCTGGCAAACCCAGACTAGTCCATTGGATTGAAGCATGAATCATCACTCCAGAGAACACGTCTCCACTGCTCTAGAGTCCAGTGGCTCCGAGCTTTACACCACTGCATCCGACGCTTTGCATTGCACTTGGTGATGTAAGGCTTGGATGCAGCTGCTTGGCCATGGAAACCCATTCCATGAAGATCTCTACGCCAAATGTAGTTTGGAGGTCTGTTGCTATTGACTCTGCAGAAAGTTGGGGACTTCTACGCACTGTGCGCCTCAGAATGCGCTGATCCCGCTCTGTGATTTTACGTGGCCTACCACTTCGTGGTTGAGTTGCGGTTGTTCCCAATTGCTTCTACTGTGTTATAATACCACTCACAGTTGACCATGAAATATTTAGTAGTGAGGAAATTTCATGATGAATTCACTAAACTCCTGAGAGCGACTCATTCTCTCACAAATGTTTGTAGAAGCGTCTGCATGCCTAGATGCTTGATTTTTTACACCTGTGGCCATGGAAGTGCTTGGAACACCTGAATTCAATGATTTGGTGAGGTGTCCCTATACTTTTGGCAATATAGTGTATGTTTGACCATTGCGCTTGCATCTAGTGTTTTTTGCAGCATTTCGCTCATGACGAGTTAAAAGAAATTGAACTTTTTTTTGTTCTATTGCCCAGCATCTCACATTTTTAAGCCCAAAAACAAGTCTATTCACTTTAAACAAGCCGTTTTTCAGCATTTCCCTTCCAACCACTTGTCATATAGACCACTTTCACAATCTAGTCAATTCCCAATGGATTGAATGAAGTTCTGTATACAATTTGTCTGTTTGACCGATTTTTTTTATATATTTTTTTTTTACATTTCATGTGTTTTTGTGTTGTTTTGTTTTTTGAGTGCTTGACCTGAATAAGTTTGCTAAAGGCACTCTTATGGCTTTATGGCATAAGAGAACTGAATTTTGGTGCAGTGTTTTTTCTTCTATGCCCATTCTGTTAGACAGGCCCAATTTCCTCTCTGTGGAACAATCTCTGATATATTTTTATGTTTTCAGGCGTAATTCTCAGTCAAATCAGCAGAGATAATCAGCAAAGGCTCATTTCATTAAGGGTCAATGTCTTAATTTATTCTTTATTCATATGGGTAGTGATTGTGAAATTAATGATTTCCTTTTCTTCGGTGCATTTTATTCATTCATGTAATTAATTCATGAATCATGTTGTTTCCCACCTTGAAATGCACTGGGAATCTTACTTTCATAACCAGTGCATCCACCGAATGATTTATTGAAAACATCCTATAGACAAAGTATGCTAAAATCAGTGCCAGGTCATTTTATGCTATGGTTTAGTGCTTTGACTCAAACAGAATCTGCAGTGTTATCAATATCCAAATCATAAATTATTAAGAAGCCTTAAATTATGCATGTCTGACCTCCCTCTCTGCTGTTTAGGATGTCAGCACAAATTGCATGAATGAATAGCTCTAAAACAGTGTATTGTGTCTTTTTGAGGAGGAAAAACACATTACAATAAAAATAAATGTTTTCTGTGAAATGTTATTCATTCCTGTGATAGTAAAACTGAACTTTCAGCATCAATACTCCAGTCTTCAGTGTCATATAATCCATAAGATTTTTTTTTGTAACATAACATGTCTCTTTTAAAGGGGGGGTGAAACACTCAGTTTCAGTCAGTGTCATGTCAATCTTGAGTACCTATAGAGTAGCATTGCATCCTGCATATCTCCGAAAAGTCTTTATTTTTTTTATAATTATATAAGAAAGATGTGCTGTTCCGAGTCTTTCCGAAAAAAGCCGAGCGGGTGGGGGCGTATCGTGTGGGCGGAGCTAAATAATGACGTGTGCGCGCCGCTGTTATTGTGTTGAGTGCGTCGTAAAGCTGTGTCATCCCTAACAGCGGGAAAAAACTTTATTCAAAATAAAAAAATGGCTTTTAATCAGATGCAGCCATACATCTATGATCCGGAATCAGACCCAGAGGCTGCAGTTGAACAGGAGCAGCAGCAAAAAACGACTAGAGCGGGACGTCTCTATGTGGTACAACTTGTGTTATTTACATATTTATACTTGAATTATATCGTCGTATTTTTTGTCTTTGAAGGTGTACATGTGGGAAGTGCAGTTGTGCACGTGTGTGTGTGTGTGTGTGTGTGTGTGTGTGTGTGTGTTTACGCGTGGTTTGTGTAGACAATTGTAGTAAGCGGACTGGTTTTGCACGGCAGGCTAGTGTTTACATAGAAAGACATGGAATAGTAGGGCATTTGAATGAAGAAGCGTGCTTATTTAGTTCAACATATTTCCCCCCTCTTTGTGTATTGTTGTTTGGAGTGCTTTTACAATACACAAACATAAAGTTACACATATAGTGGCCAGCTAAACAAATGTACACGCACTACACATCGCATGCTCCATTGATCAATTAACTATACGTGATCATGTTTGGGCTACTTGATGGGCATAGGCAAAAACACAGACATTTGAAGCAGTCTTACTCACCGCCTGCGGTTCTAACGTTGGGACCTTTATCGTTGGGACTGCTCCATCATTCAGCATTAGGCGATTGGAAAATCCGGCGTCGAGCTGGGCCTTGTTTATGAAACAGTCGGCACCGAAATGCAGTGAACAGACATAAACCTTTGCGCAACTCAGTTGCTGATCCGGAAAAGCAAATTACATCCACTGTTGCCTTAACGTGGGGTTTTTTGGCAATCTGTATTGGACTGTCTTGGTCTGGCAACCAAAAACGCACTTTTTTGGTGACATTGTTAATTTCTTGAAGTCACATCACCTGTGCAGCGCAGCCTACGAGCCAGCGCTTTGATGGGCGTAGGCTGTTACTTTCGCACTCTCCCTCTCTCTCTCTCACGCTCTTCCGGTAGAATTGCCCGTACGGCCCATACAAGGAAATTCCGACCTATTAACGTCAAGTGGACCCATGATCGAAAAAAACTTGACGAAACTTATGACTAACCGGAAGAAGTATTTTTGACAAAGAAATACTCCCATCAAATGTCCACCTTAACTTTTGAAACTTTGTCTATGTTTAGTATGGGATTCCAAGTCTTTAACAGTGTAAAAAGATCAGTATGCATGAAACAGCATTTCACCCAACTCTTCAGGGAACCCCCCCCCCCCCCCCTTTAATGAATTAAATGCATCCTTGTGTTACATTCTAGTTCTGCTTTGGTTTTGTTTATATTCTGTTCTGTGTCAGTTTCCAATGTTACTCATTAGTTCCTCACCTGTTCTTAGTTCTTTTGTTTAGCATGTCTCTACATTTAAACCCTTCATTTCCTCTGTTCATGGTTCAGAGGATTTTTATTTATTATTTATTATTAAAGACTGTTTGTACTCCTTCGTCATTGTGTGCTCATTACAACCACCCTATACATTACAGAACACCGAACCAAAAGATAAGAAAATTGACTTATAAGCTCACTTTGTGTTCCATTACACCAGCCTCTGTGAGCGATCCAAGGCACACCTGCCTGGTGATGGTCCTTGGGGAAATATCACTGCATTCGTGGAGTGGCTGATGGTGACCAATGGATCGGTGTTCACCACCTGCACTGATAATGAGGCCATCACCAGCCCCACTCGACCCTGAGCCCAGCCAGCTGCCTCCCACACCCTGCACAGAGCCTATGCCAGAGCCCACCGCAGACAAGGAGCCCGAGCCTGCCGCAAAACGTGCCACAGCTGAGGCCAGAACATACCATTACACTGGAGCCCAAAAGAAAGTCTGACCAGGTGTGACACTGAGGAAGAGCTGCATACGGCCTCTGGAAAATATTATGAGGACGTGGAAGAGGATATTCCCCGCGAGTCTCCTGTCTCCACAGGTCCAGCCAAGCTCAAAATCTCCTGTGTCTTCAAGGACCTTCAGTTCCTCGGCTTCCCCTCTGTTGATTGTACTCTGCGGCAGGGACCTGCCTCCGTTCTTCCATTCTCCAACTCTGCATTGTCAAGGGGATCCCCTAGCTCTGCCTTCAGCTGCCGAGCCAGTTACACCACCTTGGTCCTCTCTCCCTCGGCTCTACCTGGGGCTGTTGTGCTTATGGCTTCACTGGGCTCCCTTATCCCTCATCATTGCTCTGCCTGTGCCACAGACTTCCAGGCCTTCAAATGCGCTTCATCCCTTCACCCCTTCTGCTCTGTTCGGCATCGCCTTCCCTCTGGCTCCCCCTTGGTCTTCAGTCCCAATGGCTTTGCCTCAGTCCTCTGGCACCCAGGCTCCACCTCGGATGCTCGTTGCTGCGCCTTCACCTCAGCCTCCAGATCCATCTGTGTTGCTCGGTCTTATCAGCTTGGCCTGCCAAACCTCCACTATGACCCTATCTAATCTGGAATTTTAATTGCGCGTCGCTTTTGCGTCGCCTGCGTCATTTTTGTTTTGTTTGTTTTTTTGCGAGTGATGATTGAGAGCATCTGAAGTGTTGACGTGTGTTGACCGTTCTAAAATGGCGGTGTCCTGACAGGCCTGGAGTGAGCGAATGAGGCATCTACGCGTCTATGACTCTGTCTGAGTATTTAAAACCTTATATTAGTTTCCTCTGTATATGTTTCCGTAGCCTTTCAGTTTAGTTTTTTGTTATACTATTATTTCTTGTGATTCTTCTGCGCGTTTTCCTTCAAATTTAGTATTAAAGACGTTTGTTTGGTTTGTACTCCTTCATCAACCTGTGCTCACTATAACTATATTGACAACAAAACTCAAAGAATATTTGGAAAGGTAATGTAGTAGCCTACTAGCCTGACAAGCCAGACCCACATCAAGATGTTTGGTCTGGAAACTCACCATTGGCAGGGCTCAATCCGAGGGGCGGGATAAACGGTTGTCTTTCAAACTCCCTCTGCACGCGATAGGATAGCGCTACCACCAACCAGAGCAACGAAGGTGAAGCGGAGCTCGTTGACAGATTAAACTTTCGCCATATCTGGCCGGCAAAACTCTGAACACATCATGCCTCTTTAAGAATGACTTAAGTGCGGTTCTTTGTTCTTTTCTCAGAGAAAAGCTTAACTCCAAGTCTTCCAAATTCGCGGTCAAAGCCATTCGCAACTCAGCCGTCATTATGTTAAGCCCCACCCACCGACTCTATACACGATGTGATGGGCCTGACCAGAGTTTGGATTTTACAGCTCAGACGTGTATTGAGAGTTGCTAGACTCTCGGCATACTCACGGCAGATTAGATTTGCTGCCGCTAGGGTGCGTCTAGATTTCTAGGCTAGTGGCCTACGATATAAAAATGCGATTATTTCCAAGTCAAAGTTAGTAACAAAGCAATCTGTGAAAGTTCTCCAGTTCCTGAGAGTTTTATTTTTCATTGTACCAGTACCTGTTCACTTCACTTACTGTTTGCTGTTCATCAATAATATATGCCAGCTCTAAGGACAGGAAATCCCCTCTGAAACACGATTGTGGTGACATTCATAAAAGATTACAAAATGTCTAAAACCGGATAGTCAAATTGTGTTTAAGCCAAAACTCAAATCAAAATCTGTCTAATCAACTTTCATGTTTGTTTTGTTCCACATTTCAGTGCCTGTGTGGAGCCACGAACGTCTCACTGGCCTTTTGTATCAGTCAAAAACAAAAGCCCACTGAAGATTGCTCAAACAACTGAGGGGGATTGTTTGTCCAGCGCTTACAAATATTGCACAGACCAGAACTGGACACATTGATTTTCAGAGAAGGATAATATTAGGTGAACTTATTTACCTCTCGAATTAGCCTATTCCCTCAAGGCCATAATATATGTGTGTGAATGTGTATTATTTATTTATAAGCCTACTTCAAAAGTTCTTTTAAAATTTTCAAAGGTTAAAATTTTGACTCAGGGCCTTAATTATCAGTCTGTCTGAAAGTCATGTGATTGTTCACTTCCCCCTCAGCATCAGTGAAATTCATAATTATGGCTCAGTGCTTGTATTATAAATAGGTCCTGCTAGAGGCTTCAGCTATAGAGTACCAATTTCCTTTGTGTGTATCCTGGGAGGAAAAGAGAAGAGTCAAATAGGGACCATAAACTTGTACATGGAGGACCTTGTTGCACTCACGGTGACACTAATACAGTAAACGACTCCTTTTTTCTCCTTTTAAACCATGAAAGAAAAGATTTGATTGACTATGCATGCTAACATCATCAACAAATGCTTAACGCTCTTTAAAAGTGTTTCGGCTTGTAAAGAATTGCTGTGGGGGGTTTCCGAATCATGGGAGATATACAAACTAGCAAAGAAATCACTGATAATAGAGTCAGACACCATGAGAGGTAATGTCTGGGTCAGATTCTGGATATAGCGCCAGCTAGGTGGTGTTAACCAGGACATGCACAGAAGTGATAGACAAGGTTGAGGGGTCCAGGTTTGGCTGGTTAGTTAACTACGATGCATTTGCGATGAATGGGAAAGCTAGCGGACGGCTTTCTCCAGGTATTCTAGACTTTGTGAGAGAGTCATGTGAATCAAACGGAACAGAAAATATCAGAAAATTCTTCTCTAGGCCATTACGTTCCTGCCTGCAGACAATCAGTCTTAACCACTGACTCATAGAGCATAACGGTGGTTGAAACGTCTCATTTGGTCTCTATAATAGGATATTCGAGGGGATGAAGCCTGTCAGCAGCTAATGCAGTGATGGTCACAGTTTAATAGAAACCAATTATGGCAGAATCTAAAAACAATTATTTTAATTTTACTGTAGGCTATTATTTCTGCTTAAGTAACTTCTCAGAATACATTATATCATGAATCCATATAGTGTCATATAAATAGTCGAACAAGAGTTTGTTTTCATCGTATTCTCGCTTTCATGTGCATAGTACTTCTCGCCTCACAAAGCGAACTCATTAGCCCCTCACATCGGCGCTCACCTTGGCTCATGCCAAGATGCAAGTCACCATGGAAACATAATAGAAGAGGAGAGGAGGAGGTTGAGTGACTCAGTAAAAATGAAAACACTGATCATGCCGTTTCCTCGCCCTGAACCTCCCCATCAGCCGCAGTTTTAAAAGCTAAACCTCAAGAAACTGAGGCTCTGACTGATCGAGGTCATTCCTGCTGTGAGATGGAGGGGCCTGGAGTTATACCTGCTGATGTTTTTGTTTTTATATAATCTGGGAGACTGTTGATGCCTCATTTCCTTGTTGCTGCTAGACACTGAAGAGATCCGTCCTGTTACGCAGCACCTTTTGAACTCTGTAACTTTTAAAATATAAATATGCTTGTGTTGTAAGGAAAGTATAGGCATAACAGGATTTAATAATATGCTTAGGTCAAGCTCAGAGCTTTACACCAAGACAATTAAATAGATGGATTCTAACAGATAAGACATTATATATATATATATATATATATATATATATATATATATATATATATATATATATATATATATATATATATATATATATATATATATATATATATATATATATATATGTGTGTCAGATATGTTTTTGTTTTACCTTTTTTTTTTACATTTAAAAATCCTAAGATTTCCGTATTTTCATCAAACAGAAAAAACGTTTTAATATTAAAATAAACAAAACTATCACAGATGCTTGTGCTGTTGTTCGTTAATCAACAAAGAGGTCACTTCCTGGTTGATTGTCATTAGGGAACCTGGAATATTCCTTAATAAATTGCCAGTTTGTCATGTTAGAAGTTGAGACGTGAAAACAGTTGCAACATTTACTCAAGCCAGAGTGAATAAAGTGATTTAAAATTCACTCTTATGTGAACATAGTTGTAATTTTATGATTTTAATAAGTCTGAAAGATTTTTTAGTGATGTTTTATTAAAGGGGGGGTGAAATGCTGTTTCGTGCATACTGAGCTTTTTACATAGCCTGACAAGCCAGACCCACATCTAGATGTTTGGTCTGGAAACTCACCATAGACAGGGCTCAATCCGAGGGGCGGGATAAACGGTTGTCTTTCAAACTCCCTCTGCACGCGATAGGATAGCGCTACACCAACCAGAGCGACGAAGGTTAAACAGAGCTTGTTGATAGATTAAACATTCGCCGTATCCGGTCGGCAAAACTCCGAACACATCTTCCCTTTTTAAGAATGACTTCAGTGCCGCTCTTTGTTCTTTTCTCAGAGAAAAGCTTAACTCAAAGTCTTCCAGAGTCGCGGTCAGAGCTGATTCGAAAGACCGCCGCCGTTCGCCAGTTTCTGTATTTACTAGAAGCACGCAAACGCAACTCGGCCATCTTCATTATGGCCCCGCCCGCCGACTCTATACATGATGTGATTGGGCCATCCAGATTGTGAGGAATACAGCTCAGAAGGGTATTGAGAGTTCCTAGACAACACTTGCGGGCAGATTAAATTTGCTGCCGCTAGGGTGCGTCTAGATTTCTACGCTACTTTTTACACTGTTAAAGACTTGGATTCCCATCCTAAACATAGACAAAGATTCAAAAACTAATGTTGGACGTTTGATGGAGTATTTCTGTGTCAAAAATACTCCTTCCGGTTTCTCACAAGTTTCGGAGAGTTTTTTTCGAGTATGGCTCGGCTTGACGTTAATAGTACGGAAGGTCCTTGTATGGGCCGTACGGGCTCTTCTCCCGGAAGGGTGCGCGCGCGCGCGTGACTAGAGCGAGAGAGGAAATGCACACCCATACACTCCCGCCGCGCTCCACTTTATTCCTATCTGTGACATCAAGCGACTTCAACGCTTCAGCACAGCAAGTCACTGCTGTCAGGACTTCCCCAAATCATACCAAAGAAGTGTGTTTTTGACGGAGCGGTCCCAGCGATAAAGGTTCGGTCCTGCTTTGGAAGCAGCCGGTGAGTAAAACTGCTTCAAATGTCTGTGCTGTTGGCTATCGTCGCATGAGTAAACATCAGTAAACGACACGATCGCGTGCTTCATCATTCAAATGCGCAAACGGACACTATTGTTGTTCTCTGTATAACATTACACTAGTCTGAGGTGCAAAACCGTTTTGCTTGCTACTGCTAAGGTTTAGTCGCATACAATAGTCCATAAACCGAATCATGTCCTCATAAACTGCGAGTAAAGACACACAAATGTTGACAGGCTACTAAATACAGTACCACAGAGACGGACGTCCTGCTGCTGCTGTTTCTCCTGCATTAAACAATTAAACACGAGTGGAGCACATTAGGTAAATACATTTAATCAACAATAAGAGGTGTATATATATAGCAGATTTACCTTTTGTTGACAGTTTTTTTAGCATCCCTCCATCACACCATCTCCTCATTTTGATTTAATAAACTCTTATTAGACGTCAACACAACCCATAATACAATACTGTCTAGTTCTATATCTCTATCAAGTGGGGGGGATAGGGTCAAAATTTGGGAGGGTTTGGGCCAAAATTCCTCCCCCGGACAGCACGCCAAATACACATATTCTTTACTCTATTTAAATTGATGTAAGTGTGAATGTTTTTAATAGAAGTCTCACAAATATGCATTTATTTGATCAAAATACAGTAAAACTATTGTGAACTATTATTACAGTTTAAAATAACGACTTTCTATTTGGAATATATTTTAAAATATAATTTATTCCTGTAATGCAAAGCTGAACTCTAGTCTTTGGTGTCACATGATTCTTCAGAAATCATATGTTGATTTGCTGCTCAAGAAACCTTTTATTATTATCCATTTCCTTCAAAATATTTTTGTGGGAAATCTTATTGACCCCACATCTTTGAATGGAAGTGTATATAACTTAATACCTGACTAATATATACAGTATATCCAACTTTAATATTAGTGTGTTTAATATTTAATCCAATATATTAAGACACATGAAAAATGTGCAGCATAGTTCATTATTGTTCTGCATTTCTTACAATATCCATTAGATGGCAGCAGCTCATCATTTTTATATTTATGAAGAAGATGGGAAAGGACTGAAAACAATTAAAAACAACATGCAATATAGCCTTAATAATAAAATATATCGACAATTTAACTTCAAATGCTTATATGGCCGGGGAAAAAATCCATCAGACCTAGACAAATCATTTAATTTAGCCATTTCCATTTTGTTTCCAATCAGAATATCTATTTGTGCCCTAGGACAGCCGCTGAATTCCCATTAGCTTGAATGTCATTGATCAATGCTAAGGTGTATGCTGAATATGATAGGGTAAAATCAATACTGTGGTCCCATTTGAACCATCAGCCCGGGAGCCTTGTGTCTGACAGGCCTTGAGCCGCAGAAAAGCACAATCTGAGACATCAAACTGTAGTGTCTGTTAGACTCGTATCACCCCACAGACAACTCATCACAATCTAAACTAAGCACACATCACGCCCTTCAGCAGGGTCAGAGGTCATCTCTCCACCTCCCAGGCACTATTTGATCATTGTTTTGGCATTGCTGTATATTAGTGGTGCTCTTTTGTTCTAACCCTAGTAAGCATTAAAGGGTTAGTTCACCCAAAAATGAAAATGTCAACAAAAATTTGAAGTCTTATGAATCAGCGTATTGATTCATGATTCGGATCACGTGTCAAACTGCCAAATTGCTGAAATCACGTGACATGGCAATCCAAATTCTGAATCAATACGCTGATTCATGACCGTTCGAATCTTTGTTTGTGGATTGAAAACAAACACTGAAGAGAAGACAATGCTGAAGAAAGACGTAGTTTTTGTTATTTTTGGACTGAAATGTAGTTTCGATGCTTCAAGAGATTCTAATTAACTAACTGATGTCACTTTGATGATGTTTTTATTCCCTTTCTGGACAGTATAGTGTGCATACACTTTCATTGGAGGAACAGAAAAGCTCTCAGACTAAATATAAAATATCTAAAACTGTGTTCCAAAGATGAACGGAGGTCTTGCGGGTGAGGAACGAGTCCTTAATGACATAATTTTCATTTTTGGGTGAACTAACCCTTTAAGCTTAGGCACAAAATTCACATATTGTGCTACAGACATGTATCTACCTCGGCTAGTGTAGCTTATTGAAGAGATGTGCGCTTTTACTATTCTAGGCTGTCAGATTTATGATTTTTACAGAGCTTGACAAAAACCTTGAACACCTTAGAAAACACCATTGCAAAACATTGTCACAGAAATAGGAGGCCACAAGTGACTGATTCATCGGATCGTTCTTTCAAACGATTCATTCAAACACTGATTCATTCATGAACAAAATAAGTCTGTGGCTGCATTGAAAATGCATAATTCCCTATATAGTAGGTGAAAAACTGCAACAAGAGTAGAATGTTCGAATTCAAAGTACTCATGAAAGAGTAGGCAAAATGAGGCCACAGGAGAGGATTTGTGAATGGTGATGAAGCGACATGATAGTCACAGCTTACATTCATACTACACACGATCATACTATAGAACATACTTTTTTAGAAATCGTGAAGTAATTACTTATTAAAAATAAGTACCTACTCAAGTATGCGATTTCGGACGCAGCCTGAATGAGCAAGTCGTTGAATCATTCACTCAGCTGATTCATTCACTCACAGATTCATTCAGGAATGAAACACCCCTGTTGTGTGCAAGGGGGTAATCTAGCATCCGGAAAGCGTTCCACCCACAGGGGCTGCCATTGCTAACCAAGCCATCACCTGCTGTTAGTGTCCCATTGACTCCCATTCATTTTTGCATCACTTTGACAGTGAATATCTTTACATCTAAAGTGTGTAAAGACTCCATCTGTCCATTGTTTATTTATAAAGAAACACAACAATGTATAAAAGGCTCCATTACCTTGTATCTTACACTATCGCCCCATAAAAGCTGTTTTTGTAAAAATAGGCTAACGATTGCGTCATAAACAACGCGACTCTGTCGCACAGTTGAGAAATTACCGTATAGACCTGAGGAGACGCTCGCAGGAAATCTTTTACTGTCTATGAGGCAGTCGGGGGGACGTGGAGACATAAAGTCCGATAAAGTCAAGGGAGAAGAATAGGGAGAAGCCCATAGTGAGCCAAAAGCAACGGGACAAAACATTTAAACAATGTGATTCAGATTTTACTTTCCACAACTACTAGAAGACCTACAGCTGTCAGACAGGAGGCTCACGTCACATCTACGTTGTCACACTCAGTCTGAGCCTGCGTAGTTCGCTCAGCCGTCAGGAAGTGAGTGCTTCTAATTGACTTCACTTTTTGTCGTTGAAGTCTATGGGGTCGCTTTGTCCATTTCTTTTACTGTCTATGGTTGTGTGTTGCTATAAGAGAAGCACAACAGTTCTGTTGTGGGTTCATTTCAAACTCTAGAGCTTGTGTTCACCACAGACCTTATTTCAGGTATTTAACTTTAAAAAATATTTTAAAAACCCATTGACTTCAAGAAGAGGGAATCAGATGTGCTAAAATAGTTTCCCGGTTTTGTCCTACAGAAAAACATAATTCCTGCAGCACACTCTTATTATAATTTATTGAGTATAAACTGTGATTACGTGATTGCGGTCACATGCCTATATATTTGAAAAACAGTAGCACCCTTTAAATTACTTAAAGGGATAGTTCACCCAAAAATTTAAATTTGATGTTTATCTGCTTACCCCCAGAGCATCCAATATTTAGGTGTTTTTTTCTTCAGTAGAACACAAATGAAAAGTTTTATCTCCAACCATTGCTCGTATAATGCACGTCAATGGGGTGTATTTCTATGAGAGTAAAAAACACATAGACATACGAATCCATATTAAACCTGCGGCTCGTTGCGACACATTGATGCCTTAAGACACAAAACGATCGGTTTCTACGAGAAACCCAACAGTATTTGTTATTTTTTACCTCATATAAGATAAATCTCATCTAGTATTCCCCAGCACCATTACTTCCGTCGAAGAAGGTCAAAAAACCAGATCATATATCATCAATCATATATATATATATAGATTCTTAATGAATGCCTGCACGGATTAGTCAAAAGAGATACGTAAATATATCTATGATCGCAGCAGTATTTTGATCTTATTCGACGGAAGTAATGCCATTGGGAATACTAGATGAGATTCATCTGATATGAGATTTAAAAAATAACTAATACTTTTCGGTTTCTCGCAGAAACCAATCGTTTCGTGTCTTAAGGCATCAATGTGTTGCCACGAGCCACAAGGTTTAATATGGATTGGTATGTCTGTTTGTTTTTACTCTCATAGTGGCTCTCATAGAAATACACCCCATTGACGTGGATTACACGAGCAACGGCTGGAGTTAAAGATCTTCATTTGTGTTCTACTGAAGAAACAAACACACCTACATCTTTGATGCCTTGGGGGTAAGCAGATAAACATCAAATTTTCATTTTTGGGTGAACTATCCCTTTAATTATATTTCCATTTACATTAAATTTGTCTCCAAATTTGTCTATAATTCACCCCTCCAAAAGCAGCTTAAGGTTTAAAATGGTTACTAAAGCACTTTCTCAGCAGTTAGGAAATGAATAGCATGCTATCCTTTTATCACTTTTATACCGAGGCACATTTGAGCCTTATGATTGTGCCACACACACACACACACACACACACACACACACTGCAGCAGTCAAGCAGTGGCTCTGCAGCTCCTCTCCTCCTGACACAGCTCTTTGATTAGCACTGTGCCAGGCAGTACAGTGGAAGCAGCGTCCGAGCAAACACACATGCTGGACTCCCCGTGGAGGGATTCTCACTGCTGCATTGGCTGCATGTTGTGCATGTTATCTGTGAGCTCGCTGTAAGCAAGAACACTGCAGTGTGACCTTGGACTGGCAGTGTATGAATTTCCTTGAATCTTACGTATGTCTTAACCATGCAATTGATCAATTAGCTTTGAGCTTTATCTTTTTATACAGTTTATCTTCATATATACTGCAGGATCTAGATGTCGCCCTTTCAATCGGACTGACCTCTGACCTCGGCTGAGAACTGGGCAGAATGTCTGGTTATGAAAAGCTGTAGTTGTTGGTCCAGATCACATTCTGACACATTGATGTCCCAGGAACGGATACCTGCAGGTACAGAGAGACATGTGACATGATCAATATGAGCACGGTACTTAAAGATACAGTGTTCATCCACACCCTGGTTTGGCATCTTTCTTTCGTATATCATCCCTCATCATATTGTATATATATATATATATATATATATATATATATATATATATATATATATATATATATATATATATATATATATATATATATACAGTTTGTATGAGGTGAGTTATTTACTACTATTATTATTATATTACTTAATATAACAATTTGAGTAAAAAGGTATTCAAAATCAACATGCATTTTAATGTAATTATTTTCACAACATTAATAATGTACTTTTAATATTAACAATACAAATATTAAAATTAATCTATTTGCGGCATTTCTTTACTTATGAATCAATTCAATAAATCTTCTGATTATAATTAAATTTTTCAACCCTGTAAAAAAAATTATGAAAGTTATTATTCAGTATGGCCTCAGACATCTGCCGTATAGTTCTTCACATGAGATTCAGAGTGTTATGCTCAGAATATTCATTGAGTATTACATAAAATCACAAAAGTTCAAATGTCTTTTAAGCTCCAACCGAGCTCTACTTCAAAGACTAAACTGGAGAATTAGGGAATGATGAAATCTCGACGCCTCTTAACTCTGCTCGGATGTGTCCTTCCTCCCCTCTTCTTCATACAGATGAAGATCTGTTTTCCTCAGATTCTGTTTTGCTTTGTAGATGAAGGATAAATGTTGCAAACACTGCAGTGTTTGTCCTCAGAAATGCTGTGTCATTGGGATTTAAGGCAGGTAATGACCACAGAGATGAACGGATATGATTCAGAAACACAACACATTCCTTACAGTATTGATTTTATTTTCATCGATATGCTAATTGATGATTAAATGTCTTGCAGGAAGAATGGGAGGCTTCTTATCTAGATGTCCCAAAGGTGTAAATGTACTGAATCTAACAAGTCTACCATAGTGAATATTACGTTCTAATTTGGTTGTTTCTCAGATTTGTGAAGCTGGTAGCTCCTGATTGGTTACTTTATATAACTGATGGACTTTTTGAGTGATTTTACACTCTTTATGTTTATTGGAAGAAATGCTAGCTAGTAGTTAATTCAGCAATGTCAATGACAAAAAAGTTGCCAGATACACATATTTTAGAGTACTATAGCAAAGGTGTTATAATAAAAATGAACCAGCGGTAGACGAGAGTTCTGCCATAAACACTTAACGTTGTACTTTTAAATGTAATGTATTTCTGTTAACTATAGTTACATGATATGTGCACTGTGAAAAAATCCAACCCACTAAAATTATAATGTTACATTTATTTGCTGCTTTTCTATCAAAGTTCTAGCGATAAGTGTACTTTTTCAGACCCTTTGAATTTAATTACAGATTAATAAAACTCAAACCATGAAAATCATGTTAAAAAATAAATAAAATTGCTGTGACAAGTTTAAAGGTTGGAAACAAAGACATTTCCAGAATTCTACAAAAATACAATGCGTTTCAAAATTCTATATGTATATCATACAATTTGTTAGGGGCTAAAGAGCTACCATTTTCAAACTGTTAATTATATATAAACGTACATGTTAATAAAGATGCTTCCTTTGAATAGGCTGTGCACGTTTCATTGACTAGTTTATACTCGGATAAAAAAGATAGGCTACACAGGGACACTCCTACTGTCATATTAATCACACAGCCCTATAGTTGAGTTTAAACACCTGCCCAAAAATATAGTGGTAAATAAACAACCTTTTAAACAGTAATAATAACACGACATGCCCGACCTTACAGACCTAAAAAACTGCAGCTTCATCAATTTCATCTAAAAATGCACAATTCATGGCGCAGTGCTCAGTGCAGTCACGCGAGGTCGCCGCAGTGTGCTGCTGTAACTAGTGTGCAATAATGCTCTCATCGGATATTATATTTCTCAAAAGAAGAAACTTACGTAAGACAGGCGACGTGTAGACGTTATTTAATCATGCCCCATTAAGCAAATTATATCTTTGGGAATCATTTGAAAATTGGCAGCGTCGTTTGGATTGAAGCACGTCCATGATTAAATGAACACGCCCACAGCAGAATAAGTATGCAGTCTATAGCTGTAAACTTGTGTTAAATGAAGTTAGATAAAGTATATTATAAAGTAATATTCAATGATTTTTGATAATATCCCATAATGACTTATTTTAAATATAAGGATAAACACTTGTTATCTGGCAGTATTCTCTATGAGAATCTAGAATTTTATTTTTAAAAGTATTTTTTTTACAATCTGGGAAAAAAATATTAGCCTTATTTATTGGCAGAGGAGGCATGATTCCAATAACAAAGGCTCACCACGCTCTATGTGCTGTCTGGCGGTGTGAAGCTGATGCTCTGTCGCGATTTCTCCGATCACTATGAGCATGTAAAAGTTTCCCTGGCTGGAGGTCGGGCCGCGGCGGCGGAGCTGGCCGGGATGCTGAAACCGCTCTTCGGTGCCCGACTGCTCGTGGTCCTCGTCCTCCTCCACCGCTGCTAGCGCACCCCGGGGCGGGATCTCCATGGAAACAACCCCTGGAACCGACGCCAGGCCCGCAGTTATCTCCATGACAACTGCTGCCACCTGCCCTGTCTGCAAAGTTAAGACAGGGAGGGATGCTGAAACTAGGCGAAACTAAGCGCTGTTTACCTGCTTGTGATTGGCCAAAAGACCATGCAGTTGTGTGATGTCACGCTCGACGCCAAAAAAAAAAATAACGTCGCGATAAAAATCCGACGCATCGTTATTAACGAGAATGTTTAATTATTTATATGTAATTTAACTGTTGTTAAATCATCTGTTGTTTAATATGGTTTAATTATTCATGGTGTTACAATGGACTGGTTTTATATAATTATTTAATTCAACAATTACATTTAAAACAATTTTAAAACCTACATAGCCTAGGCTATATACAATAAAACCATGAATTCAGCCATGTATTCAGACACCTTTAACATTTTTTAAAATATTATCTATAGTTTAGAAAATGGTAATAAAATATGACAAGAACTCAGTTAAACTGTGTCAGAACAAATTCATCTTAATAATATCAAATAACTTTGATAGAAAGGTGTGTCAACCAATCAACCAATCAGCTGCCAGCTGTTAAATTTAAGTACACAGTTAGATAATACCAATTTAGGTCAACCGATGACCAATCAATGCTTCAATTTGTTCAGTCTGTGGTATAAAAGATTGCATTAGCAATTACAGAAAAAACACTTACACAAAACATGGTAAGGTCAAAATGTCTGAATAATTTTGGTCCCAAATTTTTATCAATTGTACTGGTAGTATCCTATGAATATTATTATTATTTTATTTTATTGTATAATATGTCACAGTTTACTTTATTTTGATATTCTCACGTACATAAATTAATTATAGTGTCCTGCGCCAACTAGTAAAAAAATCATATTTGGTGTCTGAGTCATTATACATTTTTATTGATAAAATGTAGATTTCGATAAAAGTAACAGTAGCTTTCAGCTAGAGACGTTGAATAAAGTAATCAAATGTAAAATAACACTGGATAGTCTTTACTGTATAAATTAAACAGATTGATCCTTATTAAAGTTACAAAGGTTATTCGGTTAAGTGAATACATTATTTTCTTTTTGTTGTCCTTAGTTGTTTGATTAACATAAGACATTACCAATAATTGCAGGATGCTGTCACTTTAAGACCCAATGCACTGCATGTGTTGTCTACCTACCTACTGTTTATGCTCACTTAAGCGATCATGTTTACAATACTCCCCAAAACTGGCATTTTTTGCATAATTTTCTATGAATTTGTCCGTTCCTTTAGTCAAAAGGCAATAATGTTTGAATTAACACTGATTGATTTAGCTGCATCTAATCTAGTAACCCTTTGAGAGCTGCAAGGCAGTAAAATAATGATTAAGTGGGGTTAATATAATGTCATGGAAACATTCTGGGAATGTTACGCATAGGTTAGGGGAGTGTTCTGCAAACCCCAAAAAAAAATCCTGGCAAACCAAAAACAAACATTGAAATTGCATGTTTTGGGAAGGTTCCCAGCACGTACTTTCTGGGAACCAAAAACTGATAACTGGGATTAAAAGACAAGAATGAATTAAAATACATTAGATAAAAGTGAATGGTGGTGTAAGGATATCTATACATATATTCATCCTTAAAGCTCCATAAATCAGACATTTTAATGATTTAAAACATAGAGAAAAAAAGGAGGGAGATGCGCTGAAAATAAATGAATTAGAGCTCGGGCTTTCCCTCTGAAGGTGAGTTTGCATGCAGAAGCACCTGTCTGATTTTGAGCTGGAGTCTCCAGTGAGTCAGCAGTCTGCCAGTCTAATAAAAATGAGCACATACTGCACTCTGCTGGACTTAAAAGACAAATGCAGATTTTTTAAATATTTTTGTAAGTAGACCCTAACTGTTGTTCGTCATTTAGAAGGCACTCACAAATGAACAGACAGACTGCATACACAACATCAGATACAATAAACGAATAAATGCTTTGTTTGGACAATTTTGTAACCTCAATGACTCCCTAACTGTTGTCAGATTTCTCCGCTCCTCGGCACTTCTGGGATTTAAAGTAGAGACACTTTGACTGACAAGTCCAACATTTTGCTGTTTGGCCACTACTGCCCTAACTTAGATGCTGAGCTATAAAGAGCTGAAATGGATTTGGCAGTTTTTCACATAGGCTAAGCTGAAGAGCAAATACCTCTCAAATCCAGAGAGCAAGTAGGATGACATTGCAGTACCACTCTCTGATCCACCAGGTAATGCTGGTATTTTTAGCTGCAAGCTGCCATGTTGGATAGTAACTAGAAAGTCTCACCCAGAATGCAAGCAGAAGGAAATGATCAAGGTACATCTCCTGGAAGTTGTTCTTAAAGGGATAGTTCACCAAAAATCGTTTAATAATTTACTCACCCTCAAGCCATCCTAGGTGTACATGACATTAGCCTAGAAATCTAGACGCACCCTAGCGGCAGCAAATCTGCCCGCGAGTGTCGTCTAGCAACTCTCAATGCCTTTTGAGCTGTAAAAATCAAACTCTGGTCAGGCCATTCACATCCTGTATAGAGTCGGTGGGCGGGGCTTAACATAATGACGGGAGAGTTGCGCTTGCGTGCTAGTAAACAACACAGAAGCACTGAAGTCATTCTTAAAAAGGGAAAATGTGTTCAAAGTTTTGCCGACCAGTGAAAGAGCTCCGCTTCACCTTCGTTGCTCTGGTTGGTTGTAGCGCTATCCTATCGCGTACAAAGGGACTTTGAAAGACAACCGTTTATCCCGCCTCTAGGACTGAGCCCTGCCAATGGTGAGTTTCCAGACCAAACATCTTGATGTGGGTCTGGCTTGTCAGGCTAGTATGACATTACAATTCAGTCGGAGTTTGAAAAGTGTATCCATCCATTATAAAAGTAATCCATACAGCTCCGGGGATTTAATAAAGGCCTTCTGAAGTGAAGCAATGGGTTTGTGTTAGAAAAATATCCATATTTAAAACTTTATAAAGTAAAATATCTAGCTTCCGGCAGACCGCCTGTTGCAGTTCAAAACGTGTAGCGTCCGATGTCATCGTCACGTAGGCCAGTTACATTTTTTTCATTGAATACCAAACTAGATATAACATGTTAAATATTGATTTTTTGTTTCTTACAAAAACCCATCGATTTAATTCAGAAGGCGTTTATTAACCCTCCGGGATCCGTATGGATTACTTTTATAATGGATGGATGCACTTTTTTGGGCTTTAAATTTTGGGCTGCCATTTTCTGCCATTATAATGCTTGTATTAGCCAGGACATTTTTGAATATAACTCTGATTGTATTCGTCTGAAAGAAGAATGTCACATGGCTTGAGGGTGAGTAAATCATGAGGTATTTGAAATACAAAATATAAATAATCATTTTTTAGTTTTTATTTCATTTCTAATCTTTCATTTCTTTAATTTCTAGTTTTTATTTCATTTCTAATATTCATTGGCATATTTTCAGATAGATTTCAGATACTATTCAAATAGTAAAATGTTATAATTTATATTAAATTCTAAAAATATTTTGGATGCAAGCTACCATATAATTACTAAAAGGAATTGAAATGCATGCAGACAGAAATTAGCAAAGCATGTCATTTCAAGATTGTTCTTGAAGTCCACATCAGTGAAAGGAAAAAGTGCAAAAGTTGCTATAAGAATTCCTAAACAATATGGTAACAATGTGTCACCAAAACACAGTGGTACATGCAGCTGAATCCTTTATTATTATTATTGTTTTAAATAATCATTTTAAATATATTTTATTGTATGAAAATATTAAATAATAATTTAAAATATAATCATATGTATTGATGTATTTTTAAATGTATATTATATCTATTAATATGTATTTAATATTATTTTAAGTTTTACCAAAAAAAAAAAATCAGAGCTATCACCGTTTTTGATCTCAAACAAAAAAAAGTTCTTTGTAGAACCTTATAGTACTGAGCAAATAATTGTCAATTTCATACAAGAAGCATCATCTCCTAGCAGTTACTGTCCTGATTAAGTGGCCATTCAATCAACCACACAATCACCAAGTGATTACAGGGATGAACATTTTCAATCCTCCACAATGACAGCAGCAGAAATCTATTCAGGGTAGCTAGAAGTAATTCACCACCGCTGTCTTTCAGTTTTATATTAAGCCTTGTCCAACTTTTCTTTTATGTCTCTAGGGGGCAACATCACACCCTTTTTCGTTGCAACAATGATGAAATATTGATCTGTAAAGAGGGTTTTGGGGAGCAGCATACATTGGTGACATCAGTGACAAAGCCGAGCAATAAGTCTTAAGGCACACATAAGCACCTTAAAGAAGGTGAAGACGGATGTGGCCTGTGTTGAGCATAACAACTTATCAAATAACCATCAAAATATCAAGATGTCTGTCTGAAACAGTTCCTGACAGCTGAGGCAAAGCAAAACGCCTCAGATTTACAGCTCCTTTCTGTGAAGCAGATAATTCATGGTAATTATCATCATCGTCGTTTTATCAGTACGGAGCACTTGTTACATCATTTGACAAGTCAGATTTTTTAATATTTATCAACTTATGTTCTTTTTTTGCTACGAACTAACCGACATTATGGATTCCGTTTGAAGGCTGATCACAACAATCTGATTCTGACGTGTAAGGCTAAAACCTCGCCTGCAAAAACAGCTATGCTAGCAAAGTAAAGTGACTTTCTGAACATATGCCACTTGCTAAATCTTGTTTAGCTTTTGTTTGGAGCAAGCAGCCATTAACTGTTTCCAAAAAGAGAAATAAGAGATCAATACAGCACTTACAGGCAAATAATAGATAGCCTACGTATTTCAGGGCTCTACAGATTGAATGACACTGGAGTGCACTTTATTGGAAATTATCCGCTGTACACTTTACAATAAGGTTTCATTTGTTGACATTAGTTAATTTATTAACTAACCCGAACTAACCGTGAGTAATACATGTTACTGTTTTTGTTAATCTGTATCAACGTTAGTTAATAAAAATCCAAGTGTTCATTGTTTGTTAGTTTACAGTGCTTTAGTTGCCAAATACAACTTTTGATTTTAATAACGTATTAGTAAATGTTGATATTACCATTAACAAAGATTATGATGCTGTAAAAGTGCAGTTCATTATTAGTTTATGTTTACTAATGTAGTTAACTAATGAAGCCTAAAGTGTTACCATTATTTTAATATTTTTATCTTTTTTTTCTTCTTTTTTTTAAGGCAACATATCACATATTTTAAGGTTTAGCCTGTGGACCTACAGTAGCATTTTTTATTGTTTTATAGTTAAATAAAGGCTAATATTATATAAATATGATAATAAATATAGTAGAAAGGTGAAAAATTGATGTGTTTACACAATGCGATTTACAGTTTTGCCCAATTTATTAAGTGGTTGACTGTGACTAATGAGGGATGGCATTATTTATTTATTTTTCATTTTAAAGAATCTGAATATGGAAACTAAGCTTATAAAACGTAATTAGTGTTTTGGAGATGAGTCAATAAATTGGGGATATTAGTCTTATTCTGGATTCTATTTTAACAATGAAAAATAGTCAACTATGCAGAGTATATAGATCACATTCAATTTATTTATTTAGCCTACGTTTTTGAAAGGTTTACATTCTTGTAGAAACTTTCCCAATCATTTAAATCATCCTTAATAATCAATAGTTTTGTAGGCTATAGCTTATTGTTTTATGGTAAAAAGTGGTCTTTAAAATAATATTTTTTTTTTTCATATTAGGCAAATATAGAAGTAACTGATACACAGACAATTTTACAAAACAAGTTTGCACTTTAATGCACAAAACAGCAGGTTAACATTAAATATGACAGTATCACATGTTTACATCACAAATATATGAAGAACAGTTTCTTTACAACTTTGCGTCAGTGTCTTCAGTCTCTTCACTTAAAAAAATATTAATATAAATAAAATTTTAATTATTTATGATATATAATGCATATGGATTCCATCAATCTCGCCACAATCCGTTCCGAAATGTTTTTCCATCACAAACACTTCAACAAGAAAAAGTTGCAGAGAGCTCCGCGCGGACAGTCGCACATCTTTCCGATTCGAGCGCCTTTTCTGATCGCGCACTGCTCCCCCAAATCACACTAGCAAGAGAAAACAGGAGAGATCGTGTTACCTTTGCCATTACAGCATGTGAGTTAGTGCGTAAAAGCGCACTTCTTAAAGCTTATGTTTGGATACACAAAACCTAATAGGAATTTTTATTTGACAAATACTATGTCTACTGATAAACAGATTGATTAGATGTTTAAATGATCAGACATAAAAACAGCCAAGACACTCATATAGCCATGCAACACAGCGTTGCGCAATGACCATGTCGCCAGCGCACGCAACACGCACGTAAAATGTTAAAATGTAGCATATAATATAAATATACCATGGGAACTTGACCAAATTTCTTCTCCCAAGGTGGAATTCGTTTCGTCTGCAGCTTTTCCAGAACTTCTTGCAGAGCCCCGAGCTGGTTTGACAAAACATGTTTCTATTCAGTCCCTTAAGTCAAACATCCCAATATAACATTTCACACAAAAATCCAGCAAAACAACATTTAAAAGTTGTGGCACTTTTGTGTAAATACACTATGTTAAGATTTCTATTGTGCAAGAAAAATATGATTTACTCACAAGCTGTTTTTCACTTGTCAGGTTTGGGTCTTTGGGGTAAAAGTCTCTGATGGCTCTCGTGTCCAGTTCCACCTCTATCTCCGGCTCAGAGTCGTTCGCTCTGGCTCCGGTCAACAAGCAGAGCAGCAGCGCGCACACAGCCATGCGCGTCCTCAGACTGGAGCTCTCCATGGTCCTGATTGGAGGGAGCTTTGGCACTTGAGCGCGCAACGCCGTTATACGTCTCAGTTGAAAGTTTTGGTGCAAATAAAGCATCTCGACAGCTTTGCACCCTTTTATGTGCTCCAAAGTGCGTGCATTTATGTGATCTCTTGTCGCCCCGCCTTTTACATTGATTTCGTTCGCACGTAAGCGCGATCGCTCATTGCGTAAATGCGCTAGAGACAAGTCATCAAATGCGTTAATGTTGCCCCCGGAATGTTATGTTTTCAACTCCACTAAGAATACATCCATCTATGTGTTTTGACTCAGTTGGGAGGAGCAAATGAAAATACTGCGGGCGCATTTGATTGTATAAGCGCAGCTTTTCAACATTTTGGGGCATTCATAGCTGTTGTTGCTGATTGCATAATCTATCTATCTATCTATCCATCTATCTATCTATCTATCTATCTATCTATCTATCTATCTATCTATCTATCTATCTATCTATCTATCTATCTATCTATCTATCTATCTATCTATCTATCTATCTATCTATCATCCATCCATCCATCCATCCATCCATCCATCCATCCATCCATCCATCCATCCATCCATCCATCCATCCATCCATCCATCCATCCATCCATCCATCCATCCATCCATCCATCCATCCATCTATCTATCTATCTATCTATCTATCTATCTATCTATCTATCTATCTATCTATCTATCTATCTATCTATCTGTCTGTCTGTCTGTCTGTGTCTATCTATCTATCATAATAGAAGGAAGCCCCTAATATTTCAGTAATTATACCAGACATATCTTCACCTTATTATATTTTAATATCTATTATATTTGAAACACATGCATTGGAAATTGTGTGGTTGCATACATTAAAGTGTGATATTTGATTTATGCAGCATTTCAATGCCTACACTTCTTGGAAACTTCAAATGAGAATTTCTAAAACATCCAAATATTTGTGATAATGTGGAGGAAGTCTGAGAAAGGCTGAAGAATTCTCCCATTTATGTTTAATTGCTAGGGGCCAAGAGCCATCTGCAGTCTGAAAGTGACACCCAACTACTTAAGCATGTCTAGACTCGTCTAAGCATCACGGGAATTTGAATAGAGATTTTTTTATATTCTCGTTTATATGAACCAAAAAAAATGTTTTGCAATGGGAGGCTTTTTTCTTGGGTAAATGTAATAGGCTAATATTTTTTGCCTGTCCGTGACGTCACATGTAGAGGAAATTATTTTGAGGTTGGCTATTTGTTTATCCACCGATCAAATAGTTTCTGCCTGACAACATTCACATTAATTTGGAGAATACGTCTCATAGTTAGGGTGTTGCATTCATTTGTGGAACTAAAATGCGTTTCCTGTGGCTATATGCCTGGGATTAACTCGAACAAGAGTTCTATCCTAAGGTGATGGTTTTTAATTTCCCAACAGGACCCTTTAACAATGGGAATGAGGCAAATGACTCACTCTCCTTAGTCCGCATTCATATCAAAACATAATCGATCAATGGAAAACATACCAAGTGTTTTTTTTTCTTTTTTCTGCCCCTCCTGTGTCCATACAAAGCTTTTAAAAAACATAGACTGGGGTGTGTTAACAGGAAAAAACATCCACTTTCATATTTTATTTTGTTGTAAAAGTATCATTCTTCTAAATGTAATGCCACAAAATAATAAGCTGGAAATAAACTAACTGGAAAGATTTGGCCCATAACCCCTGTTGATGAGTTCATAAATCAAACAGTGTGGTGAGCAAACTCGTTCTTCTTTCCAAACAGGACCGGAAATAGAGGTTACGGGTGAAGGAAAGACATGTTCCTGAAACCCCATTAAAAATATATCCACCAGACAAGCTCATACTGAAGAATCAGAGATTTCAATATCACATAATATGACATAACATACTCTCTCTTCTGGATGCTTGGCTAGTCATTTAACTAGGTTTAACTAGTAACTGTCCAGTTTATCCAAATATTTTGTATTTAGGATATTTCATCAGAAAAAAATAGGGAATATTGACAGTTTATGATCAAAAGGATGGTCGTCATCCATCAACTAGCTATTCAGATGTTAAAACCACACAAATCAAAAATCTGCCAGTGACTTTTGCCTTAGGCCTTGGAAACAGGGTGTTTTCACAGCAAGTGCAATACACAAACCTTCAGCTATTTTTAGCACTGCAGTGAGTGTTGAGTTAAGGGGTTTATAATCTTACCCTTGTTCAACTGCCATATTCGGTCTTCGCTATGGGGCATGATTTGATTCCCATTTGTCTCCTTGGGATCCGCTTATGTCTGCCCACGTCTGCATGTCTTCCAAAAACGCCATTTGCCTCCTCAACCTCCCAAACATCATCCCCAGTCCCATAACCCCTGCAGTGTTTGACACACCGCTTTTCCCCATGATTAGCCTATTAGTCTCTCTCATTTATGCATTGACAACGTCCTTATTGACAATAAACAAGCTATAATCAACAGGTGACGCACAACATGATAGCCAAATAATCCTAAACTTCACCATACTACCCCAAAAATCAGAGGGACTTGTTGGTTAGAATTCTACACTTTTGAAAAATTGAAAAATGAAATTTCCTCACTACTACATATTCTACTGTATTACTGGTCAACTGTTAGTAGTATTATAACAAAATGAAAGCAATTGGGAACATCAGCAACAGAGAGACAAAGTGGTTGGCCACATAAAATCACAGAGCGGGATCAGTACATGCTGAGACGCACAGTGCGCAGAAGTCGCCAACATTCTGCAGAGTCAATAGCTACAGATCTCCAAAGTTTGTGTGGCCGTCATATCATCTCAAGCACAGTGTGTATAGAGCTTCATGGAATGGCTTTCCATGGTCGAGCAGCTGCATCCAAGCCTTACATAACCAAGTGCAATGAAAAGGGCCGGTGCAGTGGTGTAAAGTGCGCCGTCACTTGCCAGAAGAATGGTACATGCCTGACTGCATTGTGCCAAGTGTAAAGTTTGGTGGAGGGGGAATTATGGTGTGGGGTTGTTTTTCAGGAGATGGGCTTAGCCCTGGCCCCTTATTTCCAGTGAAAGGAAAACTTTATGCTTCAGCATACCAAGACATTTTGGACAATTTCATGCTCCCAACTTTGTGGGAACAGTTTGGGGATAACTGCTTCCTGTTCCAACATGAGTGCACAAAACAAGTTCCATAAAGACATGGATGAGTGAGTTTGGTGTGGAGGAACTTGCCTGCACTGAGTCTTGGCCTTAACCCAATAGAACGCCTTTGGGATGAATTAGAGCAGAGACTGCGACTGCCTTCTCGTCCAACATCAGTGCCTGACCTCACAAATGCGCTTCTAGAAGAATGTTCAAAATTTCCATAAACACACTCCTAATCCTTGTGGAAAGCCTTCCCGGAGTTGAACGACAGTTGAAGCTGTTATAGCTGCAAAGGGTGGGCCAACTCCAAATAAAACCTTATAGATTAAGAATGGGATGTCATTAAAGCTCATGTGCATGTAAAGGCAGTCGTCCCAAAACTTTTGGCCATATAGTGTAGTTAACTCATATCTGTTTCACTGTGTAAATCTTAAATCTTTATGCATTTCGGCGATCTGCCACCCATTTGAATAACAGTTGGGCACAATCCTAAACAGTTTATCCTGAACAGACTTTATTAAAATTATAAAAAAACGACAACTTTTAATCACTGTGCTTTCCGTCAATGATTTTCCTTCAAATGCTGGAAGGAAATACAGTGCGTGAAAGTATCTGTGACTGCAAATAGCGTGCAAATATTTAAAGAGGGAATTGTTTATGATTGTTTGCTTTGCTTGTTGCTAAACAACTGTCTTACTACTTGGCTTAAATTAGGGTTACAGGTTTGTTTTGAATCAGCCCGGTCATAAAGTTCTCGAAAGTTTGAGTTTGAGAATATTTCTCAAGCTATTCATTTGTTAGTGCATTATATCTAGTGTTGAGAAAAGGGAAATCCTGACTATTTCTTAATCATGTAGGATTATCATAAAGTGACTGAATGTAAACAAACTGGTCATTATTGTGTCCATTTTAAATACAGACTTCAGGCATTCCACTTCCACTGTTTCGTTTATCAGTGTGACAGTCAAAATGAAGCCCTGTGGAGAAAAAAAAATCAGCCAATTGATTTGCCCATTGATCAGAAGGCAACACCACAAAACAGCTGCCTCAGAAATGAGCAAGACAAGGTACTTATCGGGTGGAGCACACCCTGATAGTGTTAAACATCTAATTACATCCTGCTTGAAAGAATCAAATTAACCTCTCAGAGGTCACCAACCTGAGATGGGTCTTTTCCAAACTTTTCCAGCTCTGAAAGAAAACAGAGTATAGTAAAAGACATTGGCATATTTCAGACCAAATGCAAAATTGAGAATGTTATATTGCTTTTATTCAACAGTGCAATAACAATACTGTAATACATGAATTAACATAGAATTGAGTGGAGTTTCTCATGGCATCGAAGTCATGTTGAACCATCATCAGACAAGCCATTTTAAACTAAAAGAAAATTGTTTAAATTGGTTTCCTTACTTATGTTGAAATTTTTTGGAATTCAATTGATAGAATGATTTGCAATGGAAGATATTCCAAAATGAACACATTTTCAACATGAAGTCGATCTAATTGGTTATTTTGCATTAATGTTGATTTCGGGTAACGACATCTTAAAATCAACAGTTTTAATATATTATATTATATTATATATATTTAATATTGAGTTGACCTACCATTTTGGAGCTATAACAGATTCAACTCTTCTGGGAAGGTCAGGCACTGATGTTGGACAAGAAGGTCTGGCTCGCAGTCTCCGCACTAATTCATTCTAAAGGTGTTTTATCAGGTTGAGGTCAAGACTCTGTACAGGCCAGTTAAGTTCCACCACACCAAACTTGCTCATCCATGTCTTTATGGACCTTGCGTTGTGCACTGGTGAGCAGTCATGTTGGAACAGGAAGAGGCCATTCACAAACTGTTCCCACAAAGTTGGGAGCATGAAATTGTCCAAAATATATTGGTATGGTGAAGCATCAAGTGTTCCTTTCACTGGATCTAAGGGGCCAAGCCCAACCCCTAAAAAAACCCAACAACTCCTTGCCATAATCCCCCCTCTACCAAACGTTACACTTGGCACAATGCAGTCAGGCAAGTAATGTTCTCCTGGCAACCAACAAACCCAGACTGGTCCATCAGATTGCCAGACAGAGAAGTGTGATTTGTCACTCCAGAAAACACGCATCCATTGCATCCACTGCACCCAATGCTTTGCATTGCACTTGGATGTAAGGCTTGGATGCAGCTGCTCCGCCATGGAAACCCATTCCATGAAGCTCTCTACACACTGTTCTTGAGCTAATCTGAAGGCCACACCTGGAGTTTAGAGGTCTGTAGCTACTGACTCTGCAAATCAATTCAATGATTTTGAGGGGTGACCCAGTACTTTTGGTAATATAGTGTATATCTATATAGTGTATATAGTGTATACACAATTAACACATTACCACAAATGTTAATGTTAATGGACTGGACAAATGACACCAGGCAACATCCATAAGGTTCTTAAATTCCCTTGCTAGCTAGCAGCAGTTGTGTGTATTTACTGGTCACCGCAGAACTGTTTCTCATGTCTCAGGCCTGAGGAGACAGGACGGCAGAACAAGCCTTACAGGCCCCTGAATTTAAAGGCCATGTCACTTACAGCTGTTCCCTACATCTGCCCAATTCCTCATCCTGACAGGCAGATCAGCCTCAATGCAAGCGGCCGGTAGCAAATTCGATTTTATAGGTGCCTTAGGAGTTAACCTGTCATCTTGTTTTTTGTTAATTTTCATGTCAGTAGAATGTTGCGAGCATCACTTGAGCAGCCCCGGTGAAGTTTTTCTTATAAGCTGCTTTGTCAGACATTAATAAATGATGTTCATTTACTTTGGCAGGAATTTGTGTTTGGAGGATTGCCATGATTAAAGAGGCGAATAACGAGAAATAACGCTTATAGGAGATCATAGAGAAACTCTTCAAAGGCCGCGTTTTAATGATCTCTGAGCTTTCTGGGCTGGTCTTGGGTGCCATGTGACATCATCAGCTCTGCGAAGCTGGCAAAATATGCAGATATTGTAAGTATTAAACTTCATAGCGCAAATTCTCTTTAAAACATTAGCCGTTGACTCGTGAAGGGAAATGCATGCTCAATATCGGTGTTATTTCCGTTTAAGATTACTTTGTGTGTATTGTGTGTATCCAGGCAAGAAAGTGTTTAATTATGAGGGCCCAAGTAACTATGCAAGGATATGAGCTTGTGTGTGTGAAAACGAGAGCACATATCTATTCTTTGAAGACGAATCCCTATAGAGGTCTCTCTTTTCCTGTGTGGGAGAGACCCGGCCTCATTATCTCTTGATTCATCCTCATATCACCCGTGAATGTCAACATGTGCTCAGGATGTACATGTTCACATGGGCCGTACAGCTGCTGCTTGGTATAGTGTATTCCATGTGGGTGTGTGGAAGAAAAAACAAAACAATACTGAATATAAATGCTGATAGGGAGGGAACTATGCTTTAATACAGAATAATGATGGTAATGATGCAGAGAAAACCGCTTGACTGGGGATGAAATTTGAGAATATCCTGTTCTTTGCTATTACAAAGAAATTGCCAAATGTTTCTTGTTCTACTTTACGTGCATTAACAATATTTTTTTAACCAACTTAAAACCTTTTAAGCATTTCCTTTGTGTATACAGTCAGAAAAACTCATTGGACAAACTCAATTTAATTAAGGGCAGGATTTCCATCTAATATGTGTGTAGCCCCAACTCATGAAAAACAAATGCTATGAAATGTAATTTGGGCCAATGTGATTAAGTCCAAATACCAACTTCAGTTTTAATGATATTGATACATTTAAAAAAAAAAAATGTATGCTTGTCAAACTTAAATTAAAACATTTAATTGGAAAACATCTGATAAACAGTTTCATTCTTCATTATACACAATGTATAAACTGCACAAATAAGAAAATATTGGTGTAACTCCACATTAGCATCAATTACCCACAGCCTAACCACAGGCGCCACTCTTCTGCATAACAGTAAACACAAAATTCAAACACACAGAAACTCCTTCTAATATAACTAAACATTAAACACTAACATTAACTAACAACATCTTTCTCTTTACTGAAAAACAGTAAATAACACTTTAATCCCTAAATTTACTCTCTTAATTCAGTCCCTTGCAAAGCAAATGAATTAAGTAAACATTTTAAATATATTAGGTTGATTGAACACAATTCAATTAAGTTGTGACAAAATGTATAAAAAATGTGTTACTTTAGCTCATTTTAAATAATTACACTGATTTATTTTTGCTGTATTTACACCTAATTTAACTGAATTACAACATTCATATAAGTGATGTAATGAAATAGGCACTTTTTGCTACATATTTGCATATCTTCATTTCTAGAAATAGTTTTTTTTTAAAACATATTTTGTTTCTGGGAACTGTTTAATGATGCCATATCATCTTTACTTTAAATCTGTTAATATTCAAATATTTGTTGGAGAAATCCATCCTTTCAATTGTACGTGATATCAGAAAACAGATAGATAAATAAACAAAATAATACATTTATAAATGAATACAATAAACCCACAACACGTTTGAAAGTGACATATTTACATAACTTTGTCAATGGTTTCCTCTGCCTGACATTTTTCCTAAACACTAGAATCAGGATACAATTATTAATCATTGGTCATTCATGATAAATGATCAAAATTCTGTAAACATTTCTTAGAAGTGCATTGAATGCATTTATTCCGTTTGGATTCACTTTATATTAACGTCTTCATAAACAATAAAAGGATGTAGTCTGAGAAGAGAAGTGATATTGTCACTGTACACATATGTGTGGAGTGGGTCCTCTTGGGTAATAAAAAATATGTAATTCGGTAAAAAACTGATCTTATAGATGTGCAATGATCTCAGTTCAATCAACAATGAGCTAGTCTTAAGGGCTTGAAGGGTTCCATTGCTATAGGCTGATCTGAAATATGATGTTGCTAGCAGAAGAGATGGTTTAGTGTAAGCAATACATCACCGGTTTTGATCCGCAAATAAAGATTAAACTGATCTTCATGGTAAACACAGAGACTTTGATTTATATGTAAATATACAGTGTAGCTGTAAGCAAAATGTTGTGTTGTTTAGCTAAGGTGTTTATTTTTGAATTTATTTTCAAGGATGAGAGCTTGCCTGATCAGTAGCATTAAAATATATGCAATATAAATTCTTCTTTTCAATGATTTAACTACACGAAAAGCCACATTTAATATCTAAGGGCAGCAGTTAAATGAAGCAATCCTGCAATTAACACATGCCACATAATGACTTTAATAGATACTCATCCCATTAACAGAAAAGTGTTTAAATCATGACATATTGTGTGGCTCTATGGCTTTCAGAAAGCAGCTTTGTGAAATATGACTTCAGTAGAGGAAGGGCCAGTATGTCTCCTCCTCCCACTCATCTTCATTTAGCTCTGAAAGAGACTTTTCTCCTCAATTACTGCTAGGATTTCACCATCCAGAGGGCATAAATCATTCGCACAGTCTCGTAATAACAACATATGTCTTCATGACTGCGCTAATGACAGCATAAATTGTTTTAATCAAGCCTAGTTGTACAAGTAAGAAAAAAATCCTTAAGTCACTTGTAGTAAATCTAAAGATCTCAAATGAAACAACCTGTGACGTTCTCATGATTATCATAAATCAAAATGCAATTTAAGATACTGTGTGCTTTTCTTTAAAACGCTTTAATATGTACAAATGTCTGAGGTGACTAAAAAAATTTTTTTTTTTAAAGCAAACTTGAAATGTAGTCTATATTTATTTTTATATATTATACAGTAATATTTACAGTGGGTATAGAAAATAATCACTCCCCTTTAAAATAATCACAATTTGTTGCTTTGCAGCCTGAAATGAAGAAAGACCGTTTTTGTTTTATTCTGTTGTATTTACTCATTAACATCTATGTGAAAGATATAACACCAACATGTCAGATTGTTTTTTTAAAACCAGTATCACTGAGTTGGTAAAAGGATCGTTCCTTTGTTTGAGATTTTTTTTGAACCACCTTTTGCTTTAATTACAGATTTTCATTGGGTTTTAAGCCTGGACTCTGACTAAACCACGCAAGGACATTCACCTTTTTCTCCTTCAACCACAGTGTGGTCAGTTTTTGCTGTGTGCTTTGGGTTATTGCCACCTCCATGCTTTACTGTAGGAATGGTGTTATTTGGATGGAGGGCTGTATTTGATTTTCGACCGGACATATTGTTATAATTCCATTTTAGTCTCATCTCACCATAACACCTTTTTCCACATGGCCTCAGAATATTCAAGGTGCGTTTTGGCAAAGCTCAGTCATGACTGCATGTTGCCTTTCTTGAGGAGTGTTTTTTTTTTTCTTGCAGCCCTCCCATACAAGCCACATTTATGATTTTGTTGTCACTTGCACACAATGACAACTCTTTGCCATGAATTCCTGCGACTGCTTTAGAGATGTTGTATATGCCTCTTGGTCTGACCAGCTTCTTCCTGGCTCTTTCATCCAGTTTTGAGCGACGTCCTGATCCAGGGAGGGTCAGTGTTGTACCAAATACCTTCCACTTCTTAATTCTTAATAATAACACAGTGAAGTCACTGTGCTTTTAGGCACTGATAATTATACTAAAAATATAAATATACTGATAACCTGACTTGTGCCTGTCCACAAACTTTATCCCGGAGATCTTTTGACGATGCCTTGCCACCCATAGTTGATAGTTTTCTTCAGTTGCATTACCAAGGACTGAAATGCTTCCGGAAATGCTTGTTTCATGCTGAGCTAATCAAAAGGACCACAGCTGATCACAGGTGAAAGTCAATTGGCTTTGTGTGCTATTGAAAAGGTGATTAACTACACCGGATTGGGTTTACAAATCATTTTTAGGAGGGGGGTGATTCTGTTTTTTATTTGTAAAAAAAAAACAATTCCTGGCAAGTTGGTATTATATCTTTCACTTGGATGTTACAAGTTGTAAATACAGCTGAATAAAACAAAAACAGTTTTGTCTGTTTTCATTTTAGGCTGCAAAGCAACAAAATGTGATTATTTTAAAGGAGGGTGATTCTTTTCTATACCTACTGTATATTGTTTTATTTTTTTTTACAGGTCTACATGGGATTTTAAGTGTAATTTTAAGGGTGCATCCCTAAACATTTAGAATATAAATATTTGAATCTTACCATCATCTAACATTTAAAGGGATACTTCACCGCTTTTTCATATTAAACTATGTTATTCTCTTAAATAAAACGAGTTGATACTGATAGCATTTAGCATTTAGCATTTACTTCGACTCGACGCAGTAAAAAGTCCCGGCTGAAAATGATGAGGATATTTCAGCAGAGATTTTTTACTGCACCGAGTCGAAGTACTCTCAGAAGTGCTATTCCACCACACATTATAGTTCTCCTTTTTAATCCACTTAGACAAGTGCCACGTTTTATTTTGTCACCATACTTGATCGTTCAACTATTCGTGTAACTGTATTTAAATAGGGGAAACGTGGAGGTGTTTTTGTCGCTTCTAACTTGATCTCTGTTTGGTACCATAGTGAATGAACTAGGCTTAGTGGGCTAAGCTAAATGCTATCAGATCGTCACCGCGGGTCAGAGAGATTAAGTGCGCACACTCAGAAGAGAGAGGTATGTATCAACTCGTTTTAGATAAGGGAATAACATGGTTTAATATGAAAAAGCAGTGGTGTATTCCTTTAAAAAGCTAAACGTGGTGTATCTTTGCCGTTGTTTGGTGTAATGCATTACTAAGTTATAAATTACTGTCATTTAGAGTACATTTGCAGCATTTTTCTGTAATTTTACTACAGTTACTTCAGATGTAATGGCATTAAAGGGTTAGTTCACCCAAAACTGAAAATTCTGTCATTAATTACTTACCCTCATACCGTTCCAGACCCATAAGACCTTTCATCTTCGGAGGTGACTAAATAACGACTTATATAGTGATGACCAAAACACTGCTTCATGTAGCTTCGGAGCATTATGAATCAGTGTTTTCATTTTTGGGTGAACTATCCCTTTAAGAGCGTTTTCGACAAGCAATATTACACGTGCACATAACAAGTGCTACTTAAAGCTACACTGTGTGATATTTTCCCCCATCTAGTGGTGAAACGGTATATGACCATCCAGTGTATAATAGTTTCTGTTCCTCTTAATTTCGATTTCGTTTCAACTCCTACGGTGGCCGATTTAGTCATGGCTTCCAGTTCGACCTCTTCGGTGAGTGTTGCAAGTGATGAGGTAATTTTTGAAAACTATTATAATTTGCAGTTATTTCATTTGCCAAATGATCTATGATCAAATTAATATATGTAAAATGAATTAGTTTTACGTTTTCGTTATTTTTTACCATTTCATTGCTAACATCAGCTATCAGGTTCCAGACGAATGCAAGCTATTCTTAGTAAAGGAACTTTTTTTATCAGTGCTATCCTTATTCTTTATATTATATGACATTACTAGCGCAAGGCAAACAAATTATAATGCAATTAAAATATTAATCTCATGTTATCCGTCATAGAACACGGATTTATGTTATAAGGTAAACAATACTTTTTCATCATTGACGCGAGGAAAACTATCCTAGACGTCGTTCTAGTGTTATGCTCAGCACACCATGATATAATTAGCTAAGCAACAATAAAACTTTCAATATACACAAATAGGCTGAATTAATATTACCTGTCGAGAAGAAAGCAGGCAACGTCGGCGTTCTTTTTAAAATCGTTGCTCCTCATGAGCTCTTTCCATCTTGGAAAGGCCACTCCAATATTTACCTTTGTCTCGTTGATTTGCCCGTTGCGTTGCCGTATTAATTATCTTTTCCGCTTCCTTGGCGACTCTGATACATATCCCGCAATGTTACTAGGTCCCCGACCCGGGTCGAATTCGGTAATCAATTCCGGGACGTGGTTGCTTTCACACAGAAGGCGACCCGGCAATGTTCCGGGAATATTGCGGGTCCGACGTGCAGTGTGAAAGGGGCTTAAGAGTGATCCTCCATCATCATATAGCAGCCTCAAGCAATCCTCCTCTTCACATGCGACACGGTGCCATCGAGTGTAAAAACGCGAAAAGCGAAGCTTGAATTTACGGGTATGTCCCTCTTTGGCAAATGTACTTTCAAGATGGAGGAGCAACATGGCGACCGCATCCGAACCCCTAACACTTATGCATTTTCAATGGTATATTATAAAATTACGAGAATGCATTATTACTTGAAAGAAGTAAATATACATTAATGAGCACATATATTTTTGAAAGAACTAAGTAATTTTAGCTAAGAATAAACTAAAAAAAGTTACACAGTGTAGCTTTAAGAGTCGCTGTCCGTTTTTCAAGTCCTGAAAAGTCTCCTTATAGAATAGCTCGCAGTTGTAGCACACGTTTGTATTTCAAAATGTTTAGCCTAATTATCATCAGTCATACAAATAAACAAAAACTAAAAATCTGAGAGGATATTGCTGTAAAACTTGCACTATGTGTCTTGTGCGCGGCATGTGGCGCTTCATCAATAGTGCAAACACAGAGTCTTGTGCTTGAACGGACAAAAAGGTATGCCAAAAATAAGGAGTATCCAAAAAACAGTCGGCTATGTCTAAACCGAATTTAAGCAGGAGCACAGTCCTGCGTGACTCTCAATAGACATGAACGGAGAAGTAGTTCTGACCTGTCTCAGTTCTGACTGCATGTTCTTTCGCAAGATGCAGTTCTGTTTATTAACCGCTAGAGCGCAAAAATAGAGCTTATGATGCTTTTGGGAAACGCAGCCAAGGTTACAAATTTATATTATTTATTTGAAAGAATTAAAAGAGCAGTTTTATGTCTGTCCCTGTTGTTCAACTCGTCGAGGCTGATAAGGGATTTAGAAGTAATTGATGCAATACTTGGAGAGAGTAATTAGCACAGGAATCTACTGTAATTACACTGTTGAAGATGTAATTAGCTAGTACTTAGTACTTTTTTTAGAGTAACCCAATACTGATTATAGCTGATAAACTAGATCAGAATTTACTCATTCAGGTCACAGTAATTCTTTCTGCTAATTAAAAAAAAAAAGGTCCAAAAATATTTTAAAATAAGACCTAAATCTATGAATGTTATTGTATTGTATAACAAGAGCAAGGCATTGTGAGATGGAATATTTCTGACAATTTTTTTTTAATTGAACAAGTCATAACATTTTTAGATGAAAATTCATTTGTTTTCATTTCATAAGGCCTATGCAATATCTGTTTATTACAGAACGAGCTAAGGGAAACGAGCTAGGAAAGGGCAAATATCCAGAGATTTCCATTTACGGAGAGGTTATATTGCAAGAATAATGAATGTAGGATGATGCAGAGGTCTGCGCGATTAAATGTAAACATGTTTCAGTCCTCCTGGCTCCTCTTCCCCCCTCCCCTATTTGAGGGATGCCTCAAATGTCAATTATAAAGAAAAATACTGTTTGCATCTTCACTTCAGTAATCAAAACCAAATGTCCCATCTCTAGTTTTACATTTACATTAAAAAATGTTCATGCATGTCATGAAGCTCACAGCTGATATGAGATGATGCAGAAAGAGTTTGATTTGCACTTATATGTCTGTGTGTGCTGCTTTTCTCTGATAACATTCATGTATGCTGTCGAAAATGACTAGGAACACAATCTTGATGTCCAAAATAATACCTCAGGATTTAAACTGAATAAAACTGCAGACATTGAGACTCTTTAATATTCATTGATGGGCTCTTAGCGAATGTCTGATAACCGCACTCATTAGTTTCTCCTTAATGAACACATTTGTCACTGGTGGAGTGCCTCAGGTGCAGCTGTGGTCTTAAAAAAAAGGTAGGAGCAGGATAGTTCTTCTGAACTTTATGGTCAAAGTATATTTCACTTGTACGTGAGGGTCAGTGTGTGTGACGTTACTTTCGTCATCAGAAGAGTATGCGCAAGTTGCATGTACAAAATGGGGCAAGCCTCAAATGCCGGTGTACGCGTAAGAATAAAAAAAGTATACTTTGCAAGGCTGTGCTTTCTACTGTGCACATACGCCCACATACACGTCAAAAAAGAAGCATACTTTCAGCTTTAAAGGGATATTTCACCCAAAAGTCATCTTAGGTGTATATGACATTCTTCTTCCATATTAATTAATGTTGAGTTATATTAAAAAAGTCCTGATTAATCCAAGCTTCATAATGGCAGTGATTGTCGCTCTGTTTTTGAAGTCCATAAAAATGCATCTGTCCGTCAAATAATGTGCTCCAAACAGCTCAGGAAGGTTAATAAAAGTGAAGTTGATGAAGTGAATTGGTGTGTTTGTGTAAAAATATCAATATTTAAAATTTTATAAAGTAATGTTTTAGTCGATCGCCTTCCGTATTCATTTTATGGGAAGCGTTGAAAGTGCCTCTGCAGTTCAAAGGCTTACGTGACTAGTTACGTTGCGACTACAGACGCCGCGTACGCATCTTGAACTCCAAGAAGGCACTTTCAACACTTTTCCATGGACGACGATTGGCCTTAACTTTAATTCAAGATGCTTTAAATATGGATATTTTTCTTAAACAAACGCAACGATTCACTTCTAAAGGCCTTTATTAACCTCCCAGAGCTGTGTGGAGCACGTAAGTTGAAGAACAGATGTATTTATGGACTTCAGTAAACAGAACAAAAATCCCTGCCTTATAAAGCTTGGAAAAGACAGGACATTTTTAATATAACTCAACTTTTATTGGTCTGAAAGAAAAATGTCATATACACCTAGGATGGCTTGAGGGTGAGTAAATCATGGGCTGATATTCATTTTTGGGTGAACTATCCCTTTAATGTCACTGCAGTGAGCAAAACCTTCAGGAATTTCTTACGTGTCTTTTAAATATTAAATTAAAAATATACTTTTATACATACAAAATATGTTATAAAATGTATTATGATACATTTGATGATGTTGGAAGGGCAAGTAAAATTTGAAGTAGTGAACAAATTCTTATTGTTGAGCCTTATTGTAATGTAAATACTATAATACAATTAAGATCTTCATTTCCCCAGCCTTACAAACATGTTTGCACTTCATTCTACATTCCTAGCATAGCACCCTTATTACACACAAAATTAAAAATTGGACATACACAAAAATAACATTACATTTTTATTAACAAAAATCTTAATATAATATTGCACGGTTTTAAAATGCAAACTGTTTGCAAAATTGTTTCCACCACTGAATAAAAATTGTAATAGTAATTGCGACTTTATAGGACCTATACTGCAGCCAGCCACAAGGGGGACTTTTCGGGACTTGTGAGGCACACTTGTAGCCAAATATAATTTGCAGCCAGGGTAGTCTAGCAACTCTCCCTAATGAGCTTGAAAAAACAAATTCTAGTCAGGCCAATCACATTGTGTATAAAGTCGGTCGGTGGGCGGGCTTAACATAAACTTCCCAGCTTACAAAGAACTGCACTGATTTCATTCTTTAAATGTGTTTTGCCGACTGGATACGTCAAAAGTTTAAAGGGTTAGTTCACCCAAAAAGGAAAATTCTGTCATTAATGACTCACCCATAAGACCTCCGTTCATCTTCAGAACACAATTGAAGATATTTTTGTTGAAATCCAATGGCTCAGAAAGGCCTTCATTGACACCAATGTCATTTCCTCTCTCAAGACGACTTATATAGCGATGGGCCGATTTCAAAACAAAGCTTAGAACGGTTATGAATCAGCGCATTGATTCATGATTTGGATGCCGTGTCAAACCACCAAACTGGTGAAATCACATGACTTTGGTGAGCCAAATCATGGATCGATACGCTGATTCATAATTTCTTGAAGCTTTGTTTTGAAATCGGCCCATCACTATATAAGTCGTTATTTTTTATGGGTCTTGAGAGAGGAAATGACATTGGTGTCAATGAAGGCCTTTCTGAGCCATCGGATTTCAACAAAAATATCTTCATTTGTGTTCCGAAGATGAACGGAGGTCTTACAGGTGTCAAACGACATGAGGGTAAGTAATAAATTACAGAATTGTTTTTTTTGGGGGTGAACTAACCCTTTAATCTCTGCTGGTGGGAAAATGCATAAGACTCAGCCACAATTGTGTGATTGTTGTCTCACCAGTGCTCTGGTTGGTTGTAGTGCTATCCTATTGCCTGCAGAGGGAATATGAAAGACAACCATTTATCTCACCCCTCAGATTGAGCCCTGCCAATGGAGTGTTCCCAGACCCAACATCTTGATGTGGGTCTGGCTTGTGAGGCTAGCACACTTGGGTTGTGTCCGAAATCGCCCTTTATCCCCTTAGAGCATTATTTGAAGGGACAGACATTTGTTGTGGTGTCCGAAACCATAGAAGACATTATCATGTGCACTCATTCAATCCCACAATGCACCGCAATAATGAGTGTACAACGGATGTACGATCAACAGCTAGAGAATAAACTATAATGCACTGTGACGGTCACGCTGAAAGGAATTCCCGCTTCTGACCAGAAGATGCTGCCTGTTGCTGAATCATCCATCCATCCATTTTCCAAACCGCTGGTCCAATGTGGCTACAGCATAACATCATCCAGGTATTAATTTCCTTTTAATTGATTATTTAAATTTTTTAATTAAGGTTTATGCATGTTAGTTTCAATGACAGAGGTCAAGATCAATCTTGCCATTGCTACTGGAGCTGCCAGTTTGCTAAGTGACAAATGATTATTAAACAGCAAGTGTTTAAATTCACTCAATCATTTTCATCACTCCCTCAAGTGGACTATATTAGTGCAGTAATGTAGGCGATAATAAATGAGAGTATTGGGGGCAATTTCGAACAAAGCCTTGTCAGAACTGTGAGATAAAATGTCGCAACGATCTGTTATTTTATTCTGTGGTGGAAACAAGCTTCCAATGTCCAATGTGACTTTTTTATTGAATTAATCCTGGAACATGTGGTTTAAAGGAAACAATCCATTACAGTATCAGCCACTACTAGCCTCTATCCTCAGTTTCTTCAGGATGTCCTCCTGGCTGACGTCCGCAGTCACCTTGATAACTTTTTCTCTGGATTTGGAGCCCTATTATGCAATTAAAACCATATTAGTAAATAATAATGTATCATTCGACATATTGGGCAGTAACCATATTTAAATATAATCTATATTGCATGGGTTCTGACCTTATCTAATGACACTTCACTCTTCTTCAGCCCCAGGACTTTGGATAAATAGCGTAGCAGCTCGGCGTTGGCCTCTCCGTCTGACGGAGGCGCGGCAATGGCGACACCCACCGCCTCCTCGGACACATCTGGCAAAGAAACAACGGTTGTGGTGCATGGACTCCTCACAGATAAGTGCCATTTCTTTATTCGTATATGTATGATACTCAACCGGTGATTGCGTTTTGTTTGGCCCCGGGTTTAGCATGTATTGCTATTGCAATTGCCCCATCTTTAACTTTAGTAACCGGGCCGGGAGGTGGTGTCTCCGGTGGTTTTGGGTTGCTTTTGCTCTAAAGGGGAATACAGTTTAACTTGCTACAAGACTCATCTAATTAACTGACAGTCAGAGCATCATTTTACTACATAAAGACAACATTGAAGTCAATACTTGACTGAGCCATTTGTAATCACATTTGGACTTACTGCTATTATTATTAAACCGTGTATAATTCATATGCATACAAAATACATTCATATTCATGAAGAATCTATTGTAATATGTAATGAGCCCTACCGTCTTGTCCTTCTTAGGCATCGTGTTGTATTGCGAGTAAATGGAGCTGTAAAGTGTGAGTTTCCGCGTCAAAAGCGCCCGATTGCACGAGGTTGAGGGGTTTTCGAGTGGAACAAAAGAGATTCGAAAATAACTGAGGATTTTGGAATGCATGAGCAAAAAGATGTTAGCATTATTCAAGTTTCTTGAGTGACCAACACGAGTTTCTTGGGATAACAGCAGACTAGTGGCGCGGCTCAATCATCTCATTAGTCCACTAGTCAGGACACTGATTAGGACATAAGTCAATGGGCTGACTCCCTGCTCTGACTACTGAACTAGTGAGATGATTGAGACGCGTCCTAGGTCTCGCGCATGACAACAAATACAAATACGTTCAGAGCATCAAATATGCGCGCTAAATGCGCAGAACAGAGACCGCTTCAAATAATTTATTTATTTATCATTCTGAGGGTTTTGTTTTTGTTTGTTTGTTTGTTTGTTGTTGTCTTACTGATACGTTGTTTGAGCAGATTACCTTTTTAATCTGCTAGCATAAATTACATATACCAGAAATATATAGCCTGCATATTTTTTGTCTAGCTACATTATAATCTTATACAAATAGAATAGCATAAATATTATTATTAGTAGTAGTAATGTTTTAGTTGTATTGTTAAATGTAGTAATAATAATAAAAATGAAATTATTATATTTACATATATTATTATAATTATAAAAATATTATTAAATACATAACTGCAATTAGTATTAGTGATTTTAATGTGTTACTGTAGTAGTAAGAAGAAGAAGAAGAAAATTATTATTAAATAAAGAACTATTATAAGTACTGTTGATTTTATTAGCAATTTTGAAAGTAATATCAACATAGATTTTTTATCATTATTAATGCATATTATTAAATAATGATTGTTAGTAGTAGTGCTGATTTTAATGCTAATACTAATAATTATTATTATATAACCATTAGTAATTTTATATATATATATATATATATATATATATATATATATATATATATATATATATATATATATATATATATATATATATATATAATATAATATAAAATCTTTTTTTATTATAATTAATAATAATAATAATATCAAAGTTGTTTAGTAGTAGTATTTTTGTTTAGGCCTATTGCCTATTTTGCTCTCTTCTTATTTACAAAGTATTCCTTTCCAGAATAGAGATCCCTCCTCCAAGATGCAGTTAAGTTCCTCCTATTTTCATCCAGCTGAAAACTGGCTGTTCACATTGAGACTGGCTCAAACACTTTGTCTCACTGTGTGCACAGCTGCCAAAGAGACTCATCTTTGTCTCCAGGTGCTAGACAAACACACCATTTGGATTTCTTATTTTGGATTTCTGGAAAGTAGTTAATTTACCAAAGCATAAAGAGAAGTTTCTACATGGAGAACAGCTTAAGCCAAGAAGCAGAGGAAAATCCCTATCTGTGGTAAGAACTGTTTGAGCAGTTTACTTTAGAACAGTTTAAAAACAGTTTTAACTGTTTTTAACATATGGAAATTCAGTTTTAAATGCGTAAAGTTTGAGCCTTGACTTGAGACTTTCCGTATTCAGCCCTGAATGCTTTCACTAATTCAAGTAAAAGAAAATACAAAATATATTCTCTGATCAAGCACTCAGGCACAGCTTTGAGTTGAGCTGACAATTGATAACTGTGTCAGATGTTTCTCACAGCTGAGCTGCTCTTCGTGACTAGACTTGTCTTTACACAGACACACTTGCTTTGATCCCAAGGTCTCATTTCAGTGTATATTCACAAAATCCTGTGTGGGAATTATATATGAATGTAGCCGAAGGCAAGCTGTCAAGAAAAAAACTTCCAATTCTAACTTTGGTTAATCCATATGCAAAATTAAAACGTATGCTCTCTAGAAACGCATTTAAGCACATAGTACAAAAAGTTTTTCTAGTTTTCAGAGAACACCGTCTCTCAGACGTAAATGGAGAAAGCGCTACGGAGGCCTGGATGGCAACAAACTGCTGGAGCCAAATAAAGAGGACGAGGCAAGAGGTACAAAAACATCATTTAGATGCAATTTGTGAGGCTGTGAACTTGGTGATTTCCACTAACAGTGGAACACCCCTGTGTGAGCACTTCAGCTCTGGGAAAGCGTTGTCATTGATATTACCAATCTCCGACACTGATCTCACATCAGCTCTATACAGGAAAATTCCAAGTGTGAGAGAGCTGCTCAAACTAGGCCAAATGAATGGGACAGTTCTGCAGACGTTCTCATTTAACCAGGCTTGTGGTCAACATCTGGGCCATAAAAATGTGCAAAGGCAGTGGGTGTGTTCTGGGGAAAGTGATGTGGCAGCTATAGTATATATACACTGCCCAGCCCCCCCAAAAAAAACAGTTGTTGTTTTTCAATAGGCAAATGCTTAACTTAAAGGAGCACTATGGAGGATTATTGCAGTAAAATATCCAAAAAAAACACCAGGCCAGTGTTATATAGCACTTTGGGATTGTTTTTAACTATGAAAAGGGCTTTACAAATAAAATATATTATTATTATTATTATATTTTTTTGTTCAGTTGAGTTTTTACAATATCCCAATTCCCAAATGTTTCCAACTATTTGTAAATTGCAAGAAAATTTCTATTTTAACCAATGAACCGGGACGTCTGAGGGAGTCACCTGTCAATTGCGGCATATCTGTGTTACCTTCAGTTTCCGGTTTTATTTGCTCTTAGCAGTGTGCAACAATTGTCACAGCAGCCGCTTAGCGAACTCACAGAGTAATGTCATGACATAATTTTAAACACACTTAAATGTGTCTAATATGATAAACAGCGCTGCGTTACCTCATACTCATGACTGTAAAATTGGAAATGGCGCCCGTGACTGTGTCCCGTCATAATAAAAGTCCCGCTACTCGCGAGCCGTGTGTTTGCACAACAATCACTCCAGCGGCCTTGCTCAGCTCCACAACACTTGGTCCTGCTCTGCTTCATACTACAGTAACGTTAATAACCGCATCCATGAACATGATTTCTGCCCGATTTCTATCCCAATTATTTTCCTCCGGCTGTGAGGTGAAGACCACATGTCCCATGATTCTCCGCTTAAAATTGGCATCATCAAACTACGCCTTTGTTTTGAATAGGTGCCTCTAGCTATGGGAGAGTAGCTTTAAGAGTCTATGATTGGATCATTATTGCAGTGGCTATTATGTTTCTAGCATGTTATATGCAACCTTTCTTCTAATCCTATTTGATGGAGTGTGTAGATTTTCCTTTCTTAAACCTCCATGTAGGAAGACACATCATGGCCATATTCCAGGATGACAGTGTCAAGATTCATTAGGCTCAAACTGTGAAAGAATGGTTGCGATGGAGCATGTAGAATCATTTTCACACATGAATTGGCGCCTCTTAGTCCAGACCTTAAATTGATTGAAAATCTTTGGGGTGTGCGGGAGGAGACTTTACAGTGCTCGAATTTTGCATTGTCAATACAAGATCTTGACCAAAAATTGACACGCCTCTTGATGAAAATAAATGTTGTGATTTTATTTCCATTAAGAGTTGCATCAATTTTTGGTTTTGCTGCTTTTTAAATGTTTTATGTTAATCATCACTCAATTGTCCTCGGAAAGCTAATTACTTCTTATGAATTAATTGATTTTATACGCACACTGAAGCTTAGCTTATTCTGTTCTTAAAGGGTTAGCTCACCCAAAAATGAAAATTTCATGATTTACTCACCATCAAGCCATCCTAGCTGTATATGGCATTCTTCCTTCAGACAAATACAATCAGTTATATTAAAAAATGTCCTGGCTCTTCCGAGCTTCATAATGACAGTGAATGGAGAATGAGATTTTAAAGCCCCAAAAAGTGCATCCATGCATCATAAAAGATATCTGACTCAGGGGGTTAAAAAATGCCTTCTGAAGCGAATGATGCATTTGTGTGAGAAAAATATCTATATTCAAAACTTTATAAACTAAAATAACTAGCTTCCGGCAGACAGCCAATGTAAGTCAACTTACTCCAAAAGAGTAACTCGTGACGTGATGAGTAGCGTAAGCTTTGACCCCTCTCGCGGTTCAAACAAATAGGGTTGGGCAACGAACTCAAGCTCGAATATCAAAATCCACCAACATTTTTCTTTAAAAGTCTCATTTGAGACTTCTAATTCTTCTCTTTTTTAAATCAATTTCTAGCATTTTCATAATACACAATGTTTCCTTACAGAAAATCATGTAGCAAAGGCTTGTGGCAAGGAGTAAAGCACATTCACATAGTTTTGTAAACCATATTTATGTTATGTGGGTTTCCTTTAAAGGAAACACAATTAAGTTACTTTCTAGTTTCACCCTTAAGGGGTGGAAGCAAAGTCTGCATAACTTCGTCTCGCATGCACCACCCTAGCCGGGCACAAAATCAACTTCCTGAGGCGAGGATGGCTGTAAGAGCCCTCAAAATGCAGTTGTTAAAATCTTTTACTTTATTTGTTAAAATTGCTTCAGCCATGCTTCCTGTAAGTTTGTGTTTATTAAAGGGATAGTTCACCCCCCCAAAAAAGAAAATAATTTACCATCATGTTGTGGAACAGCAAAGAAGATACTTTGAACAATGTTTTAATGTTTTTTTGTCTATACAATGAAGAGAATGGGGTCTCAAATAACACTGTATCCCACTGAATTTTTTAGATGAAAACAAATAGTCAAAGTATCTTTTTTATGTGTCATGGAACAACATAAAAGTAAATGATTTTCATTTTTGGGTAAGCTATCCCTTTCAGATGTATTGTTATTTTGGATGGAAGATTGAGAGTAAATAGAGAGATTACACCCGTCCCCTATCAACAGCAGCATGGTTTCATATGTTTTAACTTTCAAAATGTTATTGTGTGGAATTTGCTGAGGTTTTGGACCGAGAGGACAACACAACACAAACAATGTCTTAAACTCACAAGAAACTCTGTGTCCTAGATTCTAAAATAGCCTCATATACATTCTTTGCTGAGGCAATGCTTAGTGGTTTTCAACTTTGAAAATCCTTTTTAAATCTCGCACTCACAAATAAGCACTAATCTTAATCTTTAAACCTCTCTCAAGATTCAGCAAAGGAGGATTTTTCTCATCCTGGGTTCTTATTCTTTTACCCCCCACTCATTCAGAGAACGGAGAGATGACAGATGCCCTCACAAACAGGAACGCAGACCCTGTGAAGTTTACAGCTTCTAAGGTACGTGCTGAGTCCTGTATTGCTCTTATAACCACACCCACACATAAACTATAAAACAAACCTGTAGGTGGAAACTATAACAGCATTATTAAAAAGACTGAGGTCAGGGACATTTCAATACACCTGTGCTTGATGTGCTGCTTTACTGCTTTCTAAAATGAGACTCATTTAGCTGACATTTACAAAAGAGATGTTTTGATTTTAAAGGAATATTCCAGATTCAAAGTTGAGCATAAATGTCATAATGTTGATTATTACAAAAAAATGATTTTGACTAATTTAGATTCATGATTCAGATCGCCAATATCACGTGATTTCAGCAATTTGACATGTGATCCAAATCATGAATCAATCCGCTGATTAATGACCGTTTGAATCTTTATTTGAGGTTTGAAAACAAATGCAGAAGAGAAGACAATGCTGAATAAAGTTGTAGTTTTTGTTATTTTTGGACCAAAATGTATTTTCGATGCTTCAAGAGATTCTAATTAACCAACTGATGTCACATTTGGACTACTCTGATGATGTTTTTATTCCCTTTCTGGACATGGACAGTATAGTGTGCATCCACTTGGATACAATCTCAGACTAAATATAAAATATCTTAAACTGTGAGGATGAACGGAGGTCTTACGGGTGTGGAACGGCATTAGGGTGAATCATTAATGACATCAATTTCATTTTTGGGTGAACTAAGCCTTTAAGGGTATTGTGTACATCGTGTGGCTGTGATATTGAAACAGTGAGTATTTTAATGTTTAAAAACTGGCCTCATCCACTTCCATTCTAAGTGTTAGAATGGATGCTGCTGAACACATGGTCTCGGCTGCTTAGCATAGCATGTCTGTACAAAGACAAAAGGTTAGCATGTACCTCACCTGTAATAAAATCTGATCCCTATAGATGTTGTTACCGCTTGAGGCTAACATTTGTTAGCTAGCATGCTGACATGAGAAAGTAATATGTCTCAATATGTTTCCCCGGAGTCTTTAACACCTTCAATTAGTTAGACTTCAAAGACATGTCTGGCACCAGTATTAAGTTGCATGTATTTCATCAGGCTTCAAAAATTGTAAAACACTTAGATAAGCTAAATCATCATTATGTCCAAGCTAGTTCTCGCGCAATAAAAAATAAGGTTTGATGCTATATATCATTTGTTTGATGCTATATATAATTAATATATAATAGTCTATATATAGATATTTTTTTCCCATGTAGCCAAGCTCTCACTGCATGTTTTTATTATGTTACTAGGAAACAAAATCTGCTGGGAACGTTCCACAACCAGTGCCAAGAAATACCTTTCCATCCCAGAGGCCAGTCAATTACGTCTCTCCAGGCTCTACAGGTGAAAGAGCAAAATAAAACAATATGTGCTGTTATCTCCAGTGGCACACATTTCTGCCTGCTGTTCATTCTCTTTTGCTTTTATGTACCTTTGTACACTTGCTTCCTTTTGATGTAATTATTACAGCTCTCATGAAGCAGCAGTGTATTAATATTCTTCAAACATTCTGGTTATTGTTTGTTCTACACTTCTGGCCTACTAAATGTCTGCAATTAACTGGGCACACACTGCTTGGCATACAGACTCCAATCAAACGCAAGCATAGTTTTTTTTCTTCTTCTTTTTTTAAGTTACTTTTTTTTTAATGTAAGGTTAAAGTTTGAAAATCTCTCATTGAATTTTAATTGACATCGAAAATAATTTGTGGCGTTCTTAAACAAGGGTGCCATTGTTATATTTGCATGCTGAATTGTGATTGGTCTTTTATTTCTATCTATATTATATTTGCAAAATATTATAAATTGATTGATCTCATCTGCCTTACATATATTTAAACATTTATTTGCTGCCTTTTCACTGCAAAGTAGCTGGCTTACACACATTTATTCTTAATCGTGTAAATATCGTATTATCTTTTGAATATTTTTTTTGTCCTTTCTATTCCTCAAATAATCCTGAAATAAAAATGTATCCCGATTTTAAACAAAACATTTAAACAAAACAAAACCACAAATCTGTTCAACACTGATAGGAATAAGAAATGTTTTTTGAGCACCAAAATCAGCATATTAGAATGCTTTCTGAAAGATATGTGACATGACAGTGTGTAGAAATTTGAGTTTGATGCTGAAAATTCAATTGTGCATCACTGAATTAAATTACAGAAAATTATAATAATATTTCACAATATTTCTGTATTTTTTATCAAATAAATGCAGCCTTGCCATGGTGATCATGAGTTATAAAAAAAACAACAACACACACACACTACCAGTCAAATGTTTTAGAACGGTAAGTTTTTACAAATGTTTTTAAAGTATTATTTTCTGCTCCCCAAGGCTGCATTTATATTAATGCAGTAATATTGTGACATATTATTCAAATATAAAATAACTGTTTTATATTTGAATATATTATTAAAATATAATTTTTTCCTGTGTACAAAGCTAAATTTTGAGCATCATTACTCCAGTCTTCAGTGTCACATGATCCTTCAGAAATCATTATGATATGAAGATTTACTACTCAAGAAACATTTATGACTATTATCAATGTTGAAATTAATTTTTTTTTTAGGATTCTTTGATAAATAGAAAGGTCAAAAGAACAGCATTTATCTGAAATATAACATTTCTTTAAAAACATAAAAAAAATCTTACAGACCTAAAACTTTTGACCGGTAGTGTATATATTAGTAGTTGTGGCAAACAGTACCAAGCCGATGGCAGTCGGAGAATAGTACAAGTCGTTCTCTCATGGCCCTCTGCCTCGTACTGCTTGCCACAGTTGTCTAGCAAGCACTGTCTTTTTCCTTAAGGATACATTTTTTCCACTCTAATGAAATTCCTATTCTTTTCCCTAGGCATGCCATCTTTCATAAGCAACGGCGGCACAAAACGGACAGTACCACAGCAGGACAAACTTCACGCTAGCCAAGCATGGCAACACTTAGGCCGACCAGAGACCGATCAAGGTCATTTCAAGAAAAAAGTGTGAGTTTTAAAATGCGTAAGGCAGCCTTTGCTTATCATGCTTCACAAGCTCCTAGCCATATGTATATTGACTACACAACACATTGTTTTCCGAAAGGGCTGCTGATGTGCTCTTTGATAGTTTTGCCTCTGGGGGAAGAGTCAACTGCAATCAGTTTTTTGAGGTACTTGAGAAGCGACATTAATATTGGTTAAGATGCAACAGTGCAGGATGTCATATCTGTCTGTACTTTGGCAGGCCCTGTGGAGCTCAGGAATCATCCGAACAGACCCGCGGATTAAAGACTGCTACAGCCTTATGCGGAAGCTACAGGAAGCCGATGGAACCGTTGACAGGAGCACTTTTTACAGGTCAGACAGGATCTTTATAGTCAAATCATGCCATACAACATTCTAAACACCCCTAATCTTTTGTGCTGCTAATATGCTTCATTTCTGAACATCTTGCAGGTGCGTGACAGGCTTTGTGTCTTTCATCCTGAAGGCATTGCAGGGAAGATTTGTCATTCCAGATTTCTATACTTTCACAGAGGAAACACAAAAGCTGTTTATTAAATGCAAACAACTGTCCTCTCTGAAGGTACGTCAAATCCGTTTCTGCCGTTGTTGTCCTTATATAACAGAGTGGTGTGCAAAAACACCTTAAAGTAGCACAGGTTATTTTCTAATTGATTGTTTCCTGAAAAATATCACAACGTGACTCATATCCTGTGTACTTATGAACAGGAGAAAGAAGACGCAAGAGAGAGCAGCACAAAATGGGGCATTTCAGTTTGTACTGTGGATGGGCAGAGGTATCGCACAGAAGTCTAATTCAACTGATTTGAATATATATTCCCACTATGTAGGCTGCAGTAAGCACACAATCACAAAGGATAACAAAAGGAGTTTTTAATTGTAAATTCCAACAGGGACATGTAGAAGAATCACAGGGCTCAGGAAATAACCAGGCTTAATGTAAACATAACCATATTAACATTGAGGATACCAGACAAAGGAAACTAAACACAGGGCTTAAATAGAAGAGAGATAGTAATCAACTGAACAGAAACAGGTGTGTAGAACTAATTAACTTCAAAGGAAACTAACTTGACAACACAGACAAACCAGAAGAGAGAAAACAGAACCAAAACACAAAGAAAATAAACCAAATCATGTTAAATACATGTTACACACAAATATATATTCCCCCCAGAATATTACAGTTTCCACTAAATATTAAGCAGCACAACTGTTTTCAACATTTCTAATAATAAGAAATGCTTCTTGAGCACCAAAATAAGAAAATTTGAATGATTTCTGTAGGATCATATGACACTGAAGACTGTATTAATGATGCTGAAAATTCAGCTTTGCATCACTATAATAATTGTAATTTAAATTATATTCAAACAAGAGAACTTTTTTTTTTGTAATTATATTTCACAATATTACTGTATTTATTTTGTCTGGGTATCACCAGACCAAGCTCAATTTAAAACTGAACATTAGTCTGGGGAGTCTGCTCTGTATTTTCTACTGCACAAGAGGCAGGATAAACAAGCATTATTCAAATTATTATACGTACGCAATTGGATAGTCCTTCAACCAATCAGACCACAAGAGGCGTGATCAACAGGCAATGACCCATCGCTTCTCTATCTGTCATCGTGCTTTTTTCACAAAAAAATAAATTATATCTAATCTATTTCATAATCTATATATATATATATCTATCTCATAATCTATATATATATATATATATATATCTCATAATCTATATATAATCTGTCATTATAATAATATAATTTGTATTTTTAACAAATTTTCATTTTTCTGTAAACGTCATTATCATGGTTAAATTTATCCATGATAACTACAATTAATTGATAATTTAACTACAATTAAGAATTGAAGGTTTAGCTATAAATATATATTTTATAGGCCTAAAGAAATATATACAATTACAACTATAAATCTTTTTTTAATACTCAAATTTAATGTTATTTACAGATTAGAATTCAGTTTTCTTGTTGAAGTTTAAATGAGATGCTGTCGTTTTTGGACTCTAGACTCTCATTAGGAGACTGGGCTGAACCTTGCATTCTGGGAGAGATAGCCTGGCCTCTCATATACGGCCTCGCGGTGGACCAGCAAGGATCCGACTACGTGCACAGATTTGTAGGAATGGAGGAATATTCCAAATACGATTCTCCATTTACCCTGACCAAGCAAGGTAAGTTCACTCAGTTCATTCCTTGATGTATGTCCAGCTCTGTATTCGAGAACAGTTTGTTGTTCAGTTCAAAGATTTTTAGGCTTTCACTGCACAACTTGTTTGCAGGTCTGCCTCATAGTCCGCTGGTTGAGACGGGAGCCATTATCTGCACTTCTTTATTACAGGTAACAATGTTGCTTGTTTATAAAAGTACAAAATGTACTTTTATTGACTAGCTGTTTTTGTCCTAAAACAGGTGGCAACCAGACCAGTCGCTGATGAAGAAGAAAAGTATGAGTCTGTAAGCTTAATTTTTACATCAACCAGCTACATTTGATTAAAAAAGGGCATAAAACAATCTTACAACTAAACAATCTCACACAGGTTTTGAATATCATCAGGAGACTGTGCAACAAAGAGCATGCAAACCTAAACTGCACCAGGTATTTCTATGGGTAATTGATTTTTTCCTCCTGTGCTATTTGTTGTTTATTTGATGGTGTTACTTTCAACTATCAGCATTGCCATTGCAGTTATCAAAACCTGCGAAAAGACATCATCCGTCTCCACGCTCTTTCATTTTATTTACAAGAGAAGAAAGTAAGTCCAGGCTAATTCCTCATACGATCAATTTTGTTTCTACATCACAAAGCTTCTTTTAAAATCATCTGTTTTTAATAACTAAACCATTCCAGTGCTTTCCAGAAGGTGTGGGGATCAATTCTACACTGGATTTACTGTTACAGGTACTGAGATTGACATATTACATTCTTGAAAAAGACTACATGATTAAATTTTAATTTTGGACATATCTTAGTGTTTATCGACAGAAGTCACCTGTGAGTCCGGCGCGGCGTTGGCTGCAACCCTAGCTAACGGAGGACTGTGCCCCCTGTCAGGTGACCAAGTGATGTCCCCCCATGCTGTCCGCAGTACCCTTTCCATGATGCAGGTGGCTGGAATGAAAGATTATTCCAGAACATTTCATTTCAGGGTGAGTTTGTGACTAGGCTGGTATATAAGGACTCGTATGTGTGATATATTGCAGGTTTAGCACCAGTTCTGTTTCATTTCCACCAGTCTAAAGTTTAAATTCACTCCCACATCTCTACAAGGATAGTTTAAGTAATTAAATTTACACTTTCATCTAATTAAAACGGCCTCTACCCTGCCACATTAATTAGCAATAATGGTAATAATCGTGAGTAATGAACAGCAGTGGCGGTATCCATGATTAAACAATGTCTGTAAGATTCATGTATTCCCCTACTGCCCTCTAATGGAGACAGTCCAAGTCGCTTAAATTGTCCCTTTAGTTTCTGGATAATAAAATAGATTTGCCCATTTTAAATGTAGATATTTCACAATTGTAAACTGTTGAGGATTTAAAGCCAATTTTATGTTAAATAATATATTTGTGTTCAATATAATTCTGCAATACAGACATCAGTGCCTGCCAAGTCCAGTCAGTCTGGTGTTGTGCTGATCGTGGTTCCTGGAGTTCTGGGACTCATGTGCTGGTCACCTGGGCTGGATTGCAATGGAAATTCCTGGAGGGGTGTCCATTTCTGTGAGGTAAGGTACTGGATCAATATTGAACATTATGTTGTAAACTATACAAAGGGATAGTTCACCCAAAAATGAAATGTATATGAAATTCATCTTTCAGATGAATACAATCTGAGTTTTTTACTAAAATACTAATCCAAGCTTTATAATGGCAGCCCGAAATTTGAAACCTATTTATTTCCATCTATTATAAAAGTAATCCATACTGCTCCAGGGGGTTAATAAAAGCCCTTTTGAAGTAAATTGATGGGTTTATGTCAGAAAAATCCATATTTAAAACTTTACAAAGTAAAATAGCTTCTGCCAGACCACCTTCCATATTGAACTTACGAAGAAAGTGTAGTTCCTCTCGCAGTTCAAACTGCTACGTCAAAACTAGTTAGAGCATCATTTGTAATAGAAAGAATTTAATGTCAAAATCTGGTTATGATTACATTAAAATAGTTACAAAATAGATGTATGAAATGATAAAAATGTTTACCATTAATCATACCCAGCATGAATAGAATGTTAACTGAAGGAGAGAGAGCGAGAGTGAGACAAAGAAGAGAAAAACTAAAGCGCAGACACCAAGCACCCAGAAGATAGAGAGATGGAGCAACAGTTCCTTTTATCCCTTCCTTGACCATAGCTGAAACCCAAATATGAGATAATTACAACTTAACCCCACTATACTAAAGGTGTGACCTGGGTGTGACACACATTTTGGACAACAGGCCTATCTACATCTTTTTGTCTTTAGGAATTCCAAATGATAATCCATTGTGATAAGAAAGATGAGGGTTAAAGCAGTAAAGCAAATGTCTTTGTTCATTTTCAAATATATTTGATTTTTTCAATCCTACAATGGGAAAACTGGCCTTTTTTATATATATTTTTCTTCTTGTTATATTGTTTATAATGAATTGATTGAGCAATACTAAGAAGGTTGATGTATAACTTAAAATCTAAATGAGGATTAGGGTAGTGTATGACATATCAGGTCACTAAAGACCCAAGGTAGGGTTAAAAAGTGATATTGCTACTGCTTCGGGATCAATATAAAGCAGTTAGATCCAGCGAAAACAACATTTTGTGGCTTTTAGTTTATGCTAGCGTCTTCCTAAATTCTAATGAAATAAATGTTTTGTGGATCATATCCTTTTCCCATTGACTCATTCTGCACTATAAATGTATGTCCAATCAGATTCTCTTTTGTATAACAATGCCTCTTCTCTAATACCACTGCCTCTGACTAGCCTTCTGACAAACTAATCCTATTGTTGTTTTTTTGATAAAAAGGCAGCTGGTCTTGAAAAAATTGTGACTATTTTTTTTGTTTGTTTTGTCAAAGGAGTTGGTTTCAACCTTCCAGCTGCACAGTTTTGACATCAGGACTCCCTTCAGACAGGTGCTGTGTTACAGACAGTGGAAGGTGGAGTCTGAGGTCTGGTTAATTATTTGAATGTATTATTTAGCTTATGGAATGTTCTTGTAATGTAAATTCTTGACACTGTTGGAGGATATGGAGGTAAATAAATATATTGCTTTCTTGATATACAGGGATACCAAATCATGAATGTACTCTTAGCTGTTTACAGAGGGGACATGGTGTCTCTGCGCAGGTAAACATCACACATCATCTGTGGAAGCACACACATATTTGGAGTAGCAAGGGGGAACCTCAAAATATATATAAACTATATTGCCAAAAGTTCTGGGATATTTGCCTTTACATGCACATGAACTTTAATGACATCCCATTCTTAATCTGTAGGGTTTTAGTTGGCCCACCCTTTGCAGCTATAACAGTTTCAACTCTTCTAGGAACGCTTTCCACAAGGTTTAGGAGTGTATTTATGGAAAAATTTTACCATTCTTCTAGAAGCGCATTTTAGGTAAGGCACCGATGTTGAACGAGATGGCCTGACTCGCAGTCTCTGCTCATCCCAAAGGTGTTCTATCGGGTTGAGGTCACCACTCAAGTTCCTCCACACAAAACTCGCTCATCCATGTCTTTATGGACCTTGTTTCGTGCACTGGTGAGCAGTCATGTTGGAACAGGAAGGGGCCGTGGGCCAAACTGTTCCCACAAAGTTGGGAGCATAAAATTAGTTTTGAAATGTCTTGGTATGCTGAAGCATTGAGTTCCTTTTACTGGAACTAAGGGGCCCAACCCCTGAAAAACAACCCCACAGCATACCCCACCCTCCACCTCCACCAAATTGGCCCACCTTTGGCACAATACAGTCAGGCAAATGCCGTTCTCCTGGCAATCGCCAAACCCAGACTCGTCCATCAGATTGCCAGTCAGAGTAGCGTGATTTGTCATTCCAGAGGGGTAACCAGTTCAGTGGCAGCGTGATTTATACCACTTGTTTGGACTTGTTGGTGAGGTAAGACTTGGATGCAGCTGCTCGGCCATGGAAACGCATTCCATGAAGCTCTCTATGTACCACTCTTGAGCTAATCTGAAGGCCACACAAAGTTTGGTGGTCTGTATCTATTGACTGCATAAAGTGGGCGACTTCGGCACACTGTGGGCCTCAGCATGCGCTGACCCCGCTCTTTGATTTTACATGGCCTACCACTTTGTTGCTTAATTACTGTTGTTCCCAATTGCTCCTACTTTGTTATAATAGCACTAACAATTGACTGTGGAATATTTAGTAGTGTGAGTGAGGAAACTTCACAAATGGACTTACTGCACAGGTGGCAACCTATCACGGTACCACTCTTGAAATCACTGAGCTCCTGAGAGCGACCCATTCTTCCACAAATGTTTGTAGAAGCGTCTGCATGTCTAGTGCTTGATTTTATACACCTGGGGCCATGGAAGTGATTGGAACACCTGAATTCAATGATTTGTCCCTATACTTCTTTTGGCAATATTATGTGAGTGTGTGAATGAGATGTCACCATAGCAAAATCTTTATATTTGGATTGATTTTGTTAGCTCCGAAAAAAATTAAGAGACCACTTAATGCACTCAAGAGCTGTACTCAAGAGCACACACACACACACACACACACATATATATATATTCGTGAAAACAAGAATTCGTTCCTCTTTCATAGGTACCTTCTGTCAGGAGCAGATGTGAATGCTGTGGATTATGATGGACGGTCAGCGTTGCACGTCGCAGCCTCCGAGGGCCGCCTGGATGTCATCAAGTTCCTGGTGGAGAACGCAGGTGCAAACTGCACACTCAAGGACAGGTAACTTTGTGAAAGTCATGTAGGCTATGAATATTATCACACGTCACAGCATTTACCAGCCAACAGAACTGATCTCTGCTGTGTTGATGTTCACAGGTGGGGTAACACCGCATTACAGGAGGCCATGAGATGCAATCAAGACCCTGCCATCCAGTTTTTGAAGAAATACACAGATTATGAAGAGAGTTTATGATTAAATGCATATAACTCATTGGGTGCATTCATTTAGAATTTTATATTTACATTTCAGATACACATATAGATACGGATATGGATTATATTTAGAAAGAAGAGGAGGTTATAAAGAGGATGGATGTGTCTGTGTATTTTGCTGGCAACAGTCCCAGACAAACACTCACTGCTTATTAGGAATTATTGAAAGAGAATGAAACCTTGTTTTCTCAGTAAATGCAGCAGCATTCAACTGATTCAACGCTTAAACATTAAGAATGCATCCGTACAAATTTCAGTGTCATATTCTATTTGTCATATTTATTCATATCATCATATTTTTGCTATAGCTGTTGGGTAAACAACAACTGAGATCTCAAGGATATTGGGGCAAGTTGTCATACATTTGATCAATGTTGGAAATATTTCTGCTGTGTTTGTTTGTTCACATTAATGCCTCCTTGCTGAGTAAAAGTATTTCTTTTTTCCTATTTAGCTTACGCTGAACTTTTAAATGGTAGTGCGTCACTGTTTCCACAGATTTTTAAACAGCAAAAACTGTTTTTAACATGGATAATAACAAGAAATCAACATATAAGAATGATTTCTGAAGGATCGTGTGACACTGAAGACTGAAGTAATGGCTGTTTAAAAGTTTAGCCAAGAAAAATGTGTGCCGATTCAGAAATTGACTCCAAAAATTCTGGGCTAAAAAGTGTGAAAACTCTCCCCTATAGGCTAGTTATTTATGGACACTTTCAGAATATAATCTTTATGTAGGTTAACACTGCCCTACATCTTCAAAACATGTCCTCTGTATCACCTTCTAGTGAAATTCTTGCAGTGTATACATGCCAGTAACCGATACGTGACCTCTAGGATCGTCATAGCTGCAGGATCTCAGTACAGCCCCACCAATCAAATCTGGGCAATGTCCCAAGGTGCAAAATAACAGTAACACATTGCGACGGACGGAAGAGGGTGGAGAGCAATGTGGACTCACGGACAGAGATAATACACAGACTAGCATCCCGACACGTTTGTTTAACGTTGTGTAACATTTGAAGAAGAACGCGGATAAGAATGTCAGTGGCCGGATTGAAGAAACAGTTTCACAAAGCAAGTCAGGTAATGCGAAGCTTTTGTGCAACGATACGACACGATGTATTTTAGTAGGCATTTCTTTAAAGTGATAGGTTACAGCCCTGACGACATGCACTTTGTGACCGGCGAATTAAATCGCGGCTTTAAAGAGTTTGAATACTTTTGTGACATAATGCGTTGTTGTCGACTGCGTGAATAGTGTACTAGCAATGCCCGATTCGTGAATCACTTGTTCTTTTGAGCCGGTTCTTTTTAATAAATCAGTGGAACGCTTCACAAGCGAATCGGACTGATTCGGTCCGGCGGTTCTCGTTTGAACAATTCGATTAATTGAAACGAGAACAGCAGTGTTACATTAAACATCCAAACATATTTTATGTGAAGTACTGTATTAACTTAACATAAAACAGAGCTGCAGTTTATTAAAACGTGTTAGAGTAGTTAATAATGCTTTATTTGATAAAGTTTTATTTAGGTGGTAAATTACTTTTTGTCATTTTAACTAAATGGCAGCAACGATCTGGTCTGAGATATTTTAAAGTACAATGAACAGAACACCCTTTAAAATATATCGTAATTATAAACGCCCTGTCTTGAACCACATACGATGACGTAATTACCTCACGCCTTAAAGAATCGCCTAAATAGTTTTCTGAACCGATTCTTTGAAACGATGCATTTGAATGAACCGATTCGCAGACATTAAAGGATAGTTCACCCAAAAAGTTAAATTCTGGGATCATTTACTTACCCTCAAGTTGTTCCAAACCTTAATTTCTTTCTTCTGCTGAACACAAGATATTTGGAAGAATGTTTGTAATCAAGCAGATCTCGGCAGATATTGACTACCATAGTCAATATTTTCCCCTACTGTTTTCCCCCCATATAGTCAATGGCTGCCGAGATCTGTTTGCTTACAAATGTTCTTCCAAATATCTTCCTTTGTGTTCAGCAGAACAAATTTATACAGGTTTGGAAGTATTAAGCGTGACTAAGTTATGACAGAATTTTACTTTTTGGGTGAACTATCCCTTTAATAGGACTTTTCCTCACTTCATTGCAATCTAGAGCAACTAGTCAACCGTGTGGCATGACGGCCTAGTTAATGATGAATTGACTTCGTATTCAAAACCACAAAGCATGATAAAACATGCAATATTCAAATATTAAGGGCATTCGATATGTAAGGTGGCACTAGAACTGTGCTTCTCCCACCTTATTTAATCAAACTTGTGTTGCTGGATTAGTGAGGTTTGAGGACTGAGTGTGCTAATATGAAAACTAGTAAGAAACACACATGGGTGTTGTCTGTTTCTTGGATCCAAAGTCCACTTACTATCTGCTAGCCTATTTTGTTGTTCAAATCAAGTTTATTGTGTATAATACAATCTACTGGAATTTTTAGTAAAGCTTGATCCAGGATCTTTCACTCCTGGAGGTTTTGTTTACAGTATTAGTGACAGTTTCTAGGTCCTCAAGCCACCAAAGTATGTTTTCCAAGGTCACATTCTTTCGATTCATTCATGGTGATTTGAATCCTCTTAGTGTTTTGGACTCATCGAACGACTGACCTTCATAAACAGCTTGGCTTATGAACCACAGGAAACAGATGCTCAGTCATCACAATGTGTTTAAAATGGCAAGGATTTGAGGATTTCCTGGTTTTGTTTGAAATGTTTTGGATGTTGGATTGTGTTGTGATTTAATCAGCCACACTTTATCATATCACCATGTAAAGATTGCAATTAAAGCCAACTCATTCTGTAGTTACCTTGTTCCCTAATATCATATCTTATATGATATATGTTATAAAGGCTATTATGTGTTGAAATAGTCACTACTTATGATAAGGACACTACAGAAAGAGTAGTGACTATTTTATAAAAAATTAGTCTTCATAACATAGAAGTTATATGTTATGAAAGCTATTATGTGTCAAATGTTAATCGGATTAATTTCCTAACTTTGTATTAGGTCCGATCACATATCTTAACTCACTGCATAAACCTTTTTTGTTAACCCCACTCACCAAATAAGTGAAATTATATATTTTTCCCCCTCTTTGATTATCCTTACAGTTGCTAAAGGAAAAGATCAATGGAGTTGAAGGAACAAAACTGGATGAGGAATTCCTCAACATGGAAAGGGTATAAATATCAATCCCAACAAAATAAAAAATAAAAATAGTTTATTTGAAATATTAAAGATCTGGATGCATCCAAACACTTTTTTTCTTTGTCTATTTTATTGATTGCTTTACTGTAGAAATCTGATATTACCCACAAAATGATTATTGACCTTGTTCCAAAAACTATAGGATATCTTCAGCCAAACCCAGGTATTTAAATATTTAACAATAAAGACAATTTTTTTTTTAAGGTTTATTTATTTATTGTTGCTGATTCAAAAATTTTTTATTCTTCAAGCATACAGAGCAAAGCTCAGCATGCTCAACACGGTGTCCAGAATGCGTGGGCAGGTGAAGGCTGTGGGTTATCCACAGACAGAGGGCATTCTGGGAGATTGCATGTTGCACTATGGCAATGAGCTTGGAGCTGAGTCTGGTTTTGGTACGTTTTAAAAAATAAATGAAGCACAATGATGTTTTTTACTGCTTTAAAATGTCAAAATACCAGTTCAGATGTTTGCTACAATTGTAGGTTATGCTCTGCTTGAAATGGGAGAGGCGTTGAAACAGGTAGCGCAGGCAAGAGACTCCATGGATGTGAGAGTGAAACGAACCTTCATTGATCCTCTACAGTCTCTGCAGCACAAAGAACTGAAGGAAATTGGGGTCAGTCCTGAATATATATATAATTTTGATGATACATTTGTATAGTTTGCTTCAATTTACTAATGTTCAGGTTATCTGTCCTTTTGCAGATGCATTTAATCTACGACAAGAGGGCATTAGCGTAATGCTGTGATTGTGTGATTATAAATGTATTCTGGGCATTTGAAGTGACAATAGTATGTATTTTTGTTGTGAATCAAGACATAACCATAACTGTCCTTCTTTTTCTGGTTGTCAGTATCATCTGAGAAAACTTGAAGGCCGCCGTCTAGATTTTGATTACAAGAAGAGGCGTAAAGGAAAGATTTCAGACTCTGAAATTAAGAAAGCATTCGAGAAGTTTGAAGAATCCAAAGATCTGGCTGAGAGAAGCATGTTTAATCTCCTGGAGAGAGATGTAAGTTAGCATATACAGCCATGGCCAAAAGTATTGGCAGAGACATACATTTTGTGTTTTTGAACTTTGTTGCTTCAGTTTGTGGTGTTGATTCACATTGTAGATTAATTGTGCAGAGTGAGCAGATGGATTTTAAATAATTGCTAAAAACTTAATTGACATTGGAAGAACTGTATTAAAAAAAGGCCCTGCCACAAAATTACCATCTAACATCATTTGAAGCTGCATTTCCACCAAAATTACATCAAAATGGCCTCGCATGTAAGGAAATTATTGCTGCAAAGACTATTTCATGTGAAAGAACCATTAACTGAATCATCAAGAACTTCTAGGAGAGCGGTTCCACTGCAGTGAAGAAGGCTTCAGGACATGTCCAGGAAGCACCAGGTCTGCCTTCTAACGTGTCAGGTATTGAATCGTTTTCACTACCAATGCAGAGCTTTCTCAACATTGGTGGCAGGGGGGTGTGAGTTAATCTGCACACACAGTGAGACAAAGACATTTGGACATTGGCCTTGTGTCAAGAAGGGCAGCAAAGAAGCCACTTCTCTCCAAGAAAAACATCAAGATCAGACTGAAATGCTGCAGGAAGTACAAGGATTGGACTGCAATGCAAGTTATTTTCTCTGGTGAAGACCCAGTCTTATTATCTGGGACATCTGAAAAATCAATTGCCCAGAGAAGAAAAGGTGAATGCTACCATGAATGGTGTCGTGCCAACAGTAACCTGAGACCATCCATGTGTGGGGTTGCTTTTCATCCAAGTAAGTGGGCTCTCACAATGCTACCTTCTCCCCATAATCCAGGAGCAATTTGTTAATCCAACATGTTGGAGCACCATGTCACAGTGCAAGAGTTATAATGAAGTGGCTCAGAGATCATTACAATTCAATTTTGGATCCATGGCCAGGCAACCTTGATCTTAGAGAATCTGTGGCCAATCCTCAAAAGGCAAGTGGACAAGCAGAAGTCTACAAATTGTGATCAACACCTAAGCACTAACAAGTCACAAATGGATCGCCATCAATCAGGAATTGGCCTAGAAACTAATAAAGCATGCCAGAGTGAATTACAGACAAATAAAATAACATTTTGACTGAATATATTGAATGTTTTTTGCAATAAAAGCCATTAAAACTTATGGCATGCTTACAGTATCATTTTTATCCAGTGTACTATAAATATGAAAGCAGCAAAGTTTGCGAAACAAAACATTTATGTCACTGCCAATACATTTTTTTATTTTTTTATTTTACAGACCTAAATTGATCTTTTTTACTTTATGTTTTAGGTTCAACGGATGCAACACCTCTCGGGTCTTTTAGGAGCAGTAATAGACTACCACCGCCAGTCATGCCAGATTCTAGAAAATCTCAGGAGTAATTTGCAGAGCAGGTTCGAGGCTCATGATTAGTCGATAGACGTCAGATCCCCTGTCCTAACCTTAGTTTCATTAAATGTATCCTCTTATTTTTTCCTGCATATAGAATAACAGACGCAAGCAATCAACCCAAAAGGGAATTTGCATCTAAATCAGTTGCGAGCACAGTGTGCTACACAGATATTTATGGATTTTCCACATGCTCATCAGGTTAGTCATCGGTTGTGATATGATATTTGATTATATTAAACATTAACTATTTACAAACTATTTCTGAGTTCTTTGCGAGCTGAAATACTGTATTATGTACCACAGATACTGAGATCACTGAAGCTTTGAGTGAAAAATGTAAGTAATTTTAAACATGATACACAAACTCACTCTTTTTATAGGTAGTTGGAAGTACCCCAGCAAGCTTTGCTACTAATGTCTTTCCATTTTACTTTAACAGATGCCCCGGTTGTGGTTCACGCTCCTGATAAAGTCACCATTAAATCTAAAACGACAAACATGCCAACCGGCAACAGTGAGTAAGATCATTTTGCCTCCAAGAAATTGTCTAAAAAGTCAGTAAGATTTGTTTTAAAGAAATAAACACTTGTATTCAGCAAGGATACATTAAATTGATGACAGTAAAGACATTTTACAAAAAGATTTCTGTTTTAAATAAATAATGCTGTACTTCTGAACTGTTCAGATGTTTAAATTCTGATGTGGTCTTAGACTTCAATTTGCTATATATAATTTAATTTAATACAAGATAATAGACACCTTCAACATTCTCACATTATCAAAGTTTATTCGCTATACACGGAGTGCAGAATTATTAGGCAAATTAGTATTTTGACCACATCATCCTCGTTATGCATGTTGTCTTACTCCAAGCTGTATAGGCTGGAAAGCCTACTACCAATTAAGCATATTAGGTGATGTGCATCTCTGTAATGAGAAGGGGTGTGGTCTAATGACATCAACACCCTATATCAGGTGTGCATAATTATTAGGCAACTTCCTTTCCTTTGGCAAATTGGGTCAAAAGAAGGACTTGACAGTCTCAGAAAAGTCAAAAATAGTGAGAGATATTGCAGAGGGATGCAGCAGTCTTAAAATAGCCAAGCTTCTGAAGCATGATCATCGAACAATCAAGCGTTTCATTCAAAATAGTCAACAGGGTCGCAAGAAGCGTGTGGAAAAACCAAGGCGCAAAATAACTGCCTGTGAACTGAGAAAAGTCAAGCGTGCAGCTGCCAAGATGCCACTTGCCACCAGTTTGGCCATATTTCAGAGCTGCAACATCACTGGAATGCCCAAAAGCACAAGGTGTGCAATACTCAGAGACATGGCCAAGGTAAGAAAGGCAGAAAGTCGACCACCACTGAACAAGACACACAAGCTGAAACGTCAAGACTGGGCCAAGAAATATCTCAAGACTGATTTTTCTAAGGTTTTATGGACTGATGAAATGAGAGTGAGTCTTGATGGGCCAGATGGATGGGCCCGTGGCTGGATTGGTAAAGGACTCAGACGCCAGCAAGGTGGAGGTGGAGTACTGGTTTGGGCTGGTATCATCAAAGATGAGCTTGTGGGGCCTTTTCGGGTTGAGGATGGAGTCAAGCTCAACTCCCAGTCCTACTGCCAGTTTCTGGAAGACACCTTCTTCAAGCAGTGGTACAGGAAGAAGTCTGCATCCTTCAAGAAAAAAATGATTTTCATGCAGGACAATGCTCCATCACACGCGTCCAAGTACTCCACAGCGTGGCTGGCAAGAAATAAAATAAAATAAAGAAGAAAATTTAATGATATGGCCTCCTTGTTCACCTGATCTGAACCCCATTGAGAACCTGTGGTCCATCATCAAATGTGCGATTTACAAGGAGGGAAAACAGTACACCTCTCTGAACAGTGTCTGGGAGGCTGTGGTTGCTGCTGCACGCAATGTTGATGGTGAACAGATCAAAACACTGACAGAATCCATGGATGGCAGGCTTTTGAGTGTCCTTGCAAAGAAAGGTGGCTATATTGGTCACTGATTTGTTTTTGTTTGGTTTTTGAATGTCAGAAATGTATATTTGTGAATGTTGAGATGTTATATTGGTTTCACTGGTAAAAATAAATAATTGAAATGGGTATAAATTTGTTTTTTGTTAAGTTGCCTAATAATTATGCACAGTAATAGTCACCTGCACACACACATATCCCTCTAAAATAGCTAAAACTAAAAACTAAAACTTCCAAAAATATTCAGCTTTGATATTAATGAGTTTGTGTTGAGAACATGGTTGTTGTTCAATAATAAAATTAATCCTCAAAAATACAACTTGCCTAATAATTCTACACTCCCTGTAGTTTAGAAAATTTAAATAAAATATGACGAACTCATTGTCAGAACAAATTCATCTTAATAATATCAGATAACTTTGATAGAAAGGTGTGTCATTACAATCAACCAATCAGCTGTCAGCTGCTAAATTTAAGTAAAATTAGATAATACCAATTTAGGTCAACCGATGACCAATCAATGCTTCATTTTGTTCAGTCTGTGGTGTAAAAGGTCGCATTAGCAATTAAAGGAAAAATACTTCAGCAAAGCATGGTTAGGTCAAAATGTCTGAATAATTTTGGTCCCAAATTTCATAAACTTTACTGGTAGTCCACTGAATGAAGAATTTTGGGTATAATGTCACAGTTTACTTTATTTAGCTATAATCACTTACATAAATGAACTATATTGTCCTGCACTCACTAGTAAAACATTATATCTGCTGTCTGAATAATTTTTGACTGTAATAGTAACACTTAAATAAATACGGAAAACTTCAATATTTGTATTAAACGTTAGAATGTGTCTGTTCAGTTTTCATTGTTTGATGTAAAGTGACCTTAACCTTGAGACAGAAGCTGTATAAATAAAGCTTATTTTCTTTACGTGTGTTAGATGATGGCGCTCCCCTCTTGGATCAGCCTTGTTGTCGTGCACTTTACAGTTTCCAAACAGAAAACCAGGGAGAGCTGGGCTTTAAGGAGGGTGACATCATCCTTCTGACCAGCCAGATTGATGAGAACTGGTATGAGGGTATGATCAGAGGGGAGTCTGGCTTATTTCCCATGAACTACGTCAAAGTCCTTGTACCTCTGCCACAATGACGGCGGGAAAGCACTACAGCTGGACAACATGAACTTTTCCCGTTTTTGGAGATTCAGAAACGTATGATTATTTGATAAAGGTTAATATGTCAAGCACATCTGAGCCCTGTATATTTATCTGTATTATCACTATGCAAAGTCATTTACCCTACCTGCCTTGTATTCCCTATTTGATGATTTTTTTTGTTAACGAATCTTAAGATGTTTAATAAATACGCTGCTATATTAAAGTCTTAAGTATCATTTATGTTATAGCCTATGTGCACTATGAATGTTGATGTGAAGCTTCTCAGGAGCAATTTTTATTTGTCTTAAAGGGATAGTTCACCCAAAAATAAAAATTCTCATCATTCAAACTTGTATGAGTTTCTTTCTTCTCCTGAACACAAACAAATATATTTTGAAGAATATGGGAAACTAAACAGTTGATGGACCTCATTTACCGTAGTAGGGAAAAAGTTACAATGGATGTCATGGGGTCCATCAATTGTTTGGTTACAAACGTTCTTCAAAATATATTGGTTTGTGTTCACTGGAAGGAAGAAACGTATACAGGTTTGGAACAACTTGAGGGTGAGTAAATTATGACAGAATGTTCATTTTTGGGTAAACTATTCCTTTAAATACTGATATAAATAAATCCCAGTGTGCATTAGCCTAACTATACAGACTTCTTATTATGAATGTTGATCATATTGTAAAATAACGTATTTACCTGTTATTTAAGAGCACTATGAATATTTGAACTCCTCCTCAGGCGTGTTTATTAATGCAAAATTTGCCACAGAGACGCAGTGACATGTATTTCCCCTCCCCATACTGGCGTTGCTGTAATTCCGAATGTTTGTCTGATTTGAGCCCAGCGGCGCGCCGTAGTGGCGGTTCCTTACTGGAGCCACGGATGTTCAAACTTGATATGACCAAAGTTTTACTTTCAAATAAAAGGATACATTTACTCAACCGTCGTGGATGTAATTTGAAGTGTTTACCAGTATAGCGTTCAAAGTTTCCACACTTTTTATAGTCTAACCCAAGGGTAAGTAGCTAGCTGTTGCTAATCAGCTGATGAATGCAGAAACTATTAGCACAACAACACGAACAGCAACAAAAAAGTGCTAATTGGAGAGTAAAATACATTTAACGAGCGTTACGGGTTTATTCCAAATTGTTTATGTCAGAAATAGCTGTTAAAGTCACTTTTATGTAACTGAATTTGATTCTTTAAAGTAAAGAGGATTGCAATGAAATAAGTTAGCTGCATTGCTTGTTGGCTAACTTTAAGCAGGATATTTTAAGCGTTATGGCTCAGTTATGACACAATTCAGATTCTAAATAATACGCCAGACTAAGAAAAACACCTTAAATTAATGTTCAGATAGTTTGCTGCGTGTACAGAGAAAATCGTATTTGAGTGTGTTTGTCAATCATAAAAAGTAACAAAATTGCCATAACAGCACTTTAAAGTGCAGCACAATGGGATTTCATGATTATTTAACTATTTTTCATGTACTGTTTTTTTGTTGTTGTTGAAGTGAAGCATCTATTATTTGTGTCAAACTCGGTAGTGCGCGCCTGACAGCTGTCCATCTTTTGTCCCCTGACAGCCGTTGCTATGGAGGACGTCACGCGGCTGGTGTCGTCAGGTGACTGTCTGAAGATCTGGGACTCGAGCTCCATGACGGTGGTGGAGCAGTTCAACCCTCACAGTGCCACACATCCAGTGGCTCAAGTCTGCTGGAGCAGCAGCAGTATCCTCTATCATTGTGAATTCAGCATCACTCACATGTCTAACTGTAATGCCAGTATGCATAAGACATGATAATGTCTGTAGCAACTTTTAGAAGAGATGTTCTCTTGGACAACCATGATAAATCAAAGTGAAGTGTGCGGTTTCTCTGACTAGTTTCACCTAACAGAATTGCCCGGTTAGAGGTGTAAAGAGTGACATACTTAAGTATAGGGGACCTTTCAGAGAAAATTACTCATTACAAGTTCACTAATTCCAATACAATTTGTGTAAAAGTCTTAGGCCAGGTTTCACAGACAGGGTTTAGATTAAGCCATGGATTAGGCCGTAGTTCAATTAGAACATTAAAGTAGCTTTTATAAACTTGCTTTAGAAAAAAAACATTACTTTTGTGTGCATCTTGAGACAAAAAAATAGCACTGATGTATTTTAAGATCTGTCAGAGCAAGTTGTTTTCAGTTATTACCACTCGAACATGCTTTTTAGTCTGGGACTAGCTTAAGCCTTGTCGGTGAAACCGGGGGTTAGATTAATTTTAACATTATATACATACTTTTTCATACTGAATGTAGGCTCAAAGATGCACTAGTCCTCAACACCTATAAGACATGCCAGTGAAAAACAAGAAACTTTTTATTTGTTAGAAGAGCAATCACATGTTTATTTTCTAAAATCATAATTAAGCTGAATACCTAATCAAGGTTGACACAACAGCCTCGTAAACGCCTACAAACACACACGTGTCAGTTAAGCTAAAGTGCTCAGGAAGTGTATAGTAAACCAATATTCTCTAAAAAGGTTGCTTCAATATAACAGATAAAATAAAAAAATGTTAAGTGAAATGAAAGTCAAAGCCTACTTGCCCTGGATGTGAAAAGATGTGCTTTTTGGCCTCATCTCATATTTTAAAAAATGTGATTCAGCAACTATCTGCTAATGCACTGACATTTGTGTAAAATTACCTTGTTGACACGTTTGGGTTAGTAAGGGCGAAACGCACAGTATATAGTACCTATAAGGCCCTGTAGATGGTGATACCAGTTTTTTTATAGCTTAAAAAAGTTAGGTGCCATGCAAAATGTATTGATTCACAATCTTTTGGAGTACATCTACTTATTAAAAATGTAGTCAAGAAGAGAATAAAAATTTATAATATATTTGATACTCAGTAAGTAGCCAAAATGATACTTAAGGACTGCAAATAATTACATGAACTCAAATACTTTAGCCAGTGGTATAGTCCAAATAGTAAAGTCCACAGGTATGGGGAAAAGCTAAAAAATAAAAACAATATTAATAATTTATATATATATATATATATATATATATATATATATATATATAGAGAGAGAGAGAGAGAGAGAGAGAGAGAGAGAGAGAGAGAGAGAGAGAGAGAGAGAGAAAGAGAATTTAATTAGAATAATTTAAATAAAGATAGGTTAGAAGAAATAAATAATACATACAGTACTACTAGATTTTTTGGTTGGTATAATAAATTGTATACCAGTACATTAAAATAAATAGTTGTCTTTTAAATTTTAGGATGGGGATGCATGAGGATGATCATATTGTGTCATCTAAAAGATTTTTAAAAAAAAACCTCCTTTGGAGAAACATGCATTTTTATTAATAAAAAGAGTATAAATAAAAGAGCATTCAGTTTTCTCAATTTCATAGATGAAAGGGCTTTGCCTTGACAGCTCTCAGATCAGTACCTGGTCAGTGCCAGCAGTATAGGGGACAAGCTGGTGGTTTCCAGTCTCAAGTCATCACCGGTTCCAGTGATGGAGCTGGGTGAAGGGGTGAGCTGACAAACTTGACATCTTACTGGATCTCAATATATCTTGGTTTTGTGTGTCTCATAATGGCCTTTTGTTTAAAGAAAAAACAAACACGTGTCAGTCTGAACTCCACGTCACAGTTCCTGGTCAGTGGAGGACTGGATAACAGCGTTAATGTCTGGGACCTAAAGACAAAAAGGTTGCACCGAACACTAAAGGTAATGCATTGTTACAAACCATTTGTTGCAAATCTTGCATATTTCAAGCATAAGACCCTCAGGGTTAAGATCATCCAATAGACAGACATCTACATCTGAATCCATGTCCTTTGTCTCTTTCTCTATAGGACCACAAGGAGGAAGTGACATGTGTGTCTTTTAATGGAGGCGATAGCTACATAGCGTCAGGCTCCACTAGCGGAGATATCATCCTCCACAGTATCACAACCAACCTGTCCAGCAAACCCTTCGGCCATGGGCCAAATGTGGTGAGTTTTATTTGATAAAAAATATTATAAAATGTTTTATATTTTAAAAGAAATTCAGGTTTGCTCTGCTTTTTTGTTGGGTTGCCAGTTTATCCCTAAATTGCATGATTATATCTATATAAAATAAAATAATGATAATTTTGCTGTACAATTTTGTAGTATTATTGTCACTAAACAAAATTCTAAACACAATAAGAAATATTACTCTTGTACTATTGCACTTGTAAAAAAAAAAAAGATTATAGTAATGATATTTTTATTTTACATAACAATTAACAATATAACAAATAACAAAATTACAATACTAATATGTATGGCTTTCTTCATTTTTTTGTTGTCAAAATTTAAACCATCAATTCAATTAGTCGTGCAGCCCTATTATAAAATACACCATGTGATCCCTTTTAGCCAATCCATGATTTGAGGTACTCACTGGTGAAGAGGTCTCTGCTGGGCACTGTATCTGACAGTGGCTCTGTGGCACTCTGGGACGCTAACACTCAAAAGGAGCTGCACTTGTTTGAGGGGGCGCACAAAGCCCCGTGTTCAGGATTGGCCTTCTCCCCAGCCAATGATTTGCTCTTCATCACTGTGGGGCTCGATAAGAAGATCGTCTGCTATGACACCTCCAGCAAAATGTACGAATAAACCTGCATGTGGAAAATCATCACATTTAGTATGCATTTTGGACATTGGCTCTTGGTTTTGTTAATCAATTGAATGTGTGTCCGTATCCCCACAGGGTGTTTCGTAATAAGCAGGTGGACTCTCCACTCACAGCCATTGATTTCACCCCAGATGGGGCTGGACTGGTTGTGGGCTCAACGCAGGGCAGGATCTACCTGTACGATTTGAGAAACCTCAGTGCGCCAATCAAAATCACCACGGCTCACAAGACGTCAGTGACCTGTATTCGCTTTCAGAACTCCACCTCGAAGTTAAAGGTACAGCTGTCTCCTTATCTCTATATCATTATAACAGAAATGAATGAATATCGAGGGGGCGAGGGGCAACATTCAAAACATGGGGACAAAAACAACACATACATTTGATTTATTTATTAATTTATTTCTGATAACATAGCTTTAAAATATTTGTTCTAGGAGTTACTAATTATTCAAATTGTTCAGTTTGAGAAAATACAGCTTACAGAGTAATACAGAATCCCTTAATTGTTTTTCAGAGCTGTATTTTGACTCATTTAAATAATTGATGGAAGTGTGAAACAGTCAATTTTATTACATTGTAATACATGTATAAGTATTTATTAAATTGTGTTTATTTATTTACTTTTACTTTTTTAAATTTGTAACATCTGATATAATACATAAAATATTTAGTAACATGCTTTTTATATGAAATAAGAAATTGTATTATTTATTTTATGAATTTGTTTACTAATATAATGAAATTGTAATTAATGTATTGGAGATGTATTGAATTAATGAGACGATTCCCCCCAAAAAGCTCTTTTAGGACCCAGATAAAAATATATAAATCTAACAAATTATTATTTATTTATTATTATGATTTGTTTAATGTAATTTTTATTTAACATTTTTATAACATTTATTATAGTTTTAAATTATCTGTTCTAGGAACAATTAATTATTCATATTGTTCAGAGTAAGAGTTTACTTTAATTGGTTTCTGTAGTTTCAATGATTTTTGTGTAATTTATGCGTGATTTATGTATTTATGGAAGTATGTAACATGCTGTGTGTTTATATAAAATTAGAAATTTTATATCATTAGTGTTAATTAATGTAATTAAATTGTAAATAATGTATTTAATTAACTATTTCTTAAATTTTATTTATTTATTTACTTTTTTCTTGATAATCATTTTAAAGCTGGCCTAGGAATAATTATTCAAATATTTTAAATGCAGAATATGTTTTAATTCATTGATTAGAATATTTAACATGCAGTTTGTTTTTATGAATTTAGAATTTTAATTTAATTTGTTTGAATTTTAATTAAATGTGAATTAATGTTCTAATTGTAATTTATTTATTTTTTGTAATCTGATAGTTTTAAAAATCTGTTCTGGAAATTATGATTAAGGTATGTAACATGCAGTGTGTTTTCTAAGAAAGTAGACATTTTAATTTAATCGTTTTCATTAGTTAATGACTGAATTAATATATTTATTTACTAGACAAATTACACACTTCCTCTGAAAATCAAATATTGCCTCTATTATATTCAACAATGTTTGTTTACTTCTGAATACTTCTGACTATAATGCATATTAAAACCAGCCCTGTTTCCACAGTCCACTAAAACATCTAGCAAGTCTTCTCAAGCAAATAAGCGGATTTCAGTAAAACTGAGCAGTCAACAGACGGGACCATCCACTCCAACATCTACAGTCCCACCCAGTGTACCTGGCTCTGAATTTCCTGGAGATGGCCAAGCCCAAGTCACAGGTCAACTTTCCTCTTTATGTCTATAAAATGTTTTATTCCTTATTCCGTCATATATTGTTTGCTCAGTTGGCCTTGTTTAAAGCTTTTGTAATGGTTTTGTAGGTACTGAATGTGTCGTCTCTTATAGGCACTGCAGGAGATGTGTTCTCCAGAGAGGCCGAGGGTCAGCACAGTCAAGATCAGCTGCCCAGTGTGGAGAAATTTAGCAACATAGGTCGGAACAGCCTAAACCTGGATATTTTCTCTCCACTTAATGATGGTAAAATCTCTGATGTCGCTTCTTTTGCACTTTTTTTATGTGTTGTCCTTGTCTTCTCATCTCATGGCTCCATAATGTGCTTGTCCATCCTCTCTGTAGGTTTCAAAACACATGTTTTCGGTGATACTCCAACTTCAAGAAATGGTGAGTGTTTTCAACTTTTTGTTTATTATGTTTAATTTTATATGACAGTTTGAGAGATTATGAATATGGCGTAAACTCTGTGTTTGTTCGGCGTCTAGGAGGCAGTATAGATGGGTTCTCGAGGGAAGGAGAAGGACAGCACAGCACAGACCGGTTCAGAGTCGGCAGAAACAGCTTAGACATCTTTTCGCCTGTACGAGATGGTGAGGGATCTTTTCCAACCGGTCTTTTAAAGCTTTGGCCTCTATTTATGTGCACCACTACTGTTCAAAAGATTGGCATTGTTAGGATTAGTTAATGTTTAAAAAGTCACTTATACTCGCAAAGGCTGCATTTATTAAATAATAAATACAGTGAAGCTGTATATATATGTTTATTTAGATATACTACAATTTCATATATTCCTGTGTGCAAAGCTGAATTTTTAGCATAATTACTTCAGACTTCAGTGTCACATGATCCTTCAGAAATCATTCTGATATGATGGTTTGCTGTTCTAAAACATTTCCTATCATCAATCTTTAAAACAGTTGTGCTGCTTAATATTCTTGTGAAAACTGATTTTTCTAAATGATGTGATTAGAACAGCATTTATTTGAAATAGAATCTTTATAACACATTTGATCAATTTAATGTGTCCTCGATGAATACAAGTACATATTGAGCTTATATGACCCCAAACGTTTTATTGATAGTGTGTGTGTGTGTACATGTACATGTTTACTAATTAAACCACATCTCTCTAGATTACAAAGGGCACAGACTGAGCGATGTATCAGGTGGAAAGAAAGGCAAGTTTGTACAAATGGCATTTTAATAAACTGTAATGAGCAAAATGATTTTATTTACCTTTGCCAACATAAGCACTTCCTGTATTACTAGACTTTGAATACCTACCTCATTTCCCTGGTGGGTCGTCCCAGAGGAAGACCCCATTGGGCACTCCAGGCAGTCGCTGCTATAGCCCATCTGTGGTTCAGACTCCTCCACCAATCAAAGAGGAGGAGCCCATCACTACCCCGCCACAACAGACTGATGTACAGAATGGCACTAAGGTCTAACCTGTTTTGATCATCATCCGACACATTTTTGTATTCGTGAACTAAATTTATTTTCCTCTGGATTGTTGGCAGGCGGAGAAGAACAACGGCCTCCGCCAGGAGTATGATGTCATAAACACACCACCTGCTGCTCAGAGCACACGCGTTCAGTCCACGCAGCCATTCAACACACCTGAGGCCATTCAGAAGAGAGATCTGCCCACCCAGCTCACCTATGATTCGCCTGTCAGCGGAGCTCCTCCTGCAGCTGCACCTGGTGCGTTTGAATGGGCCACAATTAGATTAAAAGCAATTTCAATAGGACACAATGTGTGACAGATGTTTTGATCTAAAGCTCCAGCGGCAGGAGTCGAATCTGGAGCAGAGGGCCGTGGAGCTCCACTCACCTCTGTTCAGATGGACTTTGTCCGCAACATGATCCAAGAGGCACTGGAGGACTTCAGGTGAGGCACCATATATTTGTCATTAGTCATTATTTTCACACTGCACTTTAACCCCGGGTAAAGGAGCGTTTAACGCGTCTAATTTAGAAGCTGGGCTTTTACCCAGGGTTAGGAAACCCTGCTCTGGAACAGACTATTGCGGGGTTAACCCCACGTTGCGATACCAACCTTATACATTGCAAAGCAGAGTGGTGTTAGAATGTTACCGCTGGATGTTTAGCAATAGACAACCAATGGCGTACTCATATTTGTGTATCCTACTTTAGACAGTCTAATCTATCTTCTATCCTACTTTAGACATTCATTGAAACGCTTGCACATTGTATGTAAACAGTAAATTCTGCGTTTGCAGGAAAAAGGTCAAATCTGACAGAAAACATGACAATTTGAGTGAAGAAGAGACTTCTTTCTTACCTTTATAGTCCAAAATGTCCATTCAGTATAAACTCGATAGTTTATCCAGGGTTTAGGAATGTACCATGTTACACATTAGTTTATGAATACTCAGGATTAATTGTTAACCCTGAGTAAATTATGAGCAGTGGGAAAAGCCCCAGACTGGGTAAACTCAATATAAATGTTTCTATTTTTATATATTTTAAAAAGTAAATTATTTCTTTGATGCAAAGCTGAATTTTCAGCATCATTACTCAAGTTTTCATTCGTGTGAGCATTCATAAATCATTCTAATATGATTATTTTGGTGCTCAATAAGTTGCTGTTTAATATTTTTGCAATATGAATAATTATTTCTTTCTTTGACAAATAGAAAGAACAGCTTCTATTTCAAACTGATTTTTTTAATTACATTATGAATGTCTTTATTTTAATTTTTGATAAATTTCATGACCTTGCTGAATAAAAGTATTAATTTATTTAAAAAAAAATCTTAATAAGTATCTAAAAAAATCAGTATTATACACACAGTGTAATATCATAGAAGCCCTCATCCCTTCGCCACACACCGCAGACTATATATATATATATATATATATATATATATATATATATTTATATATATATATATGTATATGTATATATGTGTGTGTGTGTATATATATATATATATATATATATATATATATATATATATATATATATATATATATTAAAACCATATATTCATCACTGATTAGACTAACTGGCATTGTTTTTGTTGTTTCCTCTAGAGACACCTGTCATAGAGACATCATCAATCTACAGGTGGAGATGGTTCGCCAATTCTATATTCAGCTGGTATGTTTCTTTTACCCACCAAATCCATGTTTTTCGTAGCTAAAAAAAAATAATGAAAAGGTAAAAATTAATATTACATCCCTTTAATTGTGTCACTTATCTTTTACAGAATGAAATCCATGGTCTGATTGAGAAGTACTCAGTGAACGACTCTCTCGTGGAGGAGATAGAAAGACTGAAGGAGGAAAACAAACGACTGCGAGCCAATTATTAAAGATGTCCATGGACCCAAGTCTCCCACAGTGGTTGTCAGAGGACGGATAGTAGCTGAAGTTTCTACTAGTGCCTTTACTCTGCAGACCACCACTCAGTCTGCTTTTTCCATTTGTCATATTGGCACACAATTTTGTATTTGTTTCAGGTTATAAAGCGTGTTTTTGTAAGACTTATATGCCTTAAAATCAAATAGCAAGAAAGAGAACATACTTTGTTTTTCTCCAAGGTGTGTTTTTTGTATATCCTGACTAGTTTACAGGAAAAATGGCATGTATTGGTTTAAATGTGGCGAAACATCTCAGTGTGGAGTTTGCCTGTTATGAATTGTGCTCCTTTGTAATTGTTCTCCAGATTATTTTTGCAAACCACATGCCAAAAATGGACATTGGTGATTTTGCGTGAGAGTAGAAATGTAGGTATTTTGCAGCAAAGATGTGTATGGAGATTGCGTGAATGCTAGTGTTTCAATACATGACATTTATTTGAAATTGGTTTTATACAATCGCGGTAGTGCATTTGGCAACAAAAAGCAAAAGACTAACTCAAAACCATTGTCCTGTACACTGTGCTCCTAATCTGCATTTGTAAGGTGTCTTCTTTCATGGACTGATCTAAATAAATTATTTCTGCATTTATGTGTAGCTGTGTTTTCTGTTTCACATGAAGCATGACTTTCAGGCGCAAGGTTTGTTTTTACCTCGCGGACTTTTATTTTGATAAATCTAAAATGTCTGGTCAGTAACTATAATTTTATTTTACATTAAAACCATGTACTGTTTAGGTTAATAATAGCATATACTTTTTTTTCTTCTTCTTTACCAGGTAATGTATCAATTTTGTATTTAAACTTTCGAGGACTTTTATTTTGACCATGTTTTCAACGACCGCAGATGTAACACTCCAGCTGATTGTGTTCAACACGTCCAAAGGGCAATATGACACATTAGCAAGTAAGTAGATTTTAAACAGCTCTTTTGTCTTTTTTTCTCCCGGTCAACATGCCATTATTTCGTCTTAAAATGGTATCGCAGTCTGTTTTGAAAAACTTCGAATGAGAGGCAACAGGTCAGCTGTGTTTATATCCAGGCTGTGTTTGGCTGAAAACAGAATAATCACTGGGAAATGGCCAACCCACTCCGAGCAGAGGTAGTGCAACTGTACAAAACAGTGAGTAGTACACTCCCCTCCTTCAGCTTTTAATGCCGTGTGTGTGTGTGTTTCTGTCCCAGTGAGGACTTCAACCTGAACACACCCAAAATCACTGGGACTCGTATAACATGAGGAAACAAACTTATAAATAATACAGAATGAAGGGTTATTTTATTTTTTTATGTAAAAGTGCAGTTTTCTGTGATTAGTTGGGTTAGTGTAAGGAGATAGAATACAGTTTGTACAGTATAAAAAACAGAAGTCCCCACAAATATAGTAAACCAGATGTGAGTTTATGTGTATGCATGTATAATATCCCTAATCTACACCTGGATATTTTTTCTTTATAAATGTTGATTCAGCAATTTATGTAAAGCCATCCAAGTACACACACACACACATAAACACACACAGGCATTTGTATTTGTTTAGCCTGTATTTGTTTGGTAATGTTTTGTGTGTGTTTTATTTATATTTTTATTTCTGTTTGGGCAACTGCAGTGAAAATGTGTAATTATTTTTTGGTAGCAAAACCAATTTTGTAGCCTACACACCAAATGACCTCCAAAATTATCTGTACAATCAAATATATTAAGTATAGTAAACACTGAGCCCAGTTCTACCCAATACTATTAAATCAAGTTGCAGTCTTCCTTTATATTAAGAAAATAATCATTAAATTATGGGAGAAAATTCTGACTCCAGGCAGTAGAAAGTCATAATCCTGTCTTATGATTCTTCTGCTTGAAGTTGCTGTTTCTTGGACGGGAGTATCCGAAAGGAGCGGACTATTTCAGAGACAGACTGAGGGCTGCGTTTGCCAAGAATAAAGATGTGCGAGACCCTGACAAGATCAAAGAGCTTATCGGCCGAGGAGAATTTGTGGTGAAAGAGCTTGAAGCGCTGTATTACCTCCGGAAGTACAGAGCTTTGAAGAAGAGATATTATGAAACAGACTGAATAAAATGTAATTTACATAAACAGAATAATAGTGTTCGTTTGACTCTAATATGTATCATTTACTCTCCTAATTACATTACAAAAATTGTCTCTATTGCAATAAAAACAGGCAAATATTTATAGAAATTGATTTTATTTGAAAACATATATTGCTAGCAATGTCGTTTTGTTGCCACTGGTGTGATATTCATATCTGATATGTTTTAGGAGGACCTTTCGAAATAACAGTTGTTTGACAGTGCCTTATGCTGGTTCAAACATCAGACAAATATTATGCATTTAAAAAGCGTTAAATAACACTCAACATAAGACTGTTTAAAACACAAACAGGGAGTCACATGACCAGCTGTGAGGTAGATACTAAGACCTGAAGGTGTGTGCGCTCAAGAAAAACCACTACACTCTGATATATCCGCTCTGCAGATGGGACAGGTGGCGTTTTCCTGTTAAGAAAAGAGGAAAACTATTAGTAACGCATGACTTTGAAATGAATAACGATTGTGTTAAACGAGCCAGACCTTTAGCCAGCGGTCGATGCATTTCACGTGGTAATCGTGGAGACATGGAAGCATCCTGAGCCGTTCCCCCGCCTTGTACTCGCTGAAACAGATCTGGCAGCTGCAAAGAGAGGATGATTAAAATATTGCATTATGGGAAATCTCTTTTGTGGCATCCTGCTCTGTGACTTACTCTGTCTTTCCTGCGCTGTGTGAAGGATCGTAGGTTTTTATAGGCAGCCGTTCGATCTCGGCCTTTGTCAGAGTGTTCTTGGATACTACAGAACCTTGTTGCTCCTCGAACGCTAAGAGAGCCTTATAAAGCAATGAATAATATCAGAGATGAAGAAGCACACAATAATTGTAGCCAAGAATGCGATTTCTCTGAATTAGCATAATTCAAACCTCATAATTGTTTCCCTGGCTGTCATCAAACAAGTCTGTTTGTAGGCGAGCATGTCTGCGCCGGGAATTATTACTACTTCTGCTGGTTTGCCGACGTCCTTGTTGTCTGCCTGTCCAAAGATTAAATAAATATAGATATAAAATGTATATATACAAAAAAAAATGTTATATATATATATATATATATATATATATATATATATATATATATATATATATATATATATATATATATATATATATATATATATATATATATATATATATATACACACACACACACAAATACACAGCGCCATGCAAGGTTTTTAATTTTTTAAGATTAAAAAAGTGACAGTAAAGACATTTATAACATTACTAAATATTTGCATTTTATATAAATGTTGTTCTTTTGAATTTTCCATTCAAAGAATCCTGAAAAATATATGTATGGTTTCCACAGAAATATGGTCCTGCTGGTGAATCAGCATATTAGATTGACTTCTGAAGGATCATGTGACATTGAAGACTGGAGTAATGATGCTGAAAATTCAGCTTTTCATAAATTACGTTTTAATAAAAAAAAGAAAACTAATAAAACTTGCACTATATATTATTCACAAAATTACAGATTTCACAGTATTTTAGAACAATAAGATAAGATGTTTTTCAAAAACCTTTTAAAGAATCTTACTAACCCCTGTTTGTGACAGCAGTGTATATTACTATTAAAAAAGATATATATATATATATATATATATATATATATATATATATATATATATATATATATATATATATATATATATATATATATATTCAAAATACTAATTTTATACACACACATATATACACAAATACTATAAATACAACTAACTGTACATTCTAAATAATAAAAATGGTTAATCATTTATTCATATTTTATTAATTATAATAAAAAGATACACACACACACACACACACTCTCTCTCTCTCTCTCTCTCTCTCTCTCTCTCTCTCTCTCTCTCTCTCTCTCTCTCTCTCTCTCATATATGAATATATAATGATTAAACTCTTCTTTTAATTCAATTGAAATCAGGGCAGAATCAAATGATACATGTGGATCATCTACGGTGACTTACGGGGTTGCTCTCCAAAGATGGCCTGCTGTAGCTCTGAAAGCTCAGAGGGTCCGTGTGTGAACGATGCCGAGCTCATCAACGAGGCCCAAGGAGAGATCCAGCCCAAGCCAACATATGGATCAACCTGCATGAAACCTGCATCACTTTTTGTTTGCTTATGATCACAGAACCATCTTCAATGCTCGGAAGAAAAACGGCAATACGAATAAAAAACAAACAACTGACCATATGGTTGTGGTTGTTTCTACTTGGCGATCTGCTCTGTAGCCTCTGCTGCTCCATTCGCTCCTCCATATCAAACTGTTCCTGCATACACAAGAATAACAGAGTAAGTCACTTCCCTATTGTTTCTCGATAAGGCCCAGGAGAGCGAGTCTCACCTGAAGGCTTCTGGCATACGCCTCATCCTCAGCCATCTGAACGCAGCGGACCATGCTCTCGACCTCTACATCATCAGCATCATCCTCTATAATGACAATATCTTCTGGCATTGGACATACAGGTGACCTTGCTGGCCCTTGCATTCTCTTTGCTATAAACAAACAGAAAGGCTCATTATAGAAAGGTGAAAGAGCAATATCCAAACGTTTGGATCCTAGATCTGTACCTGCATCCAGCAGTAAAGCTTCATCCTCTGTGGCGAGTAAAGGAGTGTGTAATGTTGTGCTTTTAGAGGCTTTAGATCTGGGCTTGCTATAGATGCTCTTTTTAGACTTCTGTTCCCTTCCATTGCTTTTGTTTAGAGTCTTTTGCTTCGAGGTGCGACCCATCACTTGCAGCTCGTTTAAATATGCCGGATCGCTAGCTTGATCCAGTGCACACGTGGAAGACCCAGCTGAGGATGAAGGCTTGCAAGATGCAGAAACATGAGAAGAAGAGGAGGTTGCTGGCCGGGGAGACTCCAACCATGTAAAATCAGAGGGTAAAAGAGACGAGGCCGTTACAAATCCATTTTCCCCCGGCGTAATGCCGGAGTATCCGCGCAGTGCACTTGCATTTGAGTCCTCCAGTTTGCGCCGCTTCATTGTTCTTTGGGAGCCTGGAATGGTGCTGAGGTATCCTGGGATGTGTTCTTGTCTTTCCCATTTATTTCCATCCGAACAGGACGGTGTCACCTACAATTAAGAACAATGCTTTAATCGAGCATAAAAACATTTATGAATACAATAATAAATAAAAAAATCTTCTGAATGAAATACTAGAATTCTAAAAATGAAATACTTCTCTAAATTGCATACTGCTACCTCATATTTTTTAAATAGTATATAAAACAGTGCAGCAGTATTATGTACTAATTATCCCCAAAATTCAAGAGTAAAAAAAAAGCAGAAAGCAGAGCAGCAAAAAGTAGAGTAATAATATAATAACTAATAATGTAATAAAACAATAAAACTAGATATACGTTTGTGTGTAAATCAAATATTTTGCATTTATTTACATGTGTGTTCTTTTGCATTTAATTTAAAAATATATATTTTTATAAATAAATTATGTTGCATTTAATATAATATTTATAAATGCTGTTTTTCATTTTTAACTAAATTTATTCGATAAATAAATGGTTATTGTGTATTTTTTATTGTAATTTTATATGTATATTGTTGTTTTGCAATGTTAAAGGTCCCGTTTTTCGTATGTTTTTGAAGCTTTGATTGTGTTTACAGTGTGCAATATAACACCGGTTCATGTTTCGCGTGTAAAAAAACACAGTACGTTTCACACAATTGACTAATCTGTATACCGCTGTTTTCTCTGTCCTAAAAACGGCCTGATGATTTCCTTGTTCTATGAAGTCCCTCCTTCAGAAATACGTAACAAGTTCTGATTTGGCCAGCGGTTCCCGTGTTGTGATTGGACAGCAGCTTAGCGCACCTTGCCCGGAAAGGTCCCGCCTCTTACCATAACGGGGAGATGCAAGCGCTGAATGTGGGAGAGCAACAAGACCACGCCCCCTTTTTTTGCGTGTTCTTGTGGGCGGAGGGTTAGTCAACAAACGGTTCTAGTGACGTCATTACTGCAGGAAGTGCAGGGGTGTAGTCCAAACCGGCCGTTCGCTGTAGGCTTTGAAAGGGAACTTAAATAAAATATCTCGCTTGGCATTGAACTTTGAGCGTTATAATTTTACAGGTATTATATATCTTCTAACAGCAACATTTCACACTAACTAAAGTTTGAAAGATGGGATCGCGAAAAACAGGACCTTTAAAACATTTGTAAAATGACTTCAGATGTCTTAGTAGTGTTGGAAATGAAAGGTCAAGCATGCGGCATTGTTGGATACAGTCTTTTCTGCAGCACATTTTAGCAAACATTAGCCTGGGAAAACCCAGACAACTTCCAGCTAATTTAGATTTGCTCTGCACGTAGTCTGGTAAAGAGCTCATTCAAGCCCATTTCTAATCCATCGAAATCATGGCACCAATCAGAAACGTTGGGGCGGGCTTTACACGATAACGCAGTGATAGTTTTTGTACATTACAAAGACGGATGCCGCTGTGGAGCATCTCTCGTTCGAATCAGCTATCGCGTCTGTTTTAAGTGATTTAAACTTTTCTTTTCGTTAAAACCCGAGCAAAGAACAAGGCTTGGCTACCAGATGTGGATTACATCGGCTACTTTGATGAGGAGGATGGGGAGCGTGATCATGTGCTAACACCACACAGCAGCTCTGGATCTTGCCTTTCTATGATTATTTCCTCACACTAGATCTGGCAATCATGTACAAATTTGTAAATAAATAACTAGTGTAACTATGCTCAAGTCTGAAAATGTTCCAACACATTTGAAATGACTGAATTTGAATAGTTTGTGTGACATAATTTTCCAAAGACTCATAAATAGAATTTTATTTTCTAAATATTGCAAATAGCGTTCTAATCGCAATACAAATGCCTTACAACGGGGGCAAATGCGATCAGAGCTTGATGTTTTCTGTTCGACCGTCAATCCAAGATGTTTCAGTCGGTCTGAGATGCTATTAGGTTTACCAAATTGTGCAAAAATGCTGATGGAGTGGCGGTGGACACCAGCTATTATCATATTTCATTTAAAACAACGGCAAAAGTCGTCAGAAGCCATTTTTGCAACATCTTCCTCGAAATCACAAACAGAGAGTTGCTGTCTCAGATGTTTCTCCGTCGCTCAGCATATGTCATCGTCCATTGGTGACCCTCCTTTTGAAATGATTTGTCTATGAAGCTTTTGCCAGAGCAAACCTCAGTTACTACTGAGAATGGTCTGGCTTTAACCAGGCTAAGCAAATATAGTAGGGCATCCCAGAAATATATGCATATAGAAAATGTGTATACTGCAAAAATACTACAGAAATACATCAGTATAGCAGCATGGCAATTTAAACATAACCCTTTGTCTCTTACCACACTTTTCTTGTCATCTTTTTGGGAATGTCGTTTTCTTCTGTGAGTCAGTGGGCTGTAGAGTGAAGTTAGATACTTGTCTTTACTCTCATTAATGTGAATTAATGTCCTATCTATTACATGCCAAACATACAAATAATTTAGACCAATATGATATTTGCAAATTAAATGTTACCTAGGGGTCTCTGGAACAAAAGTGGAGAATTCATGAGAGAGTCCAGGGTCTTCAAACAGGTAGTCGCTGCTGTCATTCAATAAGGCATTGTTCAGGGAGTCCGGAGTGTCTGACTCCATCCGGGGACTGAACAGAGGACTGCCGGCCTCACAGTCTGAACCTTCCTGTATGTCATTCATCACCTCTGAATATGGCTTATTATTGTTTGTACTTTGGCTATAGCTGACAAACTGTGTGCTGTTGATTCTAGCAAGAGGGAAAAAAAGACAGGAAGACACATTTTTAAACGCAGCAAGACGATGAGGCTTTGTAAGTACGCCCCCTTTTATAGATAAACATTTTATACTTAATATCTTACTGACGTACAAAAATACAGTTCTTTACTAGTAAACTAGTTATTCGTGATACACACTGACAGAAATCCGAAACCAACAGCACGGAGGGCTTTAACTGATCAGAGGCGGTTGGTCGGATTCTGCGTTTAACGTTAACCGACAAAGCTGGTAACCGTTTAGCAAGCAATTACATTGATATCGTAAGGCCATAGTTTACGAAAACTCCACGGATTTATTATGGAATTGAAATACGTTAACACCACTCACCATGTTTACAAATCACACTGCTACGAAATGCAAAAATCTTCGCTTAGATACCGCATCGGCGAAAAGCGAAGTCACAATGGAAAACACCGCCATAGAACTTTCCGGGTTTTTCCGGTCACGCCACTTCCGGCACATGTATAGTTGAGTTTGTATTTAAAGGACCCTTTTTTTTACTCCATGTAAATCAAAAAACCCTTTTTTGTCAAAATAAGTTTAGCTTTAAAAAAAAAAAAATATATATATATATATATATATATATATATATATATATATATATTTAAAAAATATGTTCAGTGATATAAACCACTTCACATAAATGTAACTTATGATTATATATATATATATATATATATATATATATATATATATATATATATATATATATATATATATATATATATATATATATACATATATATATACACACATTTAAAATGTTCTTTGTACTTTCCTTTTTTAAGAAATTGGATCAAAAATATTGATGAATTGTACTGTGCTACACATAATTTTGTCAAATTAAATGCTCTCTAGAATGAAAATATCCCAACCCTCTAATGCCATTCGTAACTAGCGAGCAGCAAGATTGTACAAAATTGACAGCAAAAAAATGTTTCAATAGAAAATTAATTTGTGGGGTCTTTAATCTTGACATAAGGTTAAAAAAATACAGAAGAATCTATTTGTATGTTTTTTTATAATACAACAGGAGTACAATTATTTATTAAAATGAACAATTTGATTAAAAAAAACAAACAAACAAAACAAACAGACTTATAAGTCTGAGCTTATAAACTCATACTCAATAAAAGAAACCTTCCTTTTAGAACATAAGGTTAAGTCATCCACACCACATTTCTATTGATGACATTAGAACAGAAAGATGTTTTCAGAACAGCATGGATTGGAGGGATTTTCGAACAGTGGCCATCTCCTGTTGTTGCTGTAATGATAAAATATAAAAATTGAACATAAATGTTAAATACATATTCATTGTTCTTAAAAGGGATAGTTCACCTAAAAATTAAAAATTACCCCATGATTTAGTCATACTTAAGCCATCCTAGGTGTATACGACATTCGTTTCAGACAGATAACAATCTGAGTTATATACAAAAAAAATTATGAAGTAAAATATCTAGCTTCCTGTAGACTGCTTTCTGCATTCAATCCGCAACTGACATGACATCGGATCTACCGTAAGCATTTCGAACTGAGAGGTATTACACATTACAATTACCGGTAAGTTGAATATGGAAGGTGTTCAGCTGGAAGCTAGATATTTTACTTTATAGTTTTAAATATGGATATTTTTCTAACACAAACCCATCGATTCATTTCAGAATGCCTTTATTAATGACCCGGAGCCGTGTTGATATTTTTTACGATTGTATTCGTCTGAAAGAAGAATGTCATATCCACCTAGGATGGCTTGAGAGTGAGTAAAACATTGGGTAATTGTCATTTTGGGCAAACTATCCCTTTAAATTGTTCAAAAATCCATTCTTAGATTCAACTGAATTTTAAATACGTAAAAAATGGTTTTAACACTTTATAAAAAATCTCTGTTTTTCATAAATGAGCTCCAATACAAAACCACGCCAGATTTAGTTACTTTGGTAATGCACATGTTACATTGAAAGGCTATTTGAAGCAGACATGTTTAATATCCAGAGCCTAAACTTAGTTGTGTGAAATCTTTTGTGAAGCACTCACAGTGTCCATCATTATCTTCTTCTGCAGCAGAGCCATCTCTTTTCTAAGCTCCATCTGTGTGCCCTGCAGGAAGGCTTCATGGCTTTTCTCCATCTCCTCCATGTTCTGCACAGAAATAAAAGACCTCAGTCAGCCAGCCAAACAATGAAAAATTAGTTTTTGGTTTATTTTCAAATAAATTAAGTGATGATGGCATCAGTGACCTTGACAAACTGCTCATACAGGTCTTTGATGGTTTTCATTTTTTGATTTTGCACAACCCTCGCCTGCTGGAAGAGCTTCTGCTGCTGGCGAAACAAATTCTGTGAAAACAGAAATTAGGAAGTTCAAAGGCAAAGTGAGAGACGTTTACATCAAATATCTCTAAATAGCTGCTAGATATCCCAAAAAGCGGTATTATATTTTTTACGAGACCCTTAATCCTACAATTAACATTTTATTTCCCTTAGTGTGATGCTGTGCCCCAAAATGACACATTGAAACTTTTAAAACTTCTTGACTTCAATGTGACGAATGTCTGACTCCTACATTTAGTTTCTCCTCCTGCTCTTCTGATTTATGAACATCAGTCTCCCACTGCTGAAGCACAGAGAGCACCTGCTGAGAATAATCTTGTGTCAGCTTCTGCCTGCAAACAGAATCAACATAAACATCAGAGTGGATGTGGATAAAGAAGAATGTCTTACAGTGCTTTCATTTACCTCTGATTCTGCTGGGTTTTCCACATTTGCTCTAGTTTCTGAGTGCTGCCCTTTAAGGAGTTTTTGGTGAGAACCTCCAAGCGTTTCCTTTTGGTCTGCATGGCCTTGCTGATGTCCGCTAAATGGACATTCAGTCATGTTTTTGAGTATTAAACAGTATTTCAAAACAGACTATATGCAGTTGTTGACTTCACTTACCACCAAATCTTTCCAGCATATTTTGAACCTCATTCCTGAGATAAAGGATAGCAAATTATTTTTTGATCCAGAGAAAGGCTTTATAACTTTGGCTAGGTTGACTTTGGCAGACTTACCCCACACCACCAGGGTGTAGTTCATCATCATCAAACGTCTCTGCAGATCTTTTCTTGGTCAGCTTGTCAATGATTGGAGTTTCTAATGTATCAGAACAACATGAAAACATGCTATAAAACTACATCATTTGCTCTCTCTCTCTATACACATATATTATAATATCGTTAGTTCATATGAATATGCTTATTATATAATTAATAACAATGTTGTATATATACAGTTCTGAAAAAAATTAAGAGACAACTTAAGCTTTGTACATACTCTGCAAGAACAAATACATTTGTTTGTTTTCTCAAGGTGGCAAGTACAAGAACAAAGTTCATTCTGGCCAGTACATTCAAACCAAATATATATTCAAACCAAAATATATATTACATACACACGAACAGGGCTCCAGACTGTGACCAAACGGTCGTATTTTGCAACCTTTTTTCCTGCTGGTGCGACTAAATTTTGTTAAGAGGTTGATTAAACAACAGACCACATTAAACGACAGAAAAGAGCTGTCATTTCTGCGATATATGAGAAAAATAAAATGGCAAATCTCAAAATCATACAGTCACTGCTGGAGAGGGTTCAAATATGCAAAAGACGCTGAAAAACTGAAGAATTTGCCGGACCTGAAGTATTTTTCTGAAGATTGTTGAGCAGTTTAACTGATCAGGACAAGCAAGAGACTAATGAACAATCAACACAAGACATCCAGAGAACAACACACATATTAAGAATCAATGGTTCATTAACTTTTGAATGGGGACATTTTTTATAACAAAAAAAAATGTTATAATAAAAAAGCCTTTTTTCTTCATCTTGTGGACTATAAGTAAACATTTTTTTCTGTGTGTAAAATACCTTATTCAGGACAGTACTATATAAAAAATAACATGCATTTTGTATGATCTCTTATTTTGTTAAACTTATTCACATTTTCAGATTCTGCAAGTGGTTCACATACGTTTTCTTGCAACTGTAACTTATATAAGTTATATTTATTACCATGGTCATAATGTTGCCTTCACGTGTTATCGGAATGATCGTAAATACGTTTTTAAGTTTCCTAGGTAAAAAATTGGACATGAACGCCCTGTCAAGTCAAAATTTAAATGCAATGAGCTCTTAATCACGACTTCAGAAGTGGGAAGTAAGTTAACGTTAGATTTTCGATAGCGCGTGAAGGTAACATAACTTTACATGTATTTTTTATTATTATTACAGTTTATGGTGTTCACCAACTTCTACCATATTAGCTCTGAAGTCATCACTGTAATACCAATTACTTTAAAAAAAATAATTATAAAATAAACCATTTTATAATAAATTACAGACACACCATCTCTCGTATCGTCGTCAGATCCGCTTCCTTTCTTTTCCTCCAGATTGTTGAAATCAAACGCTTTCAGGTCTGTAGGGTTGTCGTTGTGTTTGGCCTTCTTGTTTTGTTTTCTCCCTGAAGCTGCCATATTCTTTCTGTATGAAGAGTATTTTGTAGTAATCTGATAATTTATTCAAATATAAAGCAGCGACAAATAACAAACCTACGCATGCTAATCAATTATCACTAACGTTACTTATTAGCTTAACTTAGTTTTGAAACGTCGTACTGTTCATAATAAAAGGGTTAACTTATATTAAAACAATTTAAACTCGATACCACAGGTTATATAAAACTATTTTTCTTCCAAATACTAGACTTTATATAAGATTTCCCTTAAAAAGCTACGGTAACGTTACACAGAAGCATCAGTAACGTTAACTTACCTGACGGTGTGTGATCTCTACTCTAACCTATCACGCTAGCATAGAGAACTATCCAAAATGTAATTACTTTCACTAATGTATGTTATTACTCTATAACCATTTAGAGAAAGATATTTAATTATTTTAATATTTGGCGACGGTTTTAACTCCAGCGTCTCTGAAGTGGTTTTCCCGCGGATTTAATTCTGAGCGCGAGACGACGAAAGGATTATTGCGGGCAGCAGATCACGTGCCGCGTGACTAAAGATGCACTTCATGCATTACTAGTGAAATCACAGGTTTTTAACTGCTATTAATAATAACCATATGCTATTATTCATATACAATTTCAAAACATAGGTTAAATACATTTTCTTACCAATATTTTTTTATTTTACAGTTCACATTTTAATATATACAAAAGAAAACCAATACAAATTGATCACATTCAAAGTAAAAAAGCCTGTTGTAATATTGAGTGTAATGTGTAGTTGACAATATACAGCTTAGTTTTCATACAAAGACACATGTGCAGTGTTCTATTTTTCTGTATTAAAAGACAGACAATTCATATGCAGGTCAAATATCAAACTTCTCTTCGCATACATAATGTCCATTTTCCTCATAATCATCTCTCGTGACCACCATCTCTTCAAAGTCAGGATTTTCGGCCAATAACTTCCCTCCTTCCCATGGGTAGCAAATAGGACTGTAAACAAAAGAGGGATATTCAGCAAAGAATAACCAAATAAAATGTCAATCAATTTTTTAAAACTCTAAACATACTTCTGTGGCAGAACGACAGAAACTTCATATTCTACAGGGGCAAGTGCACGGACTTCTTTGTAAACCCGATCTCTGAATCCAGGGAACAAAGTGTTGCCACCAGTAAGAACAATGTTCTTATAGAAGTGGGGCTGCATCTCTGGACATAAAAAGTAAGCATATATTAGGGTACTTTAAACAAAATTACATTTTAAACCGACAAATGCATCAAATGAGATGAAGCCAGATTAAACCTACCTTCCGGCATGTTGTTAATGGAGTTGACTAACGCCTCAGGTATGCCCATCTCCTGAATGCCGATGTCAGAGGGGTGAAAGAGCATCTCTGGGACTGCAAACCTCTCATTGATGAGCCGCAAAATCTGCTCCCCAGTCTTATATTTGCCAGTAAAATTCATCTCCTCTCGAGGCTACAGCAAAGAAAAAAAATATGCTGTATAAGTAAAAGACAATGGCCTGGTTTCACAGGCAGGACTGAGATTAAGCCAGGACATTTAAAAGTGCACTATGTAAAAAAAACAAATAAAACACTGGGCCAGTGTTATATATTTCTTTCAATTGAGTGCTTACTTATCGTAAATGTTTCCAACTATTTGTAAATCATGAGAAAATTGCTATTTTAACCGGGATGTGTGAGGGAGTCGCCTGTCAATAGCGTTATGCGCTATTGCGTTATGTTTCCGGTTTTATTTTGCAGAAACGCTTTACACTTACTGCAGTGCGCAACAAGTGTCATAGCAGCCACCAACCAAACGCACATTATAACAATTTTCAACACACTCAGATGTATCTAATATGATAAACAGAGTTGCTTATACTTATGACCAGAAAAGCAGAAATGGCACCGGCAACTGTGGCATAATAAAAGTGCCTTTGTTTGAGAGCCGTGTGTGCGCAACAATCGCACCAGCAGCCTTGCTCAGCTCCACAACACTCGGCCCTGCTCTGCTATGTACTACAGTAAAGTTAATAACCGCATCCATGAACATTATTTATGCCCGAGTCCTATCCCGATTCTTTTCCACCGGCTGTGAGGTGAAAACCACATGTCCCAAGATTCTGCGCTCAAACTTGGCATTATCAAACTACGCCTTTGTTTTGAATAGGCGCGCTCTAGCGGATGGAAAAGTGTCATAGTGCACCTTTAAGTAGTTTTAATAAACGTGCCATAGAAGAAAAAAAACATTACATGTGTGCATTAGAGGATGGATACCCGACCCGAGCCCGACGGGTTCCGACGGTACCCGATGAGTCGGGCCGGGTTCGGATAGATATTTAGAAATGATGTTCGGGTTCGGTCACGTCAGCACGATAAGGCATTGAACCTTTTAAATTTAAAACTGCTTATTATACAAGTAGCCAATGGGCTTGTTTAACTTGATGCAATGGTTTGTTTTTGTGATTAAAATAAATGTAAAATATTACCCTAACATCGTCTTCCTGCATGCGTAAATTTGTTTATGTCGCTGTGACAACAACGCGCAACACGTGCATGCATATTGCCCGCGGCATCCTTGTCATTCCAGTGAGCTCAACTTCAGCGCTGCTGGCAGCAGGACAGCCTTGAAGCCATCCACAGTTGATGCAATCCTTTTTCTGCATAAAACCTTGATTAGCCTAAACTTTGATGGATAGATTATGTAAATATATCCCATGTTGCAGTTTAGGAACCACACAGTTTGAGAAAATTGGTAAGATGACTTTCATTTCAATAAGCATTTCAATTGTGTTACGTTAATGTTTTGTTCTGTTAGCTTGGGCCATTTTTAGCAGAGCTTTGTTCATTTAATTTCAGTTGGCTATTTGATTGGGCTCTGTGTAACATTTGATGCCCCATGCGCGTGCTGATGTGCTCGTCTGTAAACATTTCTGAATGCCTTTCTACAGTTGCTTAATAAAAGCCGGCTTTCCACACAAACAAATGTATGTGTCATTAGTATATGAGGAAAAAATATAGATTTTAACTGTCGGACATAAATATTTGAATGCCTGTCGGGCTCGGGTCGGGTTCGGTTACTGCTCTGTCGGACGCGGGCCAGGCTCGGACAGAAAAATGCGGCCCGATCCGCACTCTAGTGTGCATCTTGAGCCAAAACAATGGCACTTACATATTTTAAGATATGTCAGTGTAAGTTGTTTTCAGTTAAAACACAAACATGCAGTCTGGGACTAGCTTTAGCCTTGTCTGTGAAACCCGGGAAAGAGTATTGTTGAATTTGCCAAATTTCTTACCTTGCAAAATCCCTTTTTGATAGAGCTGAAATCTGGCAGCACATAGTCTCTCATAACCATATTATCTTCTCCTTTCAATCTGTCAAATCACCAGAATTATTTATACTATATACACACAACCATTCAAAAGGGTTAGTTTACCCAAAAATGAACATTTCTATCATCATTTACTCACCCTCATGTCGTTCCTAACCCGTAAGACTTACATTCTTCGGAACAGAAATTAAGATAATGATAAAATGATAAAATGACATGCGAGAACAAACTTCATTGGTTCTTGCGGAAGCTTAAAGGGTTAGTTCACCCAAAAATTTAATTTCTTTCATTAATGACTCACCCCAATGTCGTTCCACACCCGTAAGACCTCCGTTCATCCTCAGAACACAGTTTAAGATATTTTATATTTAGTCAGAGGGCTTTCTGTCCTTTGAATGTAAGTGTATGCACACTTTGCTGTCCACGTCCAGAAGGTAATGAAAACATCATCAAAGTAGTCCATATGTGACATCAGTTGGTTAGTTAGACTCTTTTGAAGCGTCGACAATACATTTTGGTCCAAAAATAACAAATAATCTTCTCTTCCGTGTTCCTCAAATAAAGATTCAAACGGTCATGAATCATGATTCGGATTGTGTGTCAAACTGGCAAACTGCTGAAATCACGTGACATTGGCGATACGAATCAATCGGCTGATTCTGAACAAACACGGAAGAGAAGACAATGCTGAATAAAGTCGTATTTTTTGTTATTTTTGGACCAAAATGTATTGTCGACGCTTCAAAAGAGTCTAACTAACCAACTGATGTCACATATGGACTACTTTGATGATGTTTTCATTACCTTCTGGACTTGGACAGCAAAGTGTGCATACACTTACATTCAAAGGACAGAAAGGCCTCTGACTAAATCTAAAATATCTTAAACTGTGTTCCGAGGATGAACGGAGGTCTTACGGGTGTGGAACGACATTGGGGTGAGTCATTAATGAAAGAAATTTAATTTTTGGGTCAACTAACCCTTTAAACATGCTGCGTAACACATCAGAATTAACCTCATTGGTTCTCACACCAATTGAACATGCTTGAGCTTCCGTTTACTATAACCGATGTTTGCGTTGATGAATGTTTATAAGTGAATAAAAGTGTATATGTATCATATATATAATCGTGTCTCTTCAGAAAATGTGGACTAAACCGCTCAATTCCTAATTCCTGTGTATTAGTTTTACAATCTCTTTATGAACTTTTGTCAGTTGTGTGATCTTCATTTGTGTTCCAAAGACGGACAAAAGTCTTACAGGTTTGTAACGATATGAGGGTGAGTATTTAATAAATACATTTTTATCTCTTTAATGTTTTTGAAAGGGATGCATTATGCTCACCAAGGCAGTATTTATCTGATTAAAATACAATAAAAAAACGTTATATTATGAAATAATATTATTTAAACAGTTTCCTATTTAAATGTATTGTAAAATATAATTTATTCCTGTGATCAAAGCTTTTCAGTGTCATTACGCCAGTCTTCAGTGTCACATGAACCTTCAGAAATCATTCTTTGTTGATGATGATTTGGTGCTCAAGAAATTATCATCAATTTGCTCATTTGTTAAAACTTACTGTGCAATCTCCATGTCCTTATAGAAATCCTGAGACACATAACACACATCTTCCTTGACCTGATTGATCACATGGGTTTCATCCATCACATGCAGCTGCCTATAAGACAACGATTGACACAAGCTCAAGGAAAAATCTGCTGTAAAGGAAGAAACACCAAAGAATTTCCTTAATCAAACGGTAGCAAGTCTACCTGTATGAAATGATCTCCTTCAAATGGTTGGTGAGCAGCTTTCCTCCTACATTTATTCTAGGAAGCACACAGAGACTTATAAAATCTTCATTGTTTATATGGTTTAATAAAATTGTATATGGCTAATGAGTGGCTCACCTGCAGATGCCCTCTTTCATCTTTCTTCCCCTACAATAAGGAATGATGTGTGTGAAGGAGAAGCCACTGTCCACCACAACGCAACACAGTTCAGAGTTCTTCTCATGGAAGTATCGATGAGCACTCAATGATCCAGCTGTTAAAAAAAGAAGAAATTAAGGAATCCTCATACATAGTCCAAGTAGGCTGCATACTAGTACACTCACCATTAATTCTGAGGGCTGACTGGAACTGATATTCTTCAAATAATATCTCATTCATGGATTCTTGAATTGAGGTGAAGTTGAAGTATGGTTCCGTTATCACAATGTTGGTATCAGCAAAGTCCACCTGCAAATATGTATTGTACATACTCAATATCTAATTAATATAATACTAATATAATACTGTACATTTACGAAAAAGAAAATGTGATATGTTTGAGTAATCATTCAAGTAGCCTACCTTAAACATCTCTTTTCCAAAAAGATGATCCCAGACTTTGCGTTGCACATCCCAGTTCACAAGATACCCCTGATATGGATGCAGACGAGGTGAAGTAAACACAATGAGCTTTCTATAGAAAGCAGCGAAGTTTATAATTCATATCAAGCTAATACCTTTTGAAACGGAAGAATATAGAAGAGTCCGGACGGGTCTTTGATTTCATCCAGCTGATTGGCAGTGAAAGTTTTCAACCTGGAAGTCTTCGAACGGAATTGGCTATTTGGGATAACACTAATGAACAAAAACAAAACAAAAGCTCAACATAACTAGCACACAATTCAGTAAGTTTTATATAACAAGGAAATGCATAATGCAAACAATGTCACGTTACCTGACTTTCTCATGACTGTAACCGATTTTGGCGAAGTACGCACCATTATCCAGTACGAGCGTTGACATTTTTACATCTCAGTCAATTAAACGTACTTGTCGTACAAAAGCATTAAGATACAAATTGTGAAGAAAACTGCATTTAATGTGTGGTCTAAGTAAACATTGAAACTGCTAAATGATCATGCCGTTCTATGGACGTCTTGTTCTATACATCAGAGGTCTGAAAACAGTGAATGCTTACCGCCCCCTTCTGTATAGGAGTTTGTTTATGTGGAGTACATAAATAAAGGTGCTACGACAACATTGTAAATGTATCATTTATTTGTACCTTTTGGGGAGGGGAAAAAAATCTTTCATATCTAAAATACCTCAGATCATCATAATTACATACAATTATGTAAGACAGACAACACAAAAAAAAGGTCACAATCGAAGGCGAATAAATCACAGCAGCATCAAAGCTCCCTTGTTAGATTCATTTGATCAGTGTTTGAAATGCTCCAGCTCATATTTTTTTTTCTTGGCACAGTTTACAGTACATTTAGCAGGTCCTCTAAAAAGACAAGTCGATCAGTTGAGCCGTGTTCTCAGCATTTTCGTTCTTGTCCTCTGGACTCCACTTTATAAGAGGCGAACTCAGGTCAATTAACTGGGGATAAATTAATAAATCATTTAAATAAACAGTATACATACTTGAATAATGCAAACAATACAAGAATGCACACTGCAATTCAAAAGCTTGGAATCATTAAACCCATTAAAAAAAAATTATTTCAAACAAATGCTGCTTTTTAGAACTTTAAATTCATCAAATATCTATGGCTTCCAAAAAAAATATTGCATTTATAAGAATACTTTCTTGAGCAGCAAATCAGCATACTAGATTGATTTCTGAAGGATAATGTGACTGAAGAAATGATGCAGAAAATTCAGCTTTTTACTGAATATTTGATTAAATAAATGCAACCTTTACTTAAAAAAAAAAAAAAAACCATACCGACCCCAAATTTTTGAATGATACTGTGCGTGTATATATATATATATATATATATATATAGCAAATGTCCTCTCACCTGTCCTCCCCAGGGCTTTGCAGAGGAGGTTTTGATCAGGTCTGGGGTGTTGGAGAGATCGATTAGCAGCTTCTCTTTCAGCTGAAGTGCTGGTGCAGGTGCATCCACAAGCAAAACCTATAACATTTTCAGATGTTTTTTTTTTTCCCCCATACATTTGATCTAAAAATCCATTCAAATTGAATTTATTTTACCTCTTTAACATCCTTGTTCTCTTTGTTCTTGAGCAGGTGGTGTTTCTCGAGGTCTGCTGTGTTTGGAAGTGATGGGGGTTTCATGTCAACCTGAGGAGGTTCGTGATCACATAACGAAGGCTCAGGATCACATGACGAAGGCTCAGAGGGATTCTCTACAGCTGCTGGCTCACAGGCAGGAGGTCCTTCTGGCTCATCCTCCAAATGAAAGACCAAGGAGCAGGGCTGGAGGTCAGCTGGAGGGCAGGTCTCCTCATTTGACACTGAGGTTTGCTCATCTTCCTGTTTCTCCGTTTCATTCGTGTTTTCTGGGCTGTACAGATAGACAGTTTGAATTAGACTTTTACTTATACAGAGATTGAGACAAGCTATAGAATAACTGAGATCAACAGACAAAATATCTTAGACCAAAAGTAGCACCTTGGATCAGTGGGCCCTTGGCTAGAGGTTGATGAGCGCTCTGTGATTTGGGAGGGTTTACTTAGGCGTGACACGCTCTTGGGTGTGAATGCAGGGATACCAGAGATCCGGCGGTTGACTGGGGTGGGAAGAGCCGAGGGCCTCCGCAGTTTACCCATAGCCGAGGGCGTCAGGAGACCCGCCGGGGGACCCACTAGAATATCAGGAATACTACAAAGATGTATCAGAGTTAAGAGAATCCTTTAAAAGAAATGGAATGATGTTCTGAGAAAATATTCCTATATTACCTGTCCATGCTGCATGAAGACAACAATTTCTTTGGCTTCATGATACGAGGGACTTCAGGTGAGGAGGAAACTATAAAATCAATAGAGGTTAGCATTAAATGTCACAGAAACAAATAACATTAGATGAACATAAAAATAACTCTCTTTGTAGGACCAGGAAGATATTTCTGCAATGAGATCATTTTCATAAAATTAAATATAAAAAAAAAAAAACTTTTTTTTTTGCAAATGTAATTTTAATAGTAATTAATTTAAAATAATTTAAATACAATATTTATACACATATGTATAAATATACATGTGTATAAATATTGTATTTAATTATATATATATATATATATATATATATATATATATATATATATATATATATATATATATATATATATATATATATATATATATATATATTAGGGCTGTAACGATATGCGATATGATATCGAAATCGCAATACGCAGGTCCACGAACCTGTATCGCGATGTGAGGAGGCAGAATCGCGACACACCCCTACTAACTCCCAGAATTATCCTTCCTGTCCAGGTCCAACTTTTAAGTCAGCAGTATGGCAACATTTCAGCTACCCGGTGGAGAACAAGGATGGCAATCGTGTAGTTGACAAGACCAACACAATTTGCTGTAAGTGTTTCAAGAAGCTTCCCCAACCGGCTGGCAACGTGGTGTGAGCGTGGCGTTTCTGTTGCGTGTCATCCGCGGGGCGGCTGCGTGGCGTTTTCCCTTTCTTTGCACACCAGAAGCATGTCTGACGCGGCGCTTCTGTTGGTATTGATGTACAGGAGGCCCTATACTTCATGTTAAATATATTGCCTATTGGTACTGCAAAGAAAACGTCGGCAGTAGCCTATTGACCACACATATGGTATTGACGGCAAAATAGGCTACAGAATACTGTACAGAATAAAACTGTTTTGTCCCCCCCATATCGAGGTTTGTATCGTACCGTGGGTCAAAAATCGTGATACGAACCGAATCGTGGGTTTGGTGTATCGTTACAGCCCTAATATATATATATATATATGTGTGTGTGTGTGTGCGCGCGCAAAATAATTTTTTTTAACAATTAATCTAACTTAATTAAAATTGCATTCAATTTTAAATACATAATTCTTTTTTTAAATATTTCCCCCCTCAAAGCTAAAGGGACCTTTTGGATAAAATGTATTTTATTTCAACACTGGTTTAAAGAAAAATCTAGATGGTCCTAAGAAATAAGTATATCTTTAATCTTTCCTTAAGCTTAATATATAAAAAAAATTATTCAGATTTTAGTGTGAAACATGACATTCTCTTGGCGGGTAAATAGTTCCAATACATTAGCATGATTCTGTTTTTCCTCACCCTCAGATTTGCAAACTCCCTTCAGGTAGTTTGTGGGTGTTGGCATCACTGGGATCTTGAGTTTAGGGTTTCCTCTTAGAGCACTTCCAATCTTAGTATTAGATGCAGGGATGCTGGTAGTGGTCTTTTCAGCAGCAGTCTTTGCAGGGGTCAGAAGCTGTGGAGGCGGAAATGGGTCCGTTTTCTTAATGGGTGTAGCTTTGACAGGCCTGGGGAGAAGTTCGGATGCTCTCCTTCCCTGTGTAGTGATGGAGGTCCGTCTGCTGACGGGGGGCTCTGGGTTTCTGCTAACAACAGAGGATTTGCGGCTAGAACTCGGCAACCTGCTCACACTGCTGTGTGAACGAGCGCCGATGCTGTTAGTGCTGGAGTTCAAGGACGAATTGGTTTTAGCTGGTGAGAGAATGAGTTGATACATGTTATTAACCAGCAGATGGCAGCAGATACACTGCGCTAATCAAAACCAACCACATTTTCTTTTCAAAAATACATCTTTATAAGCTTGTAAATAATTCCATCATAAGGAAAAATGAAAATAAAAGAATAAATAACTACTTGAAATGCCTCAAATGGATTTATGCATCACACAACATAAATGTACAGCATGAAAAATGTATATTAATTTTAAAATTAGCTAAAGATTCATTTAAGCTATTTAATTATTAAAGGATTATTAAAAACTATAAGTAAGCATCAGATGGTGGCAAATGTTGGTGGCAAATGTATGAACGGTCACCTTTGCTTCCTGGAGAGATAGTTAGACTAGAGTTGATGCTGGACACAGAAGACGACGAGGACGAGGTGTTTCTCCTCCTGTCCACAACTCTAGAGTTCTGAAGTGAAGGAGCTTTAAGAGCAGACGGAGCTCGCAATTCTGTCTGAATGATATTGACATGTTTTAAAATAAATACATTTTAATCGGTATTGTCGAACAATTACTAAAACTATGCATCATCCTACATTAGTGGTAAATTACACTAAATGACAAAACAAGCCTATTGTGCATTTTAAAAACAATGTACACTACAATTTAAAAGTCCTGTGCCAGAAAAGATATGCTAAGAAATATGAAAAAGATCATTAATACAGTAAAGACATTTATAATGTTACAAAATATATATATTTCAAATAAATGCTGTTCCAAAAAAGACTATTCATCAAAGAGACACGAAAAAGTGTATCACTGTTTCCATATTAAAGAGGTCATATGATGCTTTTTAATGGTTTCCTTTAGTGTAATGTATCTGTTTGTGCAATGTGCATGTATATGAGCTGCACAGTTACAAAGCTCAAAGCAATCTGTACCTTCTAACAGAGAACACTGATCCAGACCTGCCTAAAATGCCTCAATTCAAGCCCAGGATACTACATCTAACGTCCATGTCACAATGTGAAATATTAGCATTTTAATGCCGCAAACAGAGAAGACGAGGCTTCAGTGAATAGTAGTTTTTGCTTTCAGAGGTTAAGATTTATTTCTAAAGCTGTTCCTGGGCAGTACAACCCAAGAGTTTGCTTGTGCACAGCTTTTATTACAGAGGACAGCTTCTTAGAACCTAGAAGAGCACAACACAGGCTATATACAAAGACTATTTACCACTGTTAAACATTCTGCTCAAGTCATGCATGCAAAGTTGGTTCCGATCGATCTTCCGCATTTTTAGAATCTGACTCTTGTACGGTAAAACCGACGACTTATTATTATTATTAACTGTGCGTTTACAAACGCTTTAAAAGCAATGCAAGCTGAAGCTTTTGATTATGGAGAGAGGCATTACGCTTGAGGTGTTTGGCCAATCACAACATACTGGTAAGCTGGTCAATATTAGAATGATTAGAATCAGCGTATTAGAATGATTTCTAATGGATCGTGTGACTATTAAGACTGGAGTAATGATGCTGAAAATTTAGCTTTGCATCACTGGAATAAAAATATATTAAAATAGAAAACAGTTGTTTTAAACTGTAATAATATTTCAGAATATTACTGACATTATGATCAAATGAATACAGCCTTGGTGTGCATGAGAGACTTTTTAAAAACATAATAATAAAATCTTGCTGACCCCTGACATTTAAACTGATGTATGACTCACGAAAGTTCTTTTTACCTTGTTCCGGGTTGGAATGCTGCTTCTTCCTGGCAAACTAGTGTTAAATGAGGAATCGCTGACATCAGAAGCAACACTGGTGGTATCAGAGAGAAGGTCTTCAGAAGACCCAGCTCTACTTGTGTTTCTACAGCTGGGACTGAGCTTCAGCCCAAAATTACCCTGAAAGACATTCATAAACCCAAAATAAATCTCATGTGTCAAACAGTAACAGTGTATAAACAAATGGAGAGGGATTCGTACTTTGCTGGGAGGAGGAAGCCTAGTTTTAGTGGCCGCTGGCAGTTTTGTGCTGGAGGAAAGTCGTGAGTTCCCTTGGATTGCGGGTTTGCTGCGTAACAGCCCATTACTAGCCACAATGGCTTTGCCTCTAGTAGCCACCTTAGGATGCGTCACAGCCGGCTTGACTGGACTCGACGTACTGAGACGTTGCTTGCCAAACCTGGCCATCCCATTAGCCTTCAGCATTTGCTTCTGAATGGCGGGTGGAAGCTGCTTCATCGGGCTGTCCTGCACAAGAAAGGTCTCTCTTTTGATGGGACTCAGAACATGAGCTGGCTTGATGAACATGCTCAGTTTGACTGTTGTGTCCTCCTCAAACATCTCGGCCTCCTCAGCTTGGCTCGAGGACACTACGCTGCTCTCCGCTACAGAGTCAGTGATGGTTTGCTCCAGGTGGCTGGCGAGCAGATGAGCTTCTTTGCAGATTTCCTCAAACTTCTCTCCTGTGAGCGGACTCCAGCTGGACTGTTCTCCCTGAGACGGACCGCTGCTCATACTGTCCTTCATGTGAACCTCAACCCCATGAGAAATGCATTTCTCTTTATGACCAACTGGACCCACGAACACCTCATCCTCAACATCATAATCTCCTTTAGAGCTATGAGAGAACATTTCCATTACATATACCATCATAACATATTAAAACCAAATTATAATTCTTATTGTATATGGGGGTTAAATGTATTGCCGGAACTGGCCTGTAATTTTAGTTGAAAAATAACATTTTTATATATATTTTGTATACGATCAAGTTTTTGTAATTTTGTTATTACAAGAATTTATTCTAATGATATTGTTTTTCAAGCTTGCCCTCTAGAATTTCTATTTTATTTGAGCTTTATTTCAGTTAATAACAATAACTGAAGTTTAATAGCTTTTAATAACAACATATTAAAACATTGAAAACAAACCTTGCAGGTGACAATGAAATGTCAAAGTCAAATTTCTCCTCTGCCAGTGAAACAAAATCTAGAAGTAAAACACACACAGACACAAAACACTGATAAAATTTTACATCCAAATATGTTTGAATATGCCAGATCGGTGTTTATTTTATTTGGCTTGTTATACTACACTTACAAAAAAGAACAAATACTGTGGTGGTTATGACATGATGGACCATTGTACTGACATTTTACCACAGTATTACTACAGTAACGTTCCTTTTTTTTTTTTTTTTTTTTTGTAAGGTTAGATTAGACATATTGTAATCAAATAAAACGTCATTACCACTGCGAGTGAGGGATGCCATCTTCAGCCAGGAAAACAAATGGAGGCCACAGTCCTGCCAACATCAATTTACAGTTAACGTTAATGTGGTTACACACAATTTGGTTTACAACACATTTGAAACACCAACCAAGTACATTTCAACCCAAATGCAGTTTAAAATACTTGAAATAAAACGAACGTTAGTCAATAAAACCAGACATTTTTATCTTATAAGTAACTATCCAATACATAAACATAATAGAAGTCATGGAAGCTCATTGATTCATACGGTTTAATAACCGATGCTATTCTAATTTGAAACAGATGATAAACATTTGGTACAGCTCAAATACTTACTTTTCGTTTGTAGGTCTGGTTTTATATTTATTAATCTTAGTGCTGTCTGTTCACAATAAATAACTGGCCCTTGCGATCTGCTTCCACATTTCAAATTTCGTGGCCAGTCTGATTTCGAAGATCACGTGACGCGAATCCAGCGACAGGATTGGTTGGTGGAGCACGTTTCCGGAACGCAGCAGTCGTCATGTTGACGTTGAGCAATGCGCAGAACAAAATCAAATAAAAATTCAAATGACTCACTACTTTAAAGGGATAGTTAACCCAAACATGAAAATTCTGTCATCACTTAATTACCCTCATTTTGTTCCAAACCTGTATGAGTTTGTTTTTTCTGTTGAACACTCCTTAAATTTGTTTTGTGTTCAACAGAACAAAGAACCGTATACAGGTTTGGGACTTTGGGACAACATAAGGATTAGTAAATTATGACAGATTTTTTATTTTTGGGTTAACTAAATCACCATGTTTATGCTACTATTTTTTTTTTTTTTTTACTTAAAAAATCGACAACAAATATAATGCTTATGAAATTAATAATTCATGTATATTTAAATATAAAAATAGCAGTTCAATTTCTAATTAGTTTAATGCACATTAATGCTATATAATTTAATAATGTTCATATAAATGTGGAGTTTGTATTCTATAATCAAGATCCAAATTAAAACCACTGATTAGGTTAAGCTAAATATGAATATTTTATTGTCAAAAACCATACATATACTTAACGACTTCCAAATGTAAATTAAACCACAATAAACATTTACATTTACAAAATTATATTCCATAAACAGATGGAAAAATATTCATTCCCAAAATGGGAATGAAACTACAGTGAAATAAACAAAATTCTCTCCATGTCTTTCCTATTTGTTTTTACTAATCTTATATCGTTTACATTTCTGTAACAAATTCTAAACCACATTCTGCTGGAACCATGGTTATGTTCCCACATATTACCATCACAACATTTCATACAACAGCATCTTGACTGAAACTGTCGTGTGATTTATGTCATGTGCTTGAGTCCTCATCTGTAGTTTAAGGAGGTGGAGTGGATCAAAGCTGATAAAAACGCTCTAAACAACAAAACAAAAAAAACATTTTAGCACGGCCTCCCTGCACTGCCATATGTACCTTTCTTAATTTGTATTTGATCAAAGAAAGAAAGAAATAATTTAATTCCCTTACTAACACCTTGACTGTGCCATTTTTGTGAATAGTTATTTTTTATGGAATAAAAGGCTCAAAATCAAATTAAAAGTAGGGTAGGCATTTTTTTTATAAACCGTTTTTGTTATTCTGGTTGAAACTCTCTTCACACCCTGATAGCAACAGATAATAGAAGTGGTCAAAATATAAACAATGTACATATCTCTGGACCAAAAAATCGGTCCGACTGCAATCCTACCTGCCTGTCAACATATGTATTTCCATACCTCCGCGCACCCTGCTCGTGCAGACATCACACGTCATCAGAGCGTTCCTTAAGGCTATGCAGAGTTGTAGGCAGACAGTCACCGAGTATCAAAAAGGGCTGCCTTCATGCAATGTCGTAACCGTAATTTTGAGTAATGGCAACCTGTGACGCTCTACCCAGAGCTGTTCACATCCTCAGATTTATGTTTCTATGTCATTAACACTACCAATGCTGAACTGAATATGCAGCAGTCAGGCGGTACAAGCGTTCATTATAATGTCATGTCCTTTGAGACGTGAGGTAATTTAACACCATTTCATGTGACGCTTTGCAGACTCTGCTCTGGCTGTGCACATTCATGTGTTTTAAAGGAGGTGTGGCTTTGGAGAAGCCCTGAAGGGAGGGTGGGATCTAATGCTTTCAAAGCTAGTTTGCTATTGCTATTGCCTCTTTGAAATTGCCTACCCTACATTTAACTGTCCTGTCGTACCCTTTTAAAAATGTTGAGTCATTGCATCTTTTCCCATTTAATTGACATCTAGCTTTCTAAAAATCAAAACCTATTTAGAGGCAAATAGTGCACCTTCAAAAAGTTTTTGTGCTCACAAATTAACAGAGCAGTGAATCTTTTTTTCATCCAAAATAAGAAAGTGTCCAAAAACTTGAAATTTTTTTTTTAACTGAAATATGAACAGCCAATACACCATAATATCAAAATATTTAAGTGAACAAAATATTAATTTGAACATTTGAGCAACACTGTTCATTCCCAAACTGTACACTTTCCAGATGTGCAGGTAAAATAAGAAATAATAAAACAGAACCCCTATGAAATTAAAAAACAAACAAAAAAAAAACACGTTTTGCTACTTTTCCAGTTCCCTTTCAAAGGCCCAGAAGCCCTGGCCTTGTCGTTGATGTGTCCTCGGTTGTTGGCGTGGTCTGATGTAGGTGGTACTGGATTAGAGAGAGGTCTCCAGGCTGTGTAGGGGGCTTCCAGGGGTTGGAGGAATGATAGTTTTTGTTAGATCTTTGTGTTGATGGTAGCCCCTGTTGTCGATTGCATTATTGTTCTGATTAGGGGAGGATAAAACTGGAGGAAGTGGGGAAGGAACCGTGTTGCGTTTAGTAGGTGCGTCCTCCTCAGGGTCGGTGTCATCGATGAGGGGGATGGCTGGCTCTGAATCCATGATACGGAACTCTGGGTGGCTCATGAAGTTGTGAATGGAGCTGCGAGACTCCGGCGTCTCCAGGCCTTCGTAAGGGGACATGGCATCCCGGAAAGCATTAACCACACGGATCTAAAAAAAAAAGCACCAAAACCAAATAGAAATCAGAGGTCAGTGAACTCAGTGAGTAAAACAACATATAACCCTCCACCACCAACAACAACCTTCCCAATTGTCTGTTTTTTCAACCAACAACACTTTTTTAAAGATTTAAGATTTAAAATATCAATTTGATGTACGAGGTTAGTAAGATTTTTTCATACAGTATTTTTTAAACAAGCCTCTTTTGCTCACCAAGGCTGCATTTATTTGATCAAAAAAACAATACAAAATAAAAGATTTCCTTTATTTTAAAATTTGAATATTTCTGTGATACAAAGCTAAATTTTCAGCATCATTACTCCAGGCTTCGGAGACACATGATCCTTCAGAAATTATTCTAATATGATGACTCGACCATCAGATTGCCAGACAGAGAAGCGTGATTGGTCACTCCAGAGAACACGTCTCCACTGCTCTAGACTTCAGTGGCTGTGTGCTTTACGCCACTGCATTCGACGCTTTGCATTGCACTTGGTGTGGTGAAGTAAGGCTTGGATGCAGCTGCTCCGCCATGGAAACCCATTCCATGAAGCTCTCTAAGCACTGTTCTTGAGCTAATCTGAAGGCCACACGAAGTTTAGTGGTCTGTAGCTATTGACTCTGCAGAAAGTTGGGGACTTCTGCGCAGTGCTCACTGTGCGCCTCAGCATGCTCTGACCCCTCTCTGTGATTTTACGTGGACAACCATGGTCCCTTTAAACGGTCTGGTGAGGAGATAAACATGGTGGACTGTTTACAGCTCACTCAAGAGCAGGAGCGATTTTCATCCCAAAAGCTCACCAAAACCTACCCACACCAAGAAAAAAACGGCCAAAATCTTAGCAGCCAAATAATGTGATTACAGAAACTAAAGTATTTGTTTCGTAAAGTACAGACAACAAGAACATAACACTCTTAGCATAGTCAAAACGGATTAATCATTCATTCAAACCTCTTTCAGCAGCGTCCAGGTACGAGTAGAGCACATTTTAGACAGTTTAAAAGTTGCTAAAAGTGTTCACATGATGATGGACATGATCGTCCCATTTTCCATTTCACTACAAGTCATTCAAAAGCCATTATCTCCCAGGTGTAATCCACACTGGGTCACTCTCCCATTCTTTGCTGTAGATACAACTTACTGAATATTTATCATGCCACTTTAGCACAGCGATCACTAGCACAGAATATACAGCTACAAGTTATCAGTCTAAAAATCTGTCAGTCATGAATGAGCATGTCTGCCTGCCGATCACTAATAGGCGAGAGTGCATACTTGTCGGCAATGTTGTATTTTTGGAAAAAAGATTTTTCACAATATGTTTTGCTATTTTAGATTATAGGTCTTTTAACATGTTATCATTTTTATAATGGATTTTATATTTTAAGATTGAGAATCTGGAACAGGGAAATCTGTTAGCTTTAATACAAATAAAATCCTGGGATCTAAAAATGCCTTGAGGAAACATCCAAATATTGATTTAAAAAAACAACAACTATGAAAACTTTATTCAGTACCTGTGTCTGAATTCTGTTGAGACCCCTACACCACAAAACCTGCCCCCTTCTCATCTCCATCTCAGCATGGTCGATTTCATCCAGGTCTTCCATCTCCTCCAGCTCATCCTCAGGGATCTCGTCCTTCTGAGTGCCATGACCTGCTGTCATCAGGAACTTCAGGCGACTTGTGGGGATGGTGGTAATAAACTGTGGGTCAGAGGGGATTGGGTGAGGAACAGTGTATCATATCAAAATTTAGTTTGGTTGTACTCTACATGTCAGCAGGAGTTTAAATGCTTTGAAAGGCCTACCTGCCCCCAGAGAAGAGAGCCAAAACCAATGAAGACACACCACATCCACTGCTCAACAGAGAGACCTACACAGCTAAAAGGCTTCCCTCCAAACTGCACAATTATAACCTAAAAAAAACATTTGGAATTCAGAACGATTGTTGATAATTGATGCAAGCTTATGATTTAAAACTGGATGTACCTGGATAACAAAGGTCCCGAATACAATGGTGCAGAAGATCAAGTTTTTGAAGATGCCCTCAAAAACGTTTCTCTCTCCGTGGATCTTTCGTGCATTAATCTCGTTGAAGAGCTGCATCATCACAAAGGTGTTGAAGACGATGGTGTAGTGCTCTGAAGGAGGGGCGTGAAGAGGAGCGTTCCTTCCACTGTCAATGTCAAAGATCTGCTCACCTGTGAGAAAGGTAAAGTCAGAGATATATTAGTTGGTTTACTCCAATTGGATGCTCTAAATATTTCAGGATGATGCCCACCGGCAAACAGCAGTGTGAAGATGATGGTTAGCTGATATACAGCATGTCCGAGGATGTTCTTCATCATGGTGCGGGAAATAAGGGGCTTGTTGCGACCGTACGGTTTGCGCAACAGTAAAGCCTCAGTGGGAGGCTCCGTCGCTAGAGCTAGTGATGCAAACGTGTCCATAATTAAATTCACCCACAGCATCTGTACGGCTTTGAGAGGGGAGTCCTGTGTAAAAAAAACATAAAGTTTAAGGGAAAGAAGATAGATAGAAATAATACAGAAGAAGCAGTACTCTGACCTGTGTAATACAGGCTCCAGTGAACGCCACAATGACAGCCACCACGTTAACGGTCAGCTGAAACTGAAGGAACTTGGAGATACTGTCATAGACGTTCCTCCCCCACATCACTGCCTTCACAATGCTGCTAAAATTATCATCTGTCAGGATAATGTCTGATGCTTCCTTGGCCACATCTGTACCAGCAATGCCCTAAAAATGACACATCACTGTCAAAATGTATTCATTTTTTTCATTCTTTCATTATTCCACATTGCTTCAGACAATAAATGTAGAGACTCATTGCTCATCAAAATTTTGCTAACAAAATTCAGTCATTTCATTAGCGATCAATGCGATCAGAAGTTTCGCATGAGGCAAAGACTTGATTCTGAAGTGTCTGTGCATGCTATAATGTCACACGTTTTTCTCTAGTGTGTTCTCTTTTGTCTTGTTGCGCTTGAATGGTTTAAAAGCATTTCCATGAATAAGAGCGGGATCATATAATGTAACTTTTTTAACGCGTTAAACTGAAAAAATGAATTGCGTGCATTAACACTACTTTTGTGCTAATGTCCCCACAAGTAACCATTTTGTTCTCTTAAATATATGGTATGAAACACTGCTTCATTTGCTCATTTTTTTGATTGTTTCATCTTTCATTTGTCGTAACTTCAATATTCCTTTGAAACTGTGTGTTACAGTGATGAGCTATTAAGTTGGCTAAATCTGAAAAATCATACCATTGCAAATCCGACATCAGCTTTTTTTAGTGCAGGGCCATCGTTGGTTCCGTCTCCAGTGACAGCCACTACTTGTCTCTGTTCAAGGACGGTGCTATCGATTATACCTTGAAGAAAAATCAAAATATTTAATATGCAGTAAGACTGTAATATGCACCACAAAAGTCCTGTTCAAAATTGATTACCTTTAACTAATGTATGCTTATCAGTTGGAGAAGATCTTGCAAGTACGCGCAGTTTAGGCCAGACCTTGTCCAGACGCTCCTGCTCAATCTGAAAAGACGTAGAGGCCTTTAATATAATCAGAGTTTTATTTGAATGAAAAATGATCAAGAATTTTTTTTGAACACCTCACCTCTCCCAGTTCATTGCGTATCCGCCTGTTAAACTCTTTGCCTTCAAGGCACAAGAAGTCGTCACCGGTATGGAGAATGCCACACTTGGTTGCGATAGCTCGAGCGGTGTTAATGTTGTCCCCTGTGACCATGCGCACAGTGATACCTGCTCTCTGGCACTTCTTAATAGCATCGGGGACCTGTGGAGATCATACCATCCAGGGTTTAGGTGTCAACAAGCACATGCTGACTAACAGTAATGAGTACTTCAGCACATCTTTGATTTGTTTTAAAGGGGTGATGAATTGAGAAATCAAGTTTCCCTTGAGCTTTTGATATCTAAAATGTCATGATAATATAAGATTACCCTGTAAGTTTCAGAGCTGAAAACTTCCTTGTTAGTCAAAGAAAAGCTTTTATAGACACCAGGCCCAGAAAACAATCGTGTGCTTCATCCTGACATCATCTAGTGAAGATAAATGCCGCCTCTACAGAATAATAAGCAAGTGTAATTTAGTAGCCCCGCCCACCAACTCATCTGATCATGTTAGCCAGCAGCAATAAACACGTCAATAAGGAAAGCAAGATATTGTGGAAGATGGAAGAACACAGTCGCTGCATAAGCTTCCTTTGTTTTCTTTGTTCATTTATTTTTAATGAAGTTCCAGCTCACGTGGGGTAGACCGTACGTGTGTTCGCTTTATTTCACTGCGGAATCGTTTGTAAACAAGTCTTAGGTGCTGGATTTACAGACACAATGTTGTGCCTTCTATATTGGATCCGACAGTAATGGTGAAACAAAATAATGTGAGTAAAATGTCTTTTTTTATATGTAATAGCAGTCCCAGGGCTGTGTTTTCCAGATGGGCTATAGTGAAATAATACTCCATTCTTGATCTAGGCACGCATGCATGTGTGTGTGAGTGTGTGCGTGCGTGCGTGTGTTTGCGCTTGTATTAAGTGATCATGCGGGCCATTTAATACAGAAATAATATTCCAATCAATCGCGGGTGGATGAGAAATAAATCATTGTGTTTGTTAGATAAAGATGTTTACGAGCCCTGTGAGAAAATCATCCTTGTTGCCGCTTTCAAAACAATCCCTCCCTCCTGTGAACTGAACTGACAGGGGAGCTGAAGCTCATTAAATATGCTAATCTTATCCAATCCTAGCCATGGGTGTTTAAGTCTCCAGTGCACCATGCCCATCAAAACCCAGCGTTCAGAATAGAGCCGCAAAGCCACTGTAGAAAATTACTTAGGCTAGTTATGATGTAATAATTATTATTGTTATAATTAGTTATGATGTATTTGAATGCAAAAAACACACAAACTTTATTAGTTGACCTCGGACAACAGTATAAAAAAATAAATTTAAAAAAGCCTGTTCATGACACCTTTACCTATCAAATGCACATTTTCCATTGATGAAATTGGATGGAATAGGATTAAAGCTCATGTGAGCAATTACCTCCGGCCGAACAGGATCCTCAATGCCCACCACACAAATGCAGGTGAGTCCAGTCAGGATATCTGCCTCATTATCCCAATCAGGCTCCCCGTCTGAAACAGGGAAGTCCCTGTAGGCAAGACAGATGGTCCTCAAGCCCTCAGAGGCCATGGGCTCAATCACCTGTTTCACCATGTCATCCCGGTCAGTGGGCTTGAAGACTCTGGCATCGCCATTGCTTGACAGGACTTTACAGCACCTGGAGAAATATTAAAGATTAAACGTGTAAGTTAATGATACAAGTACGTGGTCTCGCATTCAAAGCAATCAGTATTACTAAGCTTTAATTTGTAACATTCTAAATGTATTTACCATAATTTTGTATGCATTTATTGCACTCTAGGTAAACAGAAGTGTCGATTTCTTTCAAAAACATGAAAATGTCTAAAACCAGAGTCACATTTATTGCTTGCCGAAATTTTGCAGGCAAAATTTCAACTGAAATTGAAAATATCTGCAATTTTCAATAAGAGTGAAACATTTCCCCATTTTATTGTTTTATTTTTATTTATCCTTTATTTTTTCAGGAAGGTCTTATTAAGATTAAAAGAAATATATTCTTCCAGGGAGTCCTAGCCAAGATGGCCATACTAAAATTGCACTAACATTTTGGTAATGTGACTGTGCCTTTAGTGTGTAGTCTTGTCCAGGAAAACTGGACCAAAAATACTGATTACTCATCCTGAACCACACAGATATTTGTCCAATCAAATGCTCTACTAAATGAGTAATTTCCTCCCTCTAATAATACCATCTGTAACTATCTAGCAATTGGCAAATAATTTCAAAATCATTATTATCTTAAATATTAAATGTGTACTTACTTCTTCAGGAGGATTTCTGATGCTCCTTTGCTATACATACGGTAACTTCCATCTGAATTTTTGAGGACCGTACTCATGGATTTCCTGACTGAGTTAAATGTGTATACTTTGTACAGTTTTTCCTCAGGATATTCACAGCGAATAGCTTGGTAATCTTTCCGTAAATCAGTGGTAAACCCTAGCAAGGCACATTCAGTTTTGTTCCCAACTTGTCGTGGCAGACCACCCTCTTTCTCAGCAGCCTAGATATAAAAAGATATAAAAATCATGAAAACAAGAGCAAAAAATCATGTAAATGATGACAAAATATTTTAATATAGTGTGGTCCAAAAGTCTGAAACAACATTGATTTATCTTTTAAACAAATAGTACCTTATATATATATATATATATATATATATATATATATATATATATATATATATATATATATATATTCAAATGGGGCATAATTTTAGTCACAGAAATTTCTATACTGAGTGATAATATCAGTTGTAGTAAAAAAAAAGCATTATTAGGCATTATAGGCATTTTGTCCTATGGTCACATTTTTTAAAATCCACTCTATATTTAAAAGTATTTTGATAATAGTTGCTGGGCTTTGAAAACTATCTCACACAAACACACATTCATGCAAAATATTGTTTCTTACCATTATTTTTGAAGTATACGCACAATTAACACTGATGCCTGTGGTGAGCAGATTCATGATGTTGCCAGGAATCTTATCAGGCTCTGGGACCTTCCTGTAGTGTATGTCTCCAATATACACCTGAACTACTGTCATTCTGTTCATGGTAAGGGTGCCTGTTTTATCAGAGCAAATCGCAGTGGCATTGCCCATTGTCTCGCAAGCGTCCAGATGTCTCACCAGGTTGTTGTCCTTCATCATTTTCTACAGGAAATGACATAAATGACTTTACTACACTACGTACCTTTTATATGTAGAAGTTTGTTATTAAAGTTCTGCAAAACATGAACCACATACTTTTACAGAATAGGCCAAGGAGATGGTGACAGCAAGGGGTAAACCCTCAGGCACGGCAACAACAAGCACAGTGACACCGATGATGAAGAACTTGACAAAGAACTGGATGTAGATGGGAGTGCATTCTTTGATCCACGGAAGCCCTTGGATCCAGAAAGTGTCCACCAAAAAGAACACTATAAGAATGATGACTGTGATGCCCGACATGAAGAGACCTGGCAAAAAACAACAACACACACACATGCACATCACCTCTCTATGAGTTTTTAAAACAAAGCATCACATAAATTGGACCAAAAAGATTCTTGGTATCTTTTTTTACCTGCTTTCCCAATTTGTACGGCTAGTTTAGTAAGCTTCCCTTGAAGTACCGATTTCTCTTTCTTTGGCATCTTGTTTTTTTTCTGCTCTTCTTCTGTTCCATCATCACTGTTGAGGGGCTCCATCTCCACTGTGCCTCCATCCTTCTCTGAATGATGCAGAAACCAAAGAGTGATGTTTAAAATGATGCTATCTCTATGAAAGTGCATGCATCAAACTGTTACTGAACTAAAATGATTTGTCATCATGTAACATAAAAGTTTAAAAAAAAATTTTTATATAAACTGTTTTCATTGAAGTAAAAATAACAGAATACATTGCATTACGAAATACAAATTATATGAAATGGCATCTTAATGTAATAACTGCATGTTTACTTTTTACAGTGTTTATTAACTTTTTTATTTGAATATATTTTTTTAAATGTAATTTATGCCTGTCATGACAAAGCTGTATTTTCAGCATAATTACCCCAGTCTTCAGTGTCACATGATCCATTCTAATATGCTGATTTGTTGCTCAAGAAACATTCATTGTTATTATCAATGTTGAATACAGTTATTCTTCTTAAAAGGATAGTTCATCCCAAAATTTAAATTACCCAATAATTTATTCACCCACAAGCAAGATGTATATTTGACATTCTTCTTTTAAATGAATACAATCGCAGTTATACTCAAATATGTCCTAGCTCTTCCAAGCTTTATAATGGCAGTGAATGGCAGCCCAAAATTTGAAGACCAAAAAACTGTATCCATCCATTATAAAAGTGATCCATATAGATCTGGGGGGTAAATAAAGGCCTTCTGAAGGGAATCAATGAGTTTTTGTAAAAATATATATATCCATATTTAAAACTTTATAAAGTAAAATCTCTAACTTCCAGCAGACCACCTTCTGTATTTAACTTGTATTGCAACTTGAAGAAAGTGTAACAGCTCTCGTTGTTCAAAACGCTTACGCTACGCTCGACGTCATCGTCACGCCAGTTATGCTATTTTCTTAAGATGAATATGGAAGGTGGCCTGCTGGAAGCTAGATATTTTACTTTATAAAGTGAAAACCCAAACAAAATGGGTTTTTCTTACAAAAACCCATCGATTTATTTCAGACGGCCTTTATTATCCCTCCCCCCCCCCCCCCCCCCCCCCCCCCACACACACACACACACAGTATGTGTCTGCCTGTATGTGTTTGGACATGAGGAAAAAGTAGAGCTGTACGGCCAAAGGCCCTAATCTTCTTACTGCTAATCAAATCAGTCTTCTTACTGCAAAAGAGCAACTACTGACTGAACTATTTCACTGACTGCTACTTTCTGTAGCTAATATTCCTGTAGTGGTTCTCAACTGGTTTTGTCATACAAAAGTAACAAAAATGTCCTGAAAATGTGTTAATATTACCACTGCAAAGGCCCATCAAAATGACTTTGTGACAATGAGGTCACGTCATTTATAGTTTGACAAGATTTATCCAAGTGGCAGATTTGCACCCTGTTTCAATGGGTTTGATTGATCAACAACAAAAGATATAGGAAGCAATGCCTGATTAAAGAGTTAGTTGCATTTTATTTTTTGCATTTAGCAGTGTTTAGGGTTTTTCCCTGTTGTCAAAATCCACAACCCATCAGAACAGACCACGACCACCAGTTGAGAACCACTGATTTAAAGGAAATGCTATAATATACAACTACAGCATGTGTTGATACACACCTTTCTTTTTATCTGTTGCATCTGGCTTTTTATCTGTTGAAAAGTGAGATGAATCACATATTTGTGATATTTATATAGCAGGTCATTTGGAGATCATGGATGTTTAATCATCCTTCCCTCAGGTCATTTAAAAAAAAAAAAGTTAAGTGTTCATCAGAGTGGTCCAAGACCTCAGGTTCAGGTTCGAGGAGTTTATGTGGGTGTGGCTATAAAAAAAAGTAAAAAATCCTTCCCTCGTGGCTCAATTTGACCGTAGAAATAATGGGATGCGAGGAAATATTTAGTAAAAAAATGCTCAAAATATAAACAAAAATTCTACATGTGTATCTGAATGCATACTGAAGAGATAAAATCGAGAACTGACTTAAGGACCCAGCAGAACAGCTCATTTTCTCAATATAAAGCTATAAGTCCATCAAAAGCAATGAAATATCATGTTGGCAGAGACACCCAAACTGACTCAATGTGAGATATTTTGAGCTGGTTTTTGCATGTATTGGATAGCCTGGATGCCAGCCGAACTTAGCCCCACCCAGAACATTTTTAGGTCGGGCAATTCGGTCTAGCATCGCTCCATAGAGGAGCAATTATCTCCGAACAGAAACTGTTCGGACTAATGAGAACATCAGGGCGGGCTTTAGACGATGACGGACAGATGATCAACAGTAACATAATCATGCACGTCATCAAAGGGGTTTGGATTATATTTACTCGAATCCTTAACGGTGAGCTTGTTTATATCTGCATTCACCTTCATAATTTCTCTCAAAGATGATGATCATGTTTGGTAAGTACTCTGTGTATCAATAAATTATTTTATTTTTTTACAACACCAGCAAAGATCGTTTTATTCCAGCGCACGTGCAGACAGGGTTGCCAAGTTTTTACAACAAAATCCGCCAACTACTATCTGTAAACAATAGCTTCTCGGGGGGTTCTCCGGGGGGGAAATGGTGTTTGGGGGGTAAAATGTGTGTTATTTTGGCAAGGTTGCCTGCTAAAATTCACACTCATGGGTCTATATATCACATAATAGTCGCTTCAACCCGCGGACATAGAAAACACCCAGCGGGGGGAAAAAACGTGGACTTGGCAACACAGTGCAGTTGAGCTCTGTCTGTTGACATTTGACAATGCGTCGCTTCGTTGCTCTGATTGGTTTGCTCCATTGGGCTGCGATTATGAGGCGTGTTTCAACCGAACTAAGAAAGACATCAATTGGATAGACCTACAAAGGTCTGTCCAATTAATGTCTTTCCTGGTTTGGTTGAAACACGCCTCATAATCACAGCCCAATGGAGCGGTTTCAGACTCATATTCTGACTAGAATTGAGTATGACCCCGTCAGGCTATGTATTGGAGAGTTATTTTGAATTTAATTTGAAGGAATATAAAGAATGTGCTTAAATAATATATATATTTTTTTAATGAAATCTAGTAATTTAAATGTAAATCAAATCAAAAAAATAATAAAATAATAACCTCCCCAAAAAATAGAACAACTATTATAAGGGGGTTTTTTTGACAAAAAAATTTAAACAATTTTTTTTATAATTTTAGGGCTTCGGGTCATTTTTGACCCACGAGAGGATTTGTTACAGGAAGGTTAAAATTATGTACGTACACAGTTCAGTTTTAAAAAATAAAAATTACACATTTAATTGGGGGTGACCTAAACCTTGGTTAGAAAATAATCGATACTTAAGGAATTGTTTTTGAAATGCATTTCAGAAACTCATCTTGAGCAACATACTTTTCTTTTTTTCTTTCTTCTCCTTCATCTTCCTCTCTTTTTCTTTCTTTTTCTCCTCCTTCTCCCTCTTCTTCTCCTCCTTCTCCCTCTTTTTCCTCTCCTTTTCTTCTTTTTTCTCCTCATCGTCATCATCATTATCATCATCTCCGCCTCCGAGCAAAGTGAAGATGATTCCCGTCTGAGAGTTCACACCCACGGCAGTGACCAGAACTTTTCCGGAGCCCTCCATCACGTGCGTGCCTGAGCAAAATGGGTAAAAATGGTCATGTAACCAGGTCTCTAAGTATTGCAATGGCAAAACTGTATCAGTGTTGATTTTCTGAGTTTTACGATTCTTGTCACTTCAAGAAAAGCAGAGGAAAAACCTGAAAGAAGCATGGGGTCTTTGTCCAGAGTTTTTTTTACATGGTCTGACTCTCCTGTGAGGGAGCTCTCATCAATTTTCAAATCGTTGCCTTGGATTAGTACACCGTCAGCAGGAAGGAGGTCACCTGCAAGCACAAAGGACAGATGGTGTCGTCTGAGACACAACAGACAGATGTTTGCATTGCATGCCAAGAGAGGTTTTAATCGAGCAAGGTCAATGTCAACCAAAAAACAAGACCAGAAAACAGACTAATGCAAAAACTGTCTTTTATATACTTTAACATTACTTTTTAAAGGAACAGTTCATCCAAAAAGATGATTTTGTCTTTTTGTCACTCATGTTGTTCCAAACCAGTATGCAGCTTTTTTTCCTTTACTGTTAAGCTCAAAAAAGGCCCATAAAAGAACCACAAAAATAAATAATAAAAAACAGACTCTACTGAAGTAATAGGTCTGTGCGCATTAACTGATGAAAATCTTGACTTCACTTGAATCATCCATCTAGCACTTTTTACATGCAGAATGAAAAATGTTTTAGAAGCTCGCCAGATATGGTGACCATAAACTGTTCCTCTATTACAAGAGCTGTAAAACCACTCAAAAAGTGTCCATCTAACAACGTATGAGTTTAAAGCAACACAAGGGTTGAGCAAATAATTTCCGGCTGAAATCTTGATTACATAGTAAATGGTAAATGGACTGCATTTATATAGCGCTTTGATCCAAAGCGCTTTACATTTTTGCCTCACATTCACCCATTCATACACCGACGGCGATGTCAGCCATGTAAGGCGCCATCCAGCTCATCGGGAGCAGCTGGGGTTAGGTGTCTTGCTCATGGACACTTCGACACTTGGTCAGGTGGAACCGGGGATTGAACCACCAACCTTCTGGTTTGTAGACAACCTACATGAACCACTGAGCCACTGCCGCCCCTACATTTACATTTACATAGTAAAAAAACATCTATCTTAATTGTCCAATATACTAAAAAGAGTTTTGAATCTCATAATTTTACCATATTTTACTTGTGCGATGTCTCCAACCACAATCTCAGATACAGGAATCTGAATGACTTGACCGCCTCGAAGCACAGAAAACCTCTGTTCTTGTTCGATGCGGCTCTGCAGTCCACGGAATTGTTTTTCTTTGCTCCAATCGTTGAATGCCGTGACAAGAACCACACAAACGACGGACAAGAGGATGGCAGCACCCTCAATCCAGCCCGCATCTGCCTCACCTTCGTCCTCAGCTCCTCCAGCCGCCCTACCACAGTCTGCACCAATGTGAAAGTAACTGTCAGAAATAGCTACTATGGCAAGTTGTGTATATAAGGCTTCGATTACATAAAATACCAGATATATGTATATGCACACAACCTTTCAAAAGGTTGGGGTCAGTGAGATTTTTTTGCAAGACAATAATACTTTTATTTAGCACTTAAATTCAGTTGTGACAGTTAAGACTTTTATAATGTTGCAAAACATTTCTAGATCAAATAATTGCTAATAATAACGCCAATCAGCATATCAGAATGATTTCTGAAGGATCATGACACTGAAGAGCAGTGTAAAATTCCTTGCATCACAGGAATAAATTAAAATAGAAAACAGCTATGTTAAATTGTAATAATATTTCACAATAGTAGTTTTAACTGTATTTTTGATCCAATTAATGTAGATCTCTAAAAACATCTTACAGATTCCAAATTTTTATTGGTAGTGTATGCATGTGCTCGTCATATAATTAGAATATAATCAAAAATGTAATTTATTTCACTAATTCCATTCAAAAAGTGAAACTTGTATATTATATTCATTCATTACACACAGACGGATATATTTCAAATGTTTATTTCTTTTACTTTTGATGATTATAACTGAAAACTAAGGAAAATCCCAAATTCAGTATCTCAGAAAATTAGAATATTACTTATGACCAAAACAAAGAAAGGATTTTTAGAAATCTTGGCCAACTGAAAAGGATGAGCATGTACAGCACTTAATACTTAGTTGGGGCTCCTTTTGCCTGAATTACTGCGGCAATGCGACGTGGCATTGAGTCGATCAGTCTGTGGCACTGCTCAGGTGTTATGAGAGCCCAGGCTGCTCTGATAGTGGCCTTCAGCTCTTCTGCATTGTTGGGTCTGGCATATCTCATCTTTTTCACAATACTCCATATATTTTCTATGGTGCTAAGGTCAGGCGAGTTTGCTGGTCAATTAAGAACAGCAATACCATGGTCCTTAAACCAGGTACTGGTTGCTTTGGCACTGTGTGCAGGTGCCAGGTCCTGTTGGAAAATGAAATCTGCATCTCCATAAACTTTGACAGCAGCAGGAAGCATGAAGTGCTCTAAAACGTCCTGGTATATGGCTGCGTTAACCTTGGACCTCAGAAAACATAGTGGACCAAACACCAGCAGATGACATGGCACCCAAAACCATCACTGACTGTGGAAACTTTACAGTGGACCTCAAGCAACATGGATTGTGTGCCTCTCCTCTCTTCCTCCAGACTCTGGGACCCTGATTTCCAAAGGAAATGCTAAATTATCTTTCATTAGAGAACATAACTTAAGACCACGCAGCAGTCCTTTTTGTCTTTAGCCCAGGCGACATGCTTCTGATGCTGTCTGTTGTTCAAGAGTGGCTTGACACAAGGAATGCGACAGCTGTTACCCATGTCTTGCATATGTCTGTGTGTAGTGGTTCTTGAAGCACTGACTCCAGCTGCAGTCCACTCTTTGTGAATACTAAATTTGGGATTTTCCTTTGTTGTCAGTTATAATCATCAAAAGCAAAAGAAATAAACATTTGAAATATATCAGTATATGTGTAATGAATGAATATAATATACAAGTTTCACTTTTTGAATGGAATTAGTGAAATAAATCAACTTTTTGATGATATTCTAATTATATGAACAGCACCTGTATGTCTGAAGTGTTCATTTAAAATGAAGCTTAAAATGAAGCCATCCTAGGTGTATATGGCAATCTTTTTTCAGATAAATACAATCTTAGTTATATTAGAGAATTTCCTGGCTCTTCGGTTGCAGCATAATGGCAGTGAATGGCAGACCAAAATGTTACGCCAAAAAGTGCATCCATCCATTATAAAAGTAATCCATACGTCTTCGGGGGTTAAGGGATTAGTTTACTTCAAAATAAATGTCCTGATATTTTACTCACCCCCATCTCATCCAAGGCATTTGTGTCTTTCTTTCTTCGGAAAAAAAGTTTTTTGAGGAAAAAATTCCAGGATTTTTTCCCATATAATGCACTTCTATGGCAACAAATAGATTGAAGGTCCAAATCAATGTAGTTTCAAAGTTTTTCAAAGGGTTTCAGAGGCTCTGTGTAATCTCAGATGAGGAATAGAGTCTTACCTAGCGAAACCATCAGTCATTTTCAAGAAAAATTAAGGGGTTGCGTAATAATGTCGGAAAGGTCACGCTAGACATAGGCGGAAGTATAGCCCCAAGCAAATGTGCGAAGACTAATACAAATGCCCTAATGCAAGTAAACTTCCATCTACAATATCAAAATAATCCGACATTGTTGTTTTACCTTTTTTTCTAAAGGATGTTCGTATTAGTCCTCACATGTGGACTTTGTAAACACGGGGGTTGTACTTCTTCCTACGTCTAGCGTGACTTTTCCGATGTAATTACGTAATTTATGGAGTGTAATTCATTGCAGAGTAGCACATGATGAGCAATTTAGGCTAAAAAGTATACAATTCTTTTTTTTTATTACCCATAATTTCACTGGATAAGACCCTATTCCTCGTCTGTGATCATGCAGAGCCCTCTTCGAATCCATTCGCCATTCGAAGCCCTTTGAAACTGCACTGATTTGACCTTCAACCATGAAAGTGCATTATGTGAAGAAAAATCCTGGAACGTTTTCCTCAAAAAACTTAATTTCTTTTCGACTGAAGAGAGGAATACATGAACATCTTGGATGAGGGGGTGAGTAAATGATCAGGACATTTGGAAGTCAACTAATCCTTTAATAAAAACCAGACCGCCTTACATATTCAACTTAGGAAGAAAGTCTAATGCCTCTAGCAGTTCAAAAAGCTTCCTCTACATCCAACGCCATACGTTGCGCCAGTTACACTTTTTAAATACAAGTTGAATACAGAAGGCGGTCCACCAGAAACTAGATATTTTTCTTAAACAAGCACATCAATTCACTTCAGAAGGCCAGAATATTAACTCCTGGAGCCTTATGGATTACTTTTATAATGGATGGATGCAGTTTTTAGCCAGGACATTTTTTTATATTACTATGTAATAAGACTGTATTCGTCTGAAAGAAGAATGTCATATGGTGGCAATGTACTTGGGGCCAGATTTACTAACAGCTTGAGCCAGCACAAACACTCTTTTGGTGTTAAAAAACTACTGTCAGGATTTACTAAAAACACGCAGTGAAAAATTAACAATGAAAAGGTATGGACAGTTCTGTTTGCACCTAACCTCATTGCATATGCATTTGTAGGACTCTTCTTTTCATATGCTCTTTTTATTATAGAGAAGAATATTTAAATGAATCATGCAACACAATTTACCTTAAAAACCTCAAAAACCTAAGGTTTGTGGTAAACAATTTACTTGTATTTGCGAGATTATTTCGCGCCCTCCCAAAAAAGCGTTCTTTTTAAATCGCTCTTTGTCTGTTAGTAGATCTCACACACCAGATTATCTTCAGCTCTGCTTGTTTGCAACCCTATGTGAAGTTGCGCTGCACTTGATAGACTGCCTTGGTCATTGTGTAAATGATCTCGCTCTGTCTGTGTCAGTAAATCACCTGCAGGACTTTTACGGGATCGCATTTGCACATTAATTTGCCATGTTTAGTAAATCTGGCCCATGGCAATTTTTTAAGTGTCAACTTTGCACCTTGTTTGTAAGTAAAGGATGCCCTGCTGAAAATCCAGCATTGCTGTTCACCAAAATAAGGTATGTTTTACATGATAACACCAGAATGGGAATAGGGAGTGCTGGTGGACCAGTTACACCAGCTCAGTTTTTCTTGAGAACAGCATGACTAGCTAGACCAGCATAAACCAGCCTGGACCAAAATGGAACCTATGCTGGTTTATGCTGGATTTTTCAGGGGGGTATGCAGAATTTTACTGCTAAATGCAGAGCAGGGCTCAGGAAAAATTATTACTATTTTTGAAGATATTTTTTGCTAAAACCAGAAGCCCTAGTTAAGTTGAATACATAATAGCACTACGTCACCTTCAGGCCATGTTACAATTTCAAATTCATTGTTATTCCAGAGTACCACTGAGCAAGAGAAACAGCGGCATATTATTCATAGCAGGCTTAAAAGCTCTATGATACTCACATTCTCTCTCGGCATCAGGAGGTTTATAGAAGGAAAGGCCTAAGGATATTATGGCTGCAACTTCCAAAATAATTAAAGTCACATCCTGCAATGCTTCCCACACCAACTGAAGGAATGTTTTGGGCTTTTTAGGTGGTATAAAATTCTTTCCAAATTCTTCTTTTCTTCTTGCAATGTCATCAGAATGACCACTTAATCCTAGACAAAGAGAAAAGGCAGAAGAAAATTACTATCGGATTACCATTACAGAAAGCATTAAGGTGTAGACTATAGATAATACAAATATTATGCTATAAAACTGGATTTTAAGAGCAAACACGATTATGGTTCTGATTGTAAAAAATACTATACCACCATTACAGATGATTTTCTAATTCCAAAACCACCTTTTGTAGGTAAAATAATGTTTGAATAAGAAATTAATTTTAGATTACTTAAACATCTATACGGTAAATCACCCCTTATGGGATTTCTATGGCTGCGTCCAAATTCGACTATTTGTGTATCCGATTGGAATCTGATCTAAAATTGTCCACATTGTGTACTATCGCAACTGTTCAGATCCGATTTGTGTCCCAAGCTGCTCTTACGTTTTCCAGAATATCTGCATCGGTTTTTATGGCATTGATGTTGCATTGATAGGTATAAGGCAAAAAACAACAACAACCGCATCATGGAGGGGTTTGAAATACATATGTTTTCTTATTTATAAAAAACGTATTTTCCAAAATTTTAAACCACATATGAATGTAGCTCATAACAGAGTTCATTTCATGTGACTTTTTTGCCTTTCACACTTGCTAAATCTGATCAGATTTTAATGGGATATGCACAAAAATCGTATTTGAACTGACATTCTGAACGAGGCTAATATCTAAAGAGTTTGCAATTGTACATTTAAGTCAGTCCTCAAATTTGGACTTATTATAGGTCTAAATTGAATTGGATTTGGAGATGGTTTTTGTTTTGTTGGATTCTAAAAAATATCAAGATTTCTACCCGCTACGGAAGCAAGAGCACAGCCTGAACACTAACACAGTGTAATCCCTCTCTTCCTTCTCTTGCTCAATTACAAAACACTATTCCACTGCCCCCTCAAAGGTTTACCCACTGTTGGCAAGGGCAAAAATGAATGTAAACCCCATGGAATAGAGCAGCGGCCAGTGAGATTAGAGTGAAGCGGAGCAATGAAGAGCCTGCCTCGGTTTGAGGTGAGTGGGATTACATGAGGTAAATTGAGCTGGTCCCACCTGTCACAACTACAACTGTCTATTATGGCTCATGACAAAGCTAAATATGTAGGCAGAGCAGAAAGCCAGTGCAAATCGAACTGGAAAATATCTGGATGACAAGATAAATATTTAATAAACCAATAAACCAATATTCAAAGATCAGATTTTTACAAGAAAGTCTTTCGAAACAAGCAGACTGTGTATTTAAAATGCACATAAACATTTTAAATGAAAAAAATCACAAGAGTAGTGTGTAAACGTATTTCACTGGAATTATCAAGGGAAACATAAGCTTATCATGGTGTTAGACAAATGATTGGAGTTAAGTTTGTTGAAATAATATGTAGACAGATTGGTCTAAACTAGAAGGAGATGAATTAAAAAGGTGAAATGTGCAAAAAGAGGAACTGTAAAATCCAAGACGAAATGGTCATTTTTGATAACCATGACGATTATGTGTCATGCCAGATGCTAAGTCAGACACAATAATAATATCTAGTGGTTAACCATCTTTTAACTGACTGACACGTAATAACAGAAATTTAGCTACAAGTGATGTACGGCAGGTTAATTAAACGTTTTAAGTGTTGTTATTCATTATAGCTTTGATTCCTCACCAGGGGCACTTAAAAACAGAAATGATGACTAAAAAATATTAAGGCTGTCAATAATTTTAAATATCATTACCACTTTACAATAAAATCCCATTAGTAAATGTCCGTTAATGGATAAACTGACATTAACAAACAATGAGCAATGCATTTGTTACAGTATTTATTAATCGTTGTAAACTTTAAATAAAAATACAAATGTTCATTGTCCATTAAATAATATTAAGAAAATATATAATTTGGTTTGAATAAGTTTAATGAATGTATTTTTATTGTTAGTTCATGTTAATGTTAATAAATTAAATTTGTTTGAAGTTTTACCAAAATAACCATTCATAACTTTTATAGTGATTTTGAAAACAAAATAATGTACGTTATGCATTGTGAATGTTTTATAAATCTGTATTTATTGAAAACAGGATGGATTCTGATTGATGTCATTAATCATTCATCAGCTGAAGAAAAAAAGTTCTGTAAGTGATTCCAACAATATAATTCCAACAGTCTCTGTGCCATTATTGTTACAGTTGTTGTGTGGACTCTATTCTTTAGTCTAGAGCTATTCTTTTTATTTGAAACGATTTATATATCGAACCATATCTTTATCGTTAACTTTATAGTTATCGTTCTTGATGTAAAATAATTAAATATATCGGAGTAAACTAAATGATTAGCAACTGACTGCATAAAGTGGTACAACTGCCTTTTAAAGGGCACAATTTTTCACCTGGAGCATGCAGATGAACTATGTACCTCATTGGGCTGCTTTTTTGCTCCATCGTCCAAAGGAGAAGCTGAGAGAGTCGTAAAAGCTAAATTGTCCTTGATGAGAGCCATATGGTGCTTGATAAAAACTACAACGTAGCAACACAAGCAAATGGAAAAAAGATGTCTGAAAAGTCTAATTGCTAATTAGTTATTTAGCTGACGCATTTATCCAAAGCGATTACAGCACACTTGTTACAGAGACAATCTTCCTGGAAGAGGTTAAATGCCTTGCTCAAGGGTGAAATGGTGAGAGGTCATGGATCAACCCTTGTGAAGTCTGAACATTCAACCTTTGCTCACTAAACTATTTGGCTGCATAAGAGCTGAAAGTGGTGTTTTTTCTAGGTATACATGATATCTTGGTACCATATCGGTAACCTGTCGATATTAAGAGATTTTTTTTATCTGCATCAGTTGATATTTGGTATTTAACTGTGTATGCTTGATTCCTCTGCACTGTAAAAATGATAGGATCAATAAGTCATGACAACATGTTTTTGCATTACTTCAACAAAATATTTTAACCAATTTTAACTTGATTTTAATTTGACTTGCACAGTAAATGTTCCAGTTTAACCAAATAAACAGTTAAACACAAAGTGGACTTGTTTTAGTAATAATAAAAAATAAAATATCAGTGCATATTATTGACAATGAATGCATTGGTAGCAGTATAGATATTTACCCTCTATTGGTGATGTTTTTAACCTGGAGCAGAGTCCTTGAACATCTCCATAGCACTCCTGAATCTTTTGTAATCCATCTGTCCCTCTGAGTTCCATGAGAGAGCGTAGCTCTTTGAGTGTGCAGCCAAATTCTCCATCGTGATTGGCCTCTGCCTTGTACTTCGACCCGCGGAATGAGTTTCTGGCCATGGTCCCACGGAAGCCAACCAAAAAACGGAGGAGAAGTGGCTTCCCCTTGGGCAAGCGGTGACAATATCCAGACTTGTTTCCTCAGGGATGCAAAAAGCGACTCTTCTGATGACAAACCAGGCGTAATTCGAATGCCATTTCCACTTGATTGTCGGGTGTATCTTCTCTCATCTTGGTTTGATTGGAGTCACCGAAGGTCAAATCATCATGTGCACCAAGTTACATCTGAAACAAAAACCAAACGGAAGTTGCATTACATGGTCTATCATTCCCATGTCAGTGTTTGTGAACATTTAGCACTTGAAGCCAAATAAAATGTGATTATTTGTGTCCTGTCACAACTGCCAGATCAAGTGATGCCACTGTCAATCAACAAAGAAAGTCACATCAAACCATGTGTCACTGTTAAAGATGATGTTGATAGGTATGCAAAGTGACAGTAGGCTTTTGTAATGACCCTTCAGTGGAAAGATCTGTTACGTCTGCTTAAAGATCTGAATGCTAAAATTAGTTCTGTTACATAAAACTGGCATCTCGTCTAAAAGAGACCTGCCAAAAACAATGGACGTGACTCAGAGAGACAGACAGTGGGAAAGAATGTTTTAGAGAGTAAACTGATGAACAGACGATCAAACCAGTGCTATTTTAGATTTCGTTAATATTTTGCAAATAGTTCAGTTAACCATAATAACCCTGGACTGAACAAACAAACTATTTTTACTGCACATCAGCAATGATGTCTGGAATTGTTGTAATTATGTTAGGATTCAAAGGCTGTTTTGGAGAGACATCTAAAACCCTCTCAAAGGTCATGGACGACACAATATGTTCTGGTTGTCTTTAATAAGTTTACAGCTTTAAGACTTTAAAACATCTCATATTTCTTCAGACATTACATGTTTGTTCGCAACACAACTGGAGTTTTATCTTCACTTTTTCTCTGTGTCAAATAAGTCTTTTATTTCCCAACCTTGCCAATTAAACGACTGAAATAATTATTTTGCAGAGGCACCAAACTAAAACCCATTGTGATAGTCGACATACAGTACTTCAATTCATTATCATTAAACGGATAAGAAAAGAAAATACTCACAGATTTGTTTTACGTATCCATCCCTGCAACAATGAGACAAATACGGCACCTCGACCAGCCAGTCAGATGGTACTGATTTTAGAGACAATGTGACTCGCTGTCATGTACAATTACCCTAAACAACAGAAAAGTCTGTATTACAAAGCGACATGCCAAAAATTCTCCTTTACTTCATTAAATTATTTGACCTTCAGTGGAGAGTCTTGAGGAGCACAGTCTCCATTAGCGGAAATGGCTTGCTGAATGATTATCTTAGGAAAGCTTCTTGCTTAATCTAATTAGTCAATCTGTGGCAGTAGTGAAGCACGACTGTATGGAAGAGTATGCGCTGTTGAACACAGACAAATACATTTACTCATTCCTAGATAGTATCCTCAGTTCATTCAGACTTCTGAAAAGCTGGATAGAGCCTGGGGCACAAAAGTTGATCTTCTGTATTTAAATAAAGCTTGTATTTGGTACATTTATTTGAATCACAAATAAGGGGGAATTTCATAAAGAAGGCTGAAAGAACAGCTTAAAGGTTACTATTAGACGTTTCATACACAAGCAATTTTACGTGATGTCCAAACTGGTATTATAAAATCTGACTTTTATAAAGAGTGTCCACACACAGCATCATCTTTTTCAATGTGCCAGACTAAATGCTCTCAAAAATAAACTGAAAGAATTTGTCAGTGAACCTTTCTGACTGTGACAGAAAAGCTGAAAATCCATATTTATCCATGCTGTGTGAATGAGAAGCGTGAGTCATGCTCACATCATGCTCTAGAAGTCAGATATGGAATATCGCTGTCTATGAAGGGAATAAGCTAGAAGTGTTAATGAATGAGCATTTGACAGGAACATCTTGTTTTACAGGACTTTCGCTATATTCAGTGTTGTATATTTTACTGTTTGACATCAAACCTCACTACCTTGCCAGAATACTTATTTTTCCAATAAATAAATAACTTGGACTTTCAAATAACTCTATCATAATACACTTTGCAGCCTATCGAGAGGCACAATGGCTACATGTTAGCAATGGCTCCTCCATATTTAGGCTTATATCAGGAACAAGAATAACTGGTTTTTTAAAAACGGCATAAAATAAAGTACCGTATTCAAAGCTGTTTAAACAGTCGATATGTGTCGTGCACCACGGGTAGTCTTTGACCGCCCTTTGCAAAGCAAAGCGAGTTAACGGCTACCTTCATGAACTTTTAAAACAAAATACTTGTGGTTTTTTGCATGTGTGCAAATATGTAATGCTATAATAAAAAGATAAATGATGGGACGTGTACGTTTCGTCAATGTGAGCAAAACCGCTCAAGCAGATATAACCGTTGCTATGGCACCTCCTGTTCGCTTAACGTCTGTGTATAACAGCATATTATGAGTTTTAAATGTTTTAACTTTGCGTGTTACTCAAACAAAAAGGTTGCTGCGTTGTAGGCTAGATAACATATTTTTGAGACCACATCAACATTTTGGGTTACACTTTTCTAAGGTAGGTTACATTGTAATTAGGCTACTCAAATGAGTCCTACTGAATAATATTAACTAGGCTACACTTAGACTTACTTTGCTATAGCTAGAGTTAAGGTTTGGTTTACGGTTAGTTTACGCATAATTCACAGTTCACACATCCTCACTGAACGGGATAAAATGTTGACATTATTACATATATACTGGTCTTTTATCACCAAAAAATATAATCCTGAAATGACCTGAAAACGAATCAAACCTATAAAGCTCACATGGCCCCCAAAGCAGAAAGCATGATGCAAGGTAGTTATGATTATGAAGTCATTGTGCCATTCATCCTCCTGAACACAGCATTGCGCGCAGTAAAGGGCCCCTATTATGATCCCAGCTGCGTTGTAATGGCTTTATGAGCATAAAGTTTATAGGAAGACTAATCGTGAATATTGAACTCATCGCATTTACATTAACATTTTGACTCGAGGGCGTTCGAGTCCAATTGTTCAACTAGAAAACTATTTACGATAATCCCGACAGCACGTGAAGCAGCATCAAAGACAAAGTCACTTAATCACAGTTCTCAGTTAGAAAAGATTCGACTGACGCACGCGAAATAGGCCTAAGTATCTAAAATGTAGAACTATTTTAAAATAGATTCATCCGGTGGGAAAACACATTTTTTCTTCGTTGCATAATGTCTTAGGGAATGTTTAGTTAAAGAGAAGAAACAGTAATGCGTTTTCATAAAAAAAACAATAAAAAAAAACATATTTTGCTGCCAGAAGGTATAACGCAGAACATTTTAGGCATATAAGGAGGAAATTATAAAAAAGCATACAAAAACGACGCGATTTCCACAAGCTAAAATATTAGAATAACTTCAAACAGTAGGCTCGAATCTCTAATCACTTGCCATTTGATAAACATGTCCTTTCTCTACAGTAACATATGAAACAATCCTTTTATATACTGTCTAATACTGCATTTTCATTGCATACATGTGTACTCACTTTGAACTGGTGCGCGTCAGTTCCACTTGGCAACAGTAGTCTCGCGCAGTGGATCTACAACTCGAGCCGTAACGCCCCGCCCACCGCGCTGGAGTCTGTGGAAGATTTACGTCAGAGGCACGGCAGCGGCTTGGGATTTAACGCAGACTCCCATTGGCCAGCGCTTGTCCCAGGTACAGGTGTCATCCCTTGTTGAAACAGCTGTCATCACCAGCAACCAGCAAAGATAGGGCGATGTGATGGACAAGCGGGACATGATAAACATGGTGTGTTATTATTAGCAACAAGAGGAGCGCCATAGTAGAGATTTACAAATTATTATTGAAGGCTTTAGCTCCACTATTTTAGCCACATCTAATATAAGAGTAGCCTATTTTTGCCTAGCTATAGCCTAGGTTGAGGAGCTATATTTATATATATATATATATAAAAAAAGCCAAATATTTATAAAATAATATTTTTTTCTGAAGATTGGTTTGGATGTGGTCCCATATATATTAGCAAAATAAACAATCCCCTTTGATAGGCTGTTTATAATGCTAAATAGCCTCTTGGGATGTGTTTTTTGTTTGGTAGGCTACGACGAACAAGCGCAGGCGATGCTTCTCGTACGCTGTCACGCGAGCGTTTAACTCCATTGCTCTGTCTCAGGGACGGTAGAGAGCATGACCTCGCTTAAACAGGATTTGCTATAAATAGTGCTGCCTATCCGCTACTCTCGCGACGCGGGATCCATCGCTAAACCCGCTGCACTAGCTCAGGCTTGACTGAGCATCCATCCCAACCTTTGCTATATCAACCCCAGCTGAAAAAGAAGTGTGCTTATTTGAATGTAATGTGCACTTGCAGTGTACTTAAAAACTTAAACGTAGGCTTAAGCATTTTACTTGCAGAATATTAATCAAATAAAATGCTACAAGTGTGGGCTGCTTAAAGGGATAGTTCACCCAAAATGAAAATTCTGTCATCATTTACTCACCATCAAGTTTTTCCTGTGTGAGTTTATTTGTTCTGTTGAACACAAAAGAATATATTTCAAAGAATGTTTGTAACCAAGCACAGAGAGCAACTATTGACGATCATGCTATTTTTTTCCTACTATGGTAGTCAATGGTTGTTCTATCTCCTTGGTTACAAACATTCTTTCAAATATCTTCTTTTGTGTTCTGCAGAACAAAGAACCCCATACAGGTTTGGAACTTGAGGGTGAGTAAATGATGACAAAAATGTCATTTTTGGGCGAACTAACCCTTTAAAGACAGTACACACTTAAAGCAACAGTTCATCCAAAATGAAAATTCTGTCATCATTTTATCACCCTTAAGTTGCTCCAAACTTGAATGGATATTTTGAAGAATATGTGGAACTATGGAAGTTAATGGGGTCCATCAACTGTTAACATTCTTCAAAACATTTTCTTTTGTGTTCTGGAAAACAAAGAAAATACAGGTTTGGAACAACATCAGGGTGAGTAGGCCTAAATGATGTAATATCCTGTATAACATGTATAATTACACTGTAACACGTACACCTTAAAATAAAATGTAACCAAAACATTTATTTTTTAACTAATTGCATAATTTAAAAAAATCCAATATAAAACTAAAAAAATATATAAAACTTGCATTATAAAATTAAAATATAAAACTAGGCCTATTTTCAAACTATAACACATTTTGATTTAATTGTAAATAACATGCAATTAAGCATCCTAAACATCACATTCAGTTTGCTCTTATATTAATTTAAAGTATATTATTTCTGTAAGTAGTATTTTTAAAAGTATGATGAAGTGTACTTCTTTTTCACAAGTGAAGACCCACTACTGACCTCTTCAACACCCGGATTAATACACATTCCCATTTTTTAAACCTACAATGTCTGCAACATGAGACCGGATTTTTAGATTTCTCCATAATGGTTAAAAGTTGTAACAGCTGATCTGAGACTACTTACTATCCTTCATCCTAATTCCAGTTTGTCATTCCGAACCGGTCATTCCCCTCCCCCAGCCACGCCTCTGGTAAATTAGAGATCAAGCCAAATGTCTTTCCTGATCCAGGCCCTGCCCTCTCGTATCACCTCAGTGCCACAATGACGGCTGATGATGTCAAACCCTGCCCACACGTGGAGTCGAGTGTGTGCCGGTGCAGCCGGCCATACGGCGTAAAATGAAACTAAACGCACAAGGCATGTATGCTTTAACATTGATGACCAATTCACGTGCACAAATTCTCACTGTCATAGGATTACATTGAAGACACACACTCAAGGGAACACATACATGCAAACAAACACACACACACACACACATACACAGCAGGATTACCAACATGGTTCCACACAGACATAGCAAGATTACAGAGCCACATACAACCCCCTCTTCTTCCCCAACACAGGATACAGACTGCTGGATTAGAGAGACACAGATTCACAGAGGGAAATTACAATACAGTGCATGTCAAAAAAAACTCTCAAATGCACATAACTCAGAATAAAAACACATACATGCACTTATAAAATTGTATTTGCACCTAAATATGTTGAGTACATGTCCGCATCTGATACAGATGTTGATTTTAAGTACAAAATGGCTATTTTTGTCATTTGAGTGACAGATGCAACACTTGACATAACAGCCAGTGTGATTCTAAAGTTCTTCTTGAGGTTTAATTGGCACCGTTGGATCGATCAGTCTCTGCTGGAGTTCTCACATTGAGATATTGAATCCTTGCATAAACAGAACGTAGACGACACAAACACACCATCAACCTTACACACTTCCTGTGTACACACGCGCACGCACAAACACACCGTCATAGAAAAACCTCACTAATCTTCTCTCAATGGTTTAAAGCCGCTGAAGAAGCTTAATAATTTAAGAGGAAAACAGCATCAGTGCTTTTAAGGACATATGCACAGAGATTAGCCCCCTAGCTCCACGCTGGACAACAAAGGACACCCTTTCACATGACTGATCTGATGATGCAAAAAGCATTTTGTTATCAATGCGATAAAGCAGAGTCAGATATGTATCGATGGAACAGAGTTTTGCTCGTTCCACTCATGTATGAAGTTCAATATGTGCCAGAAAGGAGTCGACTGCTTTTTACTATACATTGGTCAATGTCTTTGTGTACTGAAGAAAAATTAGTATATGCTGATGTGTATGTTCTTTGTTTATGTCATCTTTTTTTGTCCTTTATATGGAAGGCTGCTTTGAAAAAAATACAGCTAAACACAAAATCTGTTGGGGTGCTGTTTTTTTGGGGTTGAAGTGAGTTTACCAAGCAGAACATGTTCATGGATCAACATTCTTATTGATCCAGGAACAACATTATAATCAAACAATCAATTTTAAGGAATATGCTTACAGACAAGGGATAGTTTGCCCCAAAATTGCAATTCTGTCAATTATTTAGTCATGCTTAAGTTGTTCCAAACAAAAATGTATAAATGTATTTGTTCTGCTGAACACAAAGGAAGATAATTAGAAATATGTTTGTAACCAAGCAGAGAGATCTGCTTGGTTACAAACATTCTTCCAAATATTTTCCTTTGTGTTCAGTGGAAGAATGATGACAGGATTGACATTTTTAGGTTTAACTAGGCCTTTAAAAGAAGAGTTACGTCCTTCTATACCATTCTTATTCACCTATAAGTTTCCCCTCTGATTTTAGGGATATGTTATGAGTAGGGTTAGGATTAGGACTATGTTTTTGGACAGGGATGTTGTTCCAGGATCAACCTTGATCTAGGAACATGTCTTTATGTCTTTACTTGGCAAGTAATCACTGTGACTGGCCGGGGAAGGGTGAGAATTCGGGTTTAGACCAAGCAATCAAACATCTTGTGAAAGCACCCTAAAACTGTAAACGCTATGACAGAGCATGAAGATAAAACGTAAGAACTATATAGGCCAATTCACACTCCACCACCAGACGCTGACAGACGGCAACAGACACTTTGTCTGCCGGAGCTTGTTTTCTCTGAATGAACATGGTGAGGCGCTTTTTGGGGGAATGTCAATGCAGGTTACAATAGACATAGACAAATGCATTGTACAAAGCAATCAACTCCTCTTCTTTTTTTTAAAACTGCATGCCATACTTACACACTTCCCTGCCTTTTAAAAGCATCTGAAAGTTTTATGCACTAGCTGCTGGGCAGATATAAGCATCAACTAGGCCACATCTCTCTTGTCCAATTAGTTGATGAATTGTATATTGACACTCCATCCTGACAGGACTTGTTGACTGATTCTTCATTAGGGACGGAATCCCCCTCTATTATTAATCGTTTAGCAGAGGCGTAAAGGTCAAGAGCATTAGTTGGGATTTCAAACATGCTACATGAAGATCTGGATAGGATAATAGCAGCTATTGATTTCTCACCTTCACCATTGAGTGGAAAATGTTGCTTGGTTGGTTATGTTTTCTATAGCAGGGGTTTTCAAACTTCATGATGCCAAGGACCCCCAAATATGATGAACCTTTAATGAGGGACCCCCTTCCTAAAATCCATCTATATATTTTGATATGAAAAACAAACAAACATTTAAACATAAGATAAATAGTAAGTGAGACATTATAAATACAACATATTTCCAAACTTAATTTGGCTACACAGAAAATGTTCAATTAAAAATGATTTGTATAAGCAACTTTCACAATAATGTATGGAAGCGAAGCATCTTATTGCCTTAAGGATACTGCCTTTCAACCCCAGTTTGAAAACCCCTGTTCTATGGGGCAAAAGTTGTCTTCCTCCAGGTGGCGCATAGCTGAGAACCGAAACCTTCACAAATGTATTTAAAAAATAATTGGCTACAATTGTTCTCTAAATTGGCTAAAGCTATTATTTTGTTCACACTTGGCATGCAAAACGGACCCACAATCTCATTTTTAGATTAGCTAATTTAAAAAAAAAATCCTCATCGATTATACACAAACTATTTTGATTGGTCAATTCTAATAATCGCTGAGAAAAGTAACAGCTGTCACCTGATGGTATTGTCCTAAAATGCCTGTTATTTTTCTCAGTGCTGTTCGGTATAGACGAGATAGAGCAATCCCAGTTGTTTGTAAATAGCCTACGTACGACAATAATTTAAAACTAATAATCTTTAAAAAAAACAAAAAACAGATAAGAGCTAAAAAATTATATTTATACACAAAAGAGACAACCTCCGGTCCAATAAGCCACGCCCCGTTTGATGTGAATTTCCTTTCTTTGGTTTGGTGGTCTTTTCCTTTCTAGCATAGTCAGTAGCCAGAAGGAGCTCGTTAATGCGAGTTTAATGTTTTAATCACACTTAATAATTCTGTTTAGGTCAAACTAGATTTTGCATTTCCAGAAGCAGTTTAATAAGCAAACCAAGAACGCATATTCGCTCCTTTAAAATAAGGGCACTTAGTAGGCAGCCTATCCAGGATGTGCTCGTACGGCGCCATTTTCCCTGGGAGGATATGTTAACAGAAGCACACTGCCAACGTGCACTATTAAGGGCCCTAGAAATCTGTTTTACGAAGTGATATAAAATATGGAATCACCGTCGACCAGCGCTAAACTCATCTATAAAAGTAAGTATTTCGTTTTTGCGCGAAACAAATCAGTAATGTGAGCATAAAGCTAAGGAACTGGCTGTTTTATGTGCACTAGTGTCCACTGAGGATATCACAAAACTGATACAGCTGCGGTCGAGCAACTCTGCGCTTTTTGATGGGAGGAAAAATTCGTCAAAAACAGCCTGGAGGTGCGATTTGTAACCTTAGAGTTTGAGCTGAGGCTGTATTCAGATTAAAAGTTATTATTATTATTTTTATTCTCCCTCAGTGCAATACTCAGAGAAATGGGGCTTGAGGAAAAGATGACAACTGAGCAGATTGCCAAAAAGTGGGAAAACCTGAAAGCAAGATATAAGGTTGGTGTCACTGCCAATTGTGTTTTTTAAATGCCAGCATATTTAACAGTTTAATGAGTTTACCAAATCATTTCAAGGATGCAAAATATCCTCCCACCGGAGTGGAGAAGAACCCCACCTGCTGGAAATGGTTCAATCTCATGGATGATGCTCTCAGTGAAGAGTTTGAAGAAAAGATTAGCCAGCAAGTGATCACTTCAGAAGCTGAAAATGTTAATGCACCTCTTCCGAGTAAGAGGTTACGCCAGATCAAAGTCGGAGGGGAAATATTGGAGTTTCTGGAAGAAGAAGCAACTTCGGTGAATGTTCCGCAAGCCTCCAAACAGCATCCGATTAAGCGAGAAACGCAAACAGGCAAACAGAGAGCAGAGAGCCATTCACTGGACATCATGAGAACCAAACTTCAAAGAGACAGACAGCTTCTAGAGAAAGAGCTCGGAGGCCTGGACAGAGAAAAAGCCCTTCTAGAGCGGGAAAGGGCTCTTGCGGAACGGGAAAGAGCGGCTCTTCAGCGGGACAGAGCCCAGGTAGAGAAGGACAAAGCTGCGGTTAACAGAGACAAGGCGTCTTTGGAACAGGACAGAGCCAGACTGCAGAAAGACAGAGACGCTTTGGTAAGGGACAGAGCAGCCCTTGAAAAAGACAGAAGGTCGACGGATTTCACAAATCACATTGGAAGCAGTTCAGCATGCAACGGACTCGACTGTCCTCATGAAAAGAACAGAGAGAAATTAATATTCCTGCTTGAAAGGGTGATTGAAAAAATGTGAAGCATTTGAATGTAAAGAAGGAAAAATGGATATTGAGTTCTGTGAGCTTATGGATATCTGAACACTCCTTGGGTTGTTGTCTTTGCCATCTTAAGAGATATTTAAACACCTAATTTTTGTCAATATTAAAAGTATTATAATTTCTTATTTATCCTCATTTTTTATCTAAATCAGTTGCATTTGTCAAACATAAACAGTCTGCTCAAAGAATGAAGTTGACTTACCACAAAACATTGACAGGATGCACAAGGACCCATAAACTGAAATGATTTTGAGATTTATTTAATTATTTGTGAGTGCTGACTGAGAAACACGGAATGTGATGCTTTATTTCTAATGTAATGTAATGTATACCGTTTGTGCCATACAATAAATGTAAATGAAAAAAAGAGTCATGGTCTACTGTTTTCATTCAGTGTGCAAGGGAGAATTAAATTTAGTTTCCTAGGGTGATCGTTTTGTACTTTACCTAGATATAATTTTAGAATTTAAATGTATTAAAATTTTGTTACAAATTATGAAAAGCAATTTAATGACAGGTTCCTTTGTGAAAACTTATTCACAATTGATCAGTGTTTTTTTGGTGTTCAAAAATAAACCTACACCAAAAAATATATTCACTGGACTAGGTGGAAGAACTAGGCTCGGCCCCACTGTTTTTAAAAAAAATATATATAACATATATACTGTAGGGGTAGGCTATATAGTGTTTATTATATAGTAAATAATGCTGATTAAATAATTTACGAATATTTTTTAGAATACTTCAAAATAAAGCATTTAGACATTGATCCAACTGTATATGAACTCTTCTCTTTTACTGTTGACCGTGGGTAGTTAACTTACCAATTGTTGTCACTGATTCAAAATTACGTGACAAAAATTATAGTTAGTAACGTAATTAATTACACTGCACATTTAAATTAAGATAATCCGACTACTTTTTGATTACTTATAGATTAAATTTGACCTAAGTCATTTTCACATTGATTTGAACAGGATAGTTTTGTACCATGTTGAAATGAGAATACAAAGAAAAAAAATGTATTGAAGTGAAGTGCATTAAATATTAAATATTTATGTATCATAATTCCCCAGATGAAACTGCAAGGTTTGTGTGTTTAATGAAAAGCTATGAAATGAAACAAATGTATTATTAGGTCAAAAACATTTAGCTGACAAAAAGGTGGGGAATGCCTGCTGTTTTTGTCAGAAGTTGATTAGATTTGCAATGTTGAGAAAACACTTTGTGAAGTGATTACTGTAAACCCAGTGATCAAATTCTGTGTGTGTCTCAGTTTCCAGTAATAGTCACATGACTAGTGGCTTATCTGTGTGTGCAATTTCACAAACCTGGAAGACCTTCTGAACATATACAGTCTTGTTCAAAATAATAGCAGTACAATGTGACTAACCAGAATAATCAAGGTTTTTAGTATATTTTTTATTGCTACGTGGCAAACAAGTTACCAGTAGGTTCAGTAGATTGTCAGAAAACAAATGAGACCCAGCATTCATGATATGCACGCTCTTAAGGCTGTGCAATTGGGCAATTAGTTGAAAGGGGTGTGTTCAAAAAATAGCAGTGTCTACCTTTGACTGTACAAACTCAAAACTATTTTGTACAAACATTTTTTTTTTCTGGGATTTAGCAATCCTGTGAATCACTAAACTAATATTTAGTTGTATGACCACAGTTTTTTAAAACTGCTTGACATCTGTGTGGCATGGAGTCAACCAACTTGTGGCACCTCTCAGCTGTTATTCCACTCCATGATTCTTTAACAACATTCCACAATTCATTCACATTTCTTGGTTTTGCTTCAGAAACAGCATTTTTGATATCACCCCACAAGTTCTCAATTGGATTAAGGTCTGGAGATTGGGCTGGCCACTCCATAACATTAATTTTGTTGGTTTGGAACCAAGACTTTGCCCGTTTACTAGTGTGTTTTGGGTCATTGTCTTGTTGAAACAACCGTTTCAAGGGCATGTCCTCTTCAGCATAGGGCAACATGACCTCTTCAAGTATTTTAACATATGCAAACTGATCCATGATCCCTGGTATGCGATAAATAGGCCCAACACCATAGTAGGAGAAACATGCCCATATCATGATGCTTGCACCTCCATGCTTCACTGTCTTCACTGTGTACTGTGGCTTGAATTCAGAGTTTGGGGGTCGTCTCACAAACTGCCTGTGGCCCTTGGACCCAAAAAGAACAATTTTACTCTCATCAGTCCACAAAATGTTCCTCCATTTCTCTTTAGGCCAGTTGATGTGTTCTTTGGCAAATTGTAACCTCTTCTGCACATGCCTTTTTTTTAACAGAGGGACTTTGCGGGGGATTCTTGAAAATAGATTAGCTTCACACAGACGTCTTCTAACTGTCACAGTACTTACAGGTAACTCCAGACTGTCTTTGATCATCCTGGAGGTGATCATTGGCTGAGCCTTTGCCATTCTGGTTATTCTTCTATCCATTTTGATGGTTGTCTTCCGTTTTCTTCCACGTCTCTCTGGTTTTGCTCTCCATTTTAAGGCATTGGAGATCATTTTAGCTGAACAGCCTATCATTTTTGCACCTCTTTATAGGTTTTCCCCTCTCTAATCAACATTTTAATCAAAGTACGCTGTTCTTCTGAACAATGTCTTGAACGACCCATTTTCCTCAGCTTTCAAATGCATGTTCAACAAGTGTTGGCTTCATCCTTAAATAGGGTCCACCTGATTTACACCTGTATCTTCACAAAATTGATGACCTCAGTGATTGAATGCCACACTGCTATTTTTTTGAACACACCCCTTTCAACTAATTCAACTAATTGCCCAATTGCACAGCCTTAAGAGCGTGCATATCATGAATGCTGGGTCTCATTTGTTTTCTGAGAATCTACTGAACCTACTGGTAACTTGTTTGCCACGTAGCAATAAAAAAATATACGAAAAACCTTGATTATTCTGGTTAGTCACATTCTACTGCTATTATTTTGAACAAGACTGTATAAGCAGTAGACTTTTATAGAATATGAAAATCAAAAAGATAAAAAAAAGTATAGGGGGAATCATGAATAATTATCTGCTATTGTGAGAATAACATGTAATCAATAACAAATAACTAGCCTGATTAGGAGTATTTTAAAAGGTAATCTAATTAAATATACATAATATTTTGGAATCAGATATATTCCAGAATAAATGTAATCATTTTATTTAAGTGTCTATAGTTTTGAATAATCTTTTGAATTTTCATGTCATTTTTGTTGTTGTAATTTTATGTTTTTTCCCCTAGTTATTTTTTATTTCCAGTGATTACAGTGCTGCATATATAAAAATATAAAACAAATATAATATCTCTTTATTTTAAGTTTGTAATAATATTTTACAATATAATATTTTTAATATAATTATAACACGTTTTTTTATTTTGTTTTAGGCCTATACATTAAAAAAATACATTGTATTTTATTTCATCTTGTTTTTAAAAACTATGCTTTTAATAGTTTTAGTAAAGTATAATAATGTTTATTTCAGGAATCAGATTTTTTTTAATCTATAGGCTACCTGAAGATTTGATAAGAAGATGCTAATTTTCTCAACGTAAAGCTGTTTTTCTCCTGACAGCTAGAGGGCAATAATCTGACATCATTCTTCTGTCTGTTAGAAATGGGAAAAACTGTGAAGAAGTGCTGTCTGCAACAGACACACAAACGCTTGAGGAAGAAGTGATTAGTGAAAGAAATCCATAACATTCATGATATTACTATATATCTCATAGGAGGAGTTTGGCCACCTCTCTCACTTTAAGAAATGGCGCAACCATCTCAACAGTGTGAGTGTCGTTCTGTAAGCCTGCACTGTGTCTGCACGCATGCAAAACTTTCGCACATTCTGTAACTCTTTCATGAGTTCATATGCATTGGAATTAAAACAAATTGAACGTTCTTGGCGTGCAGTGGCATTAGCTTAATAAATTAATGTTGGCCTATTACAATTATTTCCGACTGACAGTTGTCAGTATTTATAATGTGGTTTGACTGGGCTGTTCGTTTTGCCTGTGTATATAAAATCACAGTGAATTAATATTGTCCTGTTTGTTTTAACTGCGGTTCTGTTTCAGGGTCTCACAAGGACACAGAGACACTGATCAGGTGGCGCATGGCCCATGGCTATTTATTCTCAGGCTGGAGAAACACATGCAGAAATGGCTGGGAGTATGTATTCATTGTGAATCATTTTTCATCTGCAGTTTATGTTGTTTGTATCCCTCATAATCTATGTTTATTGTTTGTTGTTGCAGTTGTTTTACAATAAAGATTTTTTTTTACTATTGTCCCCTAATTTATGGTAACTCCTTTCTAAAAAAGAAGACATACTTCACATATAATTATATCCCATTTATGTAGTGTAATATTAACAATATAGATTATATTATATTGTTTATTGTATATCATTTAGATTATATTATTGGCTGTATTATACATAAATTATTTGTTTAATTTAAACATGTTTTAATATTATTTATTTAATAATGTTTTATTTAATTGCAAAAATATATATTGTTACTATTTAGTTATATTAAGTTGATAGTGTATTTGTTGCTACCCAATTTAGATTAGTTAGATAACAATTAAAAAAACAATTAAATACATTACATAATTTTAACAATTTTCACAATAAATATGGTTTATATTGCACACAGCGAGTGAGATAAAGGTCACAAAGGAGAAACTCACTAGAAATAAACAGCACAACTAATTGTAGAAGGAATTTATGATGTCCATTATTTATTTTTAGAAAATATATTTTCTAAATTATATTTGTTTAAATATTAAATAATAATATCCCAAAATAATATAAAATAAATGTATACATTATACATTAAAATGTTAAACATTTAATTAATATCTAAAGTAAGCAGATTATCTTTGAAAGCCCTAAAAATACTTTTTGTAAAAAATAAAATAAAATAAAAATCACATTTTATATAATATAAAATGGAAAATATAGGGAAATATTGATAAAGAAAGTGTTCTTTTTGCAGGCAGTTCATTCAAGAGTCCAGTCCAAACCTGGATGGAAATATTACTTCTCAAAGAGCAAAACGAAAGTGGGAGAATTTAAAATGCAAATACAAGGTAAGATGGATGGACAGGGTCTGTCTTTCAAATGATTTACTTGTATAGCTGCACACCACTCAAACAAATCTAGTTATAAATTCAATATGATTGCATGCAATTGTCTTGATGTAGTTTTCTCCACTCTTTTTGCCTAGGTTTTAAAAGCTCTCGCGAAGGATGTCGAAACGGTTAAACCTGAATCCTGGCGGTGGTTCAGACTCATGGAGAAGGCTGTAGATGGCGAACCCACTGACATTGACCCTCCTAAACCGAGCTTACTGACCAACCTGGCCGATGAGACCGAGTGTGCAGCCCAGCCCTGCAAGAAGATGTATCAGGTAGAAATGGGGAGTGATATTTTAGAATTACTGACACATTCAGTCATCGAGGTCAGTACTCAAGCCACCGTCGCCGATGATGGACCCTCGTCAGATACAGCAGAAAGCTTGAAAGGGAGACCGGTGGAAAACAGCCCCTCAGAGACTCAAGACGAGCTACACTTTGAAAGAGCCAAACTTAGGAGAGAGCGACAGATGCTGGAGAAGGAGCACGCGGACCTGGACCGAGAGCGAGTGCTGTTGGAACGCGAGAGGGCTGTTGCCGAAAGAGAGAAAACGGCATTGGAAAGAGACAGGGCGCAGTTGGAAAAGGACAGAGCTGCAATTGACCGGGAAAGAGCATCTCTAGAACAGGACAGAGCGAGACTAGAGCGGGACAGAGCGGCCCTTGAAAGAGACAGAGAGACTTTCACCGCCATGGCTCTTGAGACAAACGCCACAGGACACACTGAACCAGACTCCCCGTATGCTGAGGACAGAAAAAGATTAATATTTTTGTTCGAAAAACTAATTGAGAGATTCTGATGCACTTAAGACCATCAATGTTGCTCATTCTGAAGGTATTTAAAATAAAAAAGTACTTAAGGTAAAGTATTTCAAGGTTAAGTTGCCCCTTTTATTTAAGACACATTTATATGGACGTAAAATAATGCCAAATATTTTTGAAACAAAAAAGCTTGTTGAATTGCACTACTTAAAAAAAAAATGCATTGCAATAAAATGGACTGAAAATTACCTGCCAAATATTATTGGTACTTTTTTTAAACAGAATTAATGTGTTGGCAGTGAAATCTGAGAGGTGAATTATATGGATTATTGCATTTTTAATATTGAAAATGTGTGAGAAATGTTTTGAATAGAAATATACATCAATGCTGGATTTCAGCCCATAAAAATGCAAGGCCTAAAAATACAATCCATTCAAATGCAAGCATGGTTACATTTTTTTCAAGTAGTGCAATTCAAAAAGCTTTTTTGTTAAAAAATATATTTGGCATTACTTTACTTCCTTACATTTAGAGGAAAAGGTGTGTTCAGAGCTGTAAAGTTTTAGTTAATTGTAGAATGGATTATTAATGTTATGTTTATTCCCCCTATTTTCAGGTTCCTGGGTGCAATAAGATTAAAATGACTGTTTCAGCCTTTGTGCTAAATCATTCATATTAAGTGCCTTGAAAAATTACGGTTTGGTTTCACAGAATGGGCTTAGATTAAGCCAGGATTAGGCTTTAGTTCAATTAGGACATTTAAGTAGCTTCTATAAACATGCCTTAGAAAAACATGGTGTGCATCTTGAGACAAAAACATGGCACTGACATATTTTAAGATCTGTCAGTGCAGGTTCCTTTCAGGTAAAACAGCTCAAACATGCATATTAGTCTGGGACTATCTTAAGCCTTGTCTGTGAAACCGGGTAACGAGAGGAAGAGCTGTGTCTCATTTTAAAGACTGCATCCCCGCATTTGCAGGTCGCATACATCATTGAGGATGTCTCATTTCTGAAAAGTAACTGTTATAAAAGTTACAGTTATTCCTCATGGAGCATAAAATATGTTCCCTCTACTATTCTAATCTCTCTTCTAATAGATATTCTCTAATTTCTAATATCATTCTTGCTTTGGTTTCTTCTCTGAAATGAGGCAGCTTGTGACCTCTGGAGGACGCATCCTTTGAAAGAGAGATAGGCTGAATCTGAAATCACCCCCTACACACTCAAATAGGACATTATTTGAGGGGACAGCCATTTGTAGTGGTGTCCAAAACCACAGTGGACGTTCCACAGCAATAACGAGTATACAGCTGATGTAAACCAAACGGTTGTCGGAATTCACTCACTCGTTTTCCTTCACTCCTTCAAGTGGACTGTATTAATAGACTAACTTAAAGAATAGAGATTGAGGGTTTAAGGGGCCATTTCGGCTTCAGCCAAAGTCATTTTTATGTGTAAGTAGAGTATGTTTTCCTATCGCTGAGATGACTCATTTCGAGCTTAGATATGACAGCTATAAAATTAGATTAAAGCTGCAATCACATTTACAGATGTTTGGCGAATTTTCGTTGGGAAAGTCCAGTCATATTAATAGGAATCCATGTGAACTGGAATTACATGCGAGGGTGGAAGATTGTGTAACGGGTTCAAGTTGGTCACATGGATTTGCTGTGTTGACCAACAGAAAGCTGCTTGGTTTGAAAGTGACTTTTGTGTGAGATGTGGTCTGTACATTGCTACACTATTGACAATGGACCTTTCTTGCCCATAAAAGTTTGCCGCTAGATGGACGTCACATATTTGACAGTCAAGCAGAGAAAAAATGGCAGTTGAGTATGTTGAGGTTGCAGATCTAGAGTATTTTTATAACATAATACATGGTAAGTTATGTAATAACTTCGCTTGCAAGCCATGAACTGAGGGATAGCATCTGATTTTTTTTTACTATGCAAATCATTTACTGTAACTGCATGGCAGGTTTGCATTAAACAGCAAATGCAAAATCAACAAACCTTTTTTTAAAGATTTTGCAATTCAGCGTTTGTGCTTCCTCATTCAGGTCTTGTTGATAATATCATAGTTTAAATATACAGCACAGTGTCTTTTTTTTAAATAAATCATTATGGAATCTAAGTCTGTTAAACTATTAAAAATAGACTTTAAGAAAACCAAGTGTGATAGTTGAAAAATAAGAAGCACATGAAACACAAATACAATACTAATACAAACCAACGAATTCCCATAAAACAATGGCCCAAATCACGGTATATTTGCATTCTGTTCTTCCCTTATATTTTCCCCCCTTAATCAAAGTCAGTTCAAGTGCTGACCATATCCTTTTTGTAAAACTAAATTCTGCTCATGGTTGACTATTGTTGTCTGTGGACAACCCCCCAAAACCACAAGCATTATTCAACCTATATAAGGTTCATAGTATGCATTTAACACTTATTTGCCAGGGCTTCATTCTGACCAAACTTTACTTGATTGATTATATCTTGAGTCCTAATTGAAACACATTTGCAGCTAAAAGAAAGCACTCTTTAATTTAGGGTCAATCTGTGAGATTTAAACGAATTCAGTCATGGATAGCTCACCAGAAATACTGGATTTTGATTCTTCAGATGAAAATGGGTAAGGAAAACTTTCATTTTTATTGTTCACTTAAACTGACAAAGCAACCATGCTTCTTATTTCAGTGTAACTGTCATATGTGTGTCTGAAGTCCCGAGAACAGTGGAATATTTCTGCAGCAGTGGGACGCACAGGTTCGCCCCTACATTGAGATGATTGACTACATGAGGCGGATCGGCATCGAGAGGGAACTTGCACTGCCGTCCATTGCAGTGGTGGGAGACCAGAGCTCGGGGAAAAGCTCTGTTCTAGAGGCGCTGTCGGGAGTCGCTTTGCCTCGTGGGAGTGGTATGTTGCACGCCAATTATTATTCACATTCTTCTGCTTACATTACATTACATCTATATATTCTGATATGGCTCATTTAGGTATTGTCACCCGCTGTCCACTGGAGCTTAAACTCAGGAAGCTGAATAGTGGGAGCGACTGGACCGCCATAATCTCTTACAATGATGTGCGAGAGACGTTTCATGATCCCGCACAGGTTGAAAGTTACGTCAGAAGGGGTGAGGCTGTATATCAAGCTACATATAATTCATAAATAAAGATAGTAATATATTTCTTAGTATATAATGACAGCAGTTTATCATGATGAATGAATGTCAAGTGTGTAGTATTTGTATTTTACAGCACAAAATATGCTTGCCGGAGATGGAGTAGGAATCTGTGACGATCTCATCAGTTTAGAGATCACGTCACCTGATGTTTGCGACCTCACATTGATCGATCTACCGGGTATAACAAGAGTACCTGTCAAAGGACAACCGGAAGACATTGGAGACCAGGTGATATGAAAATGGGTTGCACTTTATTTTACAGTATGTGCACTTACATGTACACGTACTTACCTAAGAAATACTGGGTAATAAAAGGTCCTTAACATCGGTTAGGTTTAGTGGTAGGGTACCTATTTATTACCCTGTTATTACTGTAATAAGTACATAGTATGTCCATGCAGAACATGACTGTAAAATAAACTGCTACCAGAGAGTCAAATACTATATACATGTTTAGTACAAACACTATACACAGCAGAAATAGTACGTAACACTTTATTTTACAGTGTTATTTTTACATACACCGATCAGACATAACACTATTCCAATCCTAATATTGTATTGGTCCCCCTTTTGCTGCCAAAACCGCTCTGATCCATCGAGGCATGGACTCCACTAGACCCCTAAAGGTGTGCTGTGGTATCTGGCACCAAGATGTTAGCAGGAGATCCTTTAAAGTTGCGAGGTGGGGCCTCCGTGGATTGGATTTGTTTGTTCAGCACATTTTAGAGATGCTCGATTGGACTGAGATCTGGGGAATTAGGAGGCCAAGTCAACAACTCAAACTTGTTCTTGTGCTCCTCAAACCATCCCCGAACCATTTTTGCTTTGTGGCAGGGCGCATTATCCTGCCGAAAGAGGCCACAGTTACCAGGTATTACCATTTCCATGAAAGTGTGTACATGGTCTGCAACAATGCTTAGGTAGGACAAATCCACCTTCTTCCATTGCTCTGTGGTCCAGTTCTGATGCTCACATGCCCACTGTTGGCGCTTTCGGTTGTGGACAGGGTCAGCATGGGCACCCTGACTGGTCTGCGGCTATGCAGCCCCAAAACTGTGATGCACAAACTGCAATGTATTCTGACGTCTTTCTATCAGAACCAGCATTAACTTCTTGAGCAATTTAAGCTACAGTAGCTCATCTGTTTCTTCGGACCACATGGGCCATCCTTCACTCCCCACGTGCATCCATGAGCCTCAGCCGCCCATGAGCCTGTCGCTGGTTCACCACTGTTCCTTCCTTGGACCACTTTTGATCAATACTGACCACTGCAGACCGGGAACACTCCACAAGAGCTGCAGTTTTGGAGATTCTCTGACCCAGTCGTCTAGCCATCACAATTTGGCAAATCAAATCCTTATGCTTGTCCATTTTTCCTGCTTCTAGCACATCAACACCAAATGTTCACTTGCTGCCTAATATATCCCAGACACTAACAGGTGCCATGATTAAGATATAATCAGTGTTATTCATTTCACCTGTCATAATGTTATGCCTGATAGTGTATGTTACATGTACTTACCATTATAACTACCATAATCCTACAGCAAGTGTATGTTGTTAATTGATATTACTCAGTACTTAAATATATAATTACACTGTAACAATGACATCTTAAAATTAAGTGTAGCCAATTAGTAAGTAATAGGTAATTGTGCAATGACAACAGACCTGCTATGCGGAATATTGTACCCCACAATGCAATGTGACCAGCTTAAGCTTTCTTCAAAACAATTTTTAAAGCTGTGAATTGATTAAAGGGGTGGTTGATTGCCCCTTTTTACAAGATGTAAAATAAGTCTCCGATGTCATTAGAGTATGTATGTGACGTTTTAGCTCAAAATACCCCACCAATAATTTTTTATAGCCTGTTTAAATTGTCACTTTTTGACAGTGAGTAAAAACGTGCCGTTTTTGTGTATCCCTTTAAATGCAAAAGAGCTGCGGGGAGGAGCTTCAAGAGCTTGCATTAGCAGCTCTGATAACCTCATGCAGACTGATCAGCCTTTTATGTTCCAACCAGAGTTGGACAATGAGGGACAGACTCAAGACGAATGCTTCTGAGATGTTCTTGAATGGCTGGAGTTAAATATCTTCAAGTCATTGATTAGCATATTCTGTCATGATAATCTCACTCCCTTTGTTGTGTGTTCCTGGGGGCAGGGTTTATGTAAATTTCAGGGTTAGTGATGTCACTAACCCGGGAGGAAGCTTGTGTAGTTCCTACAAGCCGTTTGTTGTAGTCTTTAAAAAACTATTTTTTAAAAAGAAAATATCTCCCTTCGCTTAGAACTTTGAGTGTCGTAACTTTGCAGATATTGTTCATGCTCAAACAGCTACATTACACACTAACTAAAGTTTTTTAAAAAATGAAATCATAATCAACCACCCCTTTAAAATATTTAATTACGAATAGCCACATATGTGTTATGGGTGTGTGGTGCAGCAGATATGAGGAGATCCAAGTCTTCCAAAAATAAGCTTTATTAAAAAATAAACGTGGAACAGAACACCAAACACTTGATAACATAGTGTGGACCGGACAAAGACAGAGTGAACAAGAGGAACTTAAATACAAAGACTGATGATTGATAAAACGAGTGGCACAGGTGACGCAGATGAAGATAACTAAACACAGCTGAACAAAACTAGACTAATGAGGGTAACCAAGGAAACAGAGAAAGTGGCGGGAAACAAACAAACAACATGACAGAAACACAGATATGTAACAATATTATTATACATTCAGTTACTCTCTATGAAAAAGAAAATATTTTTTTCCAGAATTAAACAAAATTAAACAGAATTCAATTTAAAAAAATGAAAATAATTAAAAAGAATAAATTAGATAACTCGACACCACTTGCTGAATAAAACCTGCAACATGTCACATGCATACTACAGTTCAAAATGGTTTCAGGTCTTTATTGTCTTATGAATTAGTCTTTGATTAATTGCAGATTCGACGCCTGATATTGAAATTCATTGCAAAAAAAGAAACCATTAATTTGGTTGTTGTTCCCTGCAATGTTGACATCGCAACCACAGAAGCACTTAGAATGGCTCAGGGTGTCGATCCAGATGGCTCAAGGACTTTAGGTATAGCTACAGATTCATTTTCTCATTCACATTAATTTTAATTTTCACATTTAGTTTTGCTTGATATAATTCACAATATTCCAGCAGGGTTATTTCATTCATGTCTGTTCAAATACTTTTTATTGCTTCAGCAATATTGACAAAGCCAGACCTGGTAGATAAAGGAGCAGAGGCTGACATCTTACAAGTGCTGCAGGGTAAAGTGGTTCCTCTCAAAAAGGGCTTCACCATTGTCCGATGCAGAGGCCAGAGTGACATCAATGAAAACGTTTCTTTGGCTGAAGCCACAAGACAGGAAACAGAGTTCTTTGCCAATCACATGCACTTCAGGTATTACCTTGCATTTAACCTGGTAGATATTCAGTTATCTGTTATTTTATGTAATGTTCAAAGCCATTTAAGAGTGTTTTTGTTGCCATCAGTTATCTTCTTAAAGAGCAGAGGGCCACAACGTCCTGCCTGGCCACCAGACTCACTAATGAGCTGGTTGGACATATCAAGGCAAGTCTAAACATGGCATTTTGAAACTTACTCTAAACACTAAACTTATGAGTTATTCCTTATTTTACAGTCTTCGCTTCCATCTCTAAGAGATCAAATTCACATCAACTTGTCTGCAGTGAGAGTTGAGCTCAAGAGTTATTCTGACGGTCCTCCTTTAGAACCTGAGCTTATGGGGCCTTATCTCAGCAAGGTACAGTAAGTGCAAGCATCATTTCTTATATTGTCCAATATCTGAGCAATCCTGACTGAACTGAACTTCTGTTTCTGTATGTGTAGAAAATCTTGGAATTCGGTGACCAGATAAGCGAGTTGTGTAGAACTGGAGAATCAGACAATGGGAACCTCTACTCACTCCTCCGACCAGTGTTCAAGCAATGGGAATGTCATCTGAGTAACTCCAAAGCGTCATGTACGTCATATGGTGACATAACATTATTGAGAACCATTTTCCCTTGGTATGATTCAGGACAATTGACTTTTTTTTGGCCCCTGAAAAGCACTGGTAGGATGCGTGTAGTGACTCAGGATTGGTCATTTGTCTGTTTGCTGTAACTGTCTAAGCATGCTATTAGATAACATACATTAACATAATATTGTTAGTTACCTTCCGTACCTCTGCTCCGCCATTGAAAAGTTCCAAATATTACTTCAAAGCTGAATAACCACTGCGTCTCATAGCAACACAAACTAGTTGTGTTCATTCCAGAAAGAATCTATAGATGCCTCATTAGTGGATGTTTCTAATCTATAGGCTGCTATACGTAAGACGTCTGCCGTGTTGGAACGGTCAAACATGAACATTCGAGAGCAAGTTGACTGTGAATCTGCAACCGTAGTTACCATAATAAAAGTAAAAACATTAAAAAGTATAATAGTAAAAACCTTTAATATTGAGTTAATACATATAAAACAAACTAACACGTTCTAACCCGTGAAAGGTTATCCTATCTAGATTATATTAATAAATAATAATTTAAGCACATTCTTCATGTGTAAATTGAAAATAACTCAATTTCATCTTATTTTTGTTAATAATATAACATTATATTTCATGACTCTTTCCACTAGATGGCCTTATAGCTCTATATGGAGCAAATGAGTCCTAAATGAGTAATTTCTTTCAGATACACTTTTTTTTTTTGGTAAAGCATACTTTTGGTAAAGCATTTTTAGTTTGAATATTGAGCATTTTTTTCTATGTGTATTGAAGCATTTCACACATTTCATTCATTCCAAAGGAGGTCAAATTGACATCATGACAACTTTTTTCCATTTCTAGCTCAAAACTCCTTGAATCCAGACAATTTGTGTGCATTCGTGGTTCAAGTGTGACAAAAGTACTAGGGTCTTGGACCACTCTGATGAACACTCAATTTTTTAAAATGAGTTTTAGGTCAAAATGACCCGAGGGAGGGATGAGGTTAAACAAAGCCACTTGAAGGCAAGTCTGGTTTGAACGGATTTAATCAAAGACTTGTCGTCACCTACTGGAGTAGCGAGGTAACTGCATAAAGAGCCACTGGAAATCCATAATAAATCACTAATAAACAGGCTGATAATCTGTTTGGAATGCTCAAACACCGAAAAGTGTATTGATACAGCGAAAAGACCAAAGTGCTGCCACTTAGCCAATCAAATTTGAGGAACTAACTATACTGTTTTAAACATAAACTTTAACAATTGCCCTTTAGTCTTATAATTTGTGTTGACTATTGTATGTTTATTTTATTTTAGTCAGAGATTCTGTAAAAGAAATGACAGAAAAATATGAGGAGGCCCATCGTGGGAGAGAACTGGTGACCTTCAGTGACTACTGTGTGTATGAATCAATGGTAAAGAAACATGTTGGAGAACTTAAACAACCAGCAATGGATACTTTGAAGCTCATCCGAGGTAGCTGCATGCACTTTACCAGGCATTTTATTTACATTGTATGAGAATTATATTTAATATGATTCATAATAACAGCTTTCACTGAATATAACCTTAGGTATTGTGCAGAAGGAGTTTAGGGTGATGTGTGAGTTCTGCTTCCCAAACTACCCTCATCTCAGACACGTAATACTGGTGTGTTAAAATGACATTGTTGATCACATTCAATCATTTTAATAGACAATGTCTTGAAAGTCTTAAACAGCATTTCTGATTTATATATTCCCTTAGAACTATATTGACGACATTCACTCAAAGCAAGAAAGCAAGGTGGAGAAGAGGATCCATGAGTACATTAACATGGAGAAGCTTGTGTACACGCAGGATCCCATTTTTACACAGAAAATTGTAGACTTCAAGTTTGTCGAAAAGAGACAGGAGTTTGAGTCTATTACTTTGGATACCGGAGAGAATGCAACCTCACCCAACAACTGTGCTGTTTTTGACACCAGGAGTCTGACGCCTGATAAACTGATCATCTACTATGAGGTGTAAATCAGTTCCTCATTTCAGTGTTAGCAGTGTGATTTTTATTTTATTTTAATATTTGGCATGGATTGTACTGAAACTTCTCCCATGTTCTTTCAATCAAACAGATTGTGTATCAGCGTCTGGCCGACTACATTCCCATGGTGATCCTGCTGTTCATACTGAAGGAAGCTGCCTTGATGCTGCGGGCTCACGCGATGGACCTGCGGGATGGAGCGGATGTTGTGAAGCTCCTCGTGGAGGACTCAGAGGCTGGGCGGAAGAGAGCAGACTTACACCAACGCATGGAGCGGCTGCGTATGGCACAAGAACGCATCAGTATATACCTCTGAGACAGAAGAGCTGTCTTGACATACGTGACCAGCCTTGTCGTTCTTTAAATAATCACAAAAATGTTTTATTGTCAGCAGCAAATGAAAGATAATCTTCTTACAAAAAGTCCAGTGTGTATGACTTTTAGTGATAGTCACAATGAAAATCATTAAGATTCAATTTAATAATAAACCCTCAGGACTAGAGTATAAAGTGGTTAATGACAAAGAATGAGTGATAGTTTGCTTGCAAGCACTAAAGATGTCTTTGAAACAAAGTGAAAATATCAGTTTGTTATGCTGTTTTTCTGAAATGCACATTTTAACAAGACCTATACGTTGGGGCTATTCAATTCATGCCCAACCCTAATCAAACACACCTGTCTACACAGCTTTGTTTAATCAGAGCACATTTTTTAAAAATGTTGAAACTAAACTCTTGGTTGTCTACATATCATTTTCTGTTTGTAAATTTTTTGTGGTTTTAACATTTTATTTACTTAAACAAATATAATACAAATAAACACATCAGTTTATTTTAATTCAAAGTAATGTAACTATTTATTACAACCTTTTTTGGATTAAAAATGTACATACACTTTATTCTTCTTCTAATAGGAAGGCTACAAGAACTTCTTTTTATCTTTAAGCTTTAATCTTTTTAAAATGTAGGCTGCATAACTTTTTGTATTTTCTTTTCCAAAACAATAAAGCATTTTCCATCTGACTAGTTCAATCTGTGTCTACTTGCATTTCCATAGGCATGATACACTTAGTACAAATACAGTCTGGCAAACTTAAAAAAATGTATTTCTTGTCAGCATCAGCACAAACTGGGTAAAACATAAATTATATAATTAATAAGAGGCATCCAAAAGGAAGGCGATTATGAAGTATTTGTTCTTAGAACTTTTGTAGTTCATCCAGAAAATGTCCACTGCTGACACATTTAGGAAACTGTCTAGTTCAGGCTGTCTAGTTCAGGGAAACTGTCCCCTATTAATTTCTTCCTCTTTTCATTTTCCAGAAAATGCCCACTTCTGACACATTTAGAAAACTGTATAGTTCAGGGAAACTGTCCCCCATTAATTTCTTCCTCTTTTCATTTTTCAGGAAATGTCCACTTCTGACACATTTAAGAAACTGTCTATTTCAGGCAGAATTTTTTTTGTCATGATGATAAAAAAAAAAAAAACTAAAAAAAAACGATGATTATTTCTGCCTTCACGTGCTATCGAATCTGCCCGCGAGTGTCGTCTAGGCCAGGAATGCACGTGACGTCATCGTCAGCTGGAGCGACTGTGATTACGACTGTGATTTTATTTTTGACCAACTTGGGGGTCTTTCTTTTTTTTTACTAATGTGTGACTATAAAATTAACAAATTACCAGTGAAATTGTCTGCCTTTCATGCTCAAGCTTTATTGGCTTGGAAACTGATTTACAAGCACAACTCTCCACAGCGTTATTTGTAATTAATCTAGTAATTTTATTAGTAAAATTTCACATTCATAAGTGTAAGTTTTCTAACAAGAACCCCAATTTCTCAGTAGCCTTTAAAGAGTTTGAAAATTACTTCTCTACTTTTCAATCTAGTGCAAATGAAAAAGATATTAAGACTGTTCATATGTGTACTGTCTTTAAAACCTTTGAATGATACAAAGGTCTTGTATCACTGTGAATGTTTTATTTTTTATTATAATTTTTTATTATTATATTTTTTATATTTTAATTTATTATTATTATTATTTTATTTTTTTGTGTGTTTCTATTATTTTATGTATATGTGTCATTTGCTCCCCTGGCTCCAAAGTGTATGTTGTTCTGTTGTTCAAGCATAAAAAATAAAAAATAAAATCTTGATGTGGGTTTGGCTTGTCTGGCTACACTGAAATGACATGAAACAATGAACTGAATAAACTGTATGAAGGTAAAATGATGCCAAAAAGAGTTGCAATCACAGGGTTAGATTTGTAAGATTTTTTTGTGTGCAGTATTTAACTTTTTTTTGTTTTTTGTAAGTGTAATTAATAATAATAATAATAATAATAAAACATTTATTTATGATTTACAAAGAGTTGGAAATAAAGCAAATAAAATACAAAATTCAATAATACAACACAAAACAAGTCCAAAAATGCTAAACATGTCATTTTATAATAAAATACTTAGCTGCGTGCGTGCGTGCGTGCGTGCGTGCGTGTGTGCGTGTGTGTATGCGTGCGTGTGTGCGTGCGTGCGTGTGTGTGTGTGTGTGTACATGTCTGGTGGGGACTCCAGCATGCACACAGACTCATGGGGACTCGTGTCACTGTGGGGACCTAAATTGAGGTCCCCATGGGTACAAAAGCTTATAAATCATACATAATGAGTTATTTTGAAAATGTAAAAATGTAGAAAGTTTCCTGTGATGGGTAGGTTTAGGGGCAGGGGCAGTGTAGGGGGACAGAATATATGGTTTATACAGTTTAAAAACCATTACGTCTATGGTGAGTCCTGTGTGTGTGTGTGTGTGTGTGTGTGTGTGTGTGTGTGTGTGTGTGTGTGTGTGTGTGTGTGTGTGTGTGTGTGTGTGTGTGTGTGTGTGTGTGTGTGTGTGTGTGTGTGTGTGTGTGTGTGAGCCTGTTTATTTGGTTTATGAGGACACAAATTTGTATAACTACATGGGTATTACACTGGTATTACACTATAAATGTGGTTTATGAGGACATATCAAATGTCCTCATAATTCAAACGGCCTTAAAAACATACTAAATGATGTTTTTTTGAGAAAGTAAAAATGCAGAATGTTTCCTGTGATGGGTAGGTTTAGGGGTAGGGGCAGTGTAAGGGGATAGAAAATACGGTTTGTACAGTATAAAAACCATTACGCCTATGGAGAGTCCCTGTAAACCACATAGACCAACATGTGTGTGTGTGTGTGTGTGTGTGTGTGTGTGTGTGTGTGTGTGTGTGTGTGTGTGTGTGTGTGTGTGTGTGTGTGTGTGTGTGTGTCTTATTTTACTTTATTTTATCCGTTTTTTAATTAAAAAAAAAAAAATGTTATCCAGTTATAATGAAAAATGTAATGGTTGTCCTAAACTGTATGACAGTTTTTGAAAATAAAAATTGTTGTTAAAAACAAAAACAAACAAACTGTGAAACGCATATAATGACATGTAATGGTGTTCAATTTTTTTTTTTAGGGGAATATTTTTTTCACCCCTACGCCTTGCCACTCTTGTTTCCAGGGGGAAGAGGTAGGCAAAGGGGTATACAATAGAATTGGGTTCGGGTCAAAGTATACTTAAAGTTGTTTCAATTTAGCACAGAAAAATACACTAAATACACTTTTTTGTGTATAATTAATTAATTTACAATTAATTATAATTAGTTGTTCCAAAACAGCACACTTCAAGTTAACTAATCATTAACACACTTAAATACTGATAATTAGTCTGGCTGGAAGTAAACTTTCCACTAGGTAGTTATCAGGGTTGTGATACAAATCCAGTCGAAACACGTGATGTCGACCCCTTTTGATTTCACAGAAAAAGTGTGTTTAAGTGAAACCTACAATCTATTTATAGACTAAGTTTGCTTTCATTTTCCCTTCATTTTCATTTGCTTTCATTTTCAGTTTGTCAGGAAATGCTCAGTTTAAGGCAAGGTATGCTGTTATAAAGTGCTGCTGGACCTATGAAGGTTTGTAGTCCAAACAAGAAGTTAACATTATCCTGGTTCCCTCAATAAAAACACAGTAAGATTACATTCTCCTCTGACGTTTAGCTAGCCTGTCAAGCCAGACCCACATCAAGATGTTTGGTCTGGAAACTCACCATTGACAGGGCTCAATACGAGGGGCGGGATAAACGGTTGTCTTTCAAACTCCCTCTGCACGCGATGGGATAGCGCTACCACCAACCAGAGCAACGAAGGTAAATCGGAGCTCGTTGACAGATTAAACATTCGCCATAACTGGCCTGCAAAACTTAACACATCTTCCCTTCTTAAGAATGACTTCAGTGCCGTTCTTTGTTCTTTTCTTAGAGAAAAGCTTAAAGGACAACTCCGGAGAATTTTTACGTTTATCTTGATCGTTATATCTTTGTGAGTACAGTCTATAGAAAAAAAAACAACGAACTGGATTGGTGCTTGCAACACGAAGTTATTACAGTTAATGCCCAGAGCCCCCCCCCCCCCCCCCCGCTAAAAAAGGCAGCTTTGGGGGCATAGACGTATAGGGTGTCTTTGTGCCTCTTAACAGACACAAAATCCAACATGAACAGGGCCCTTACATGACAACAAGATAAGTTTAGCCACTTAGCCATTTTTTAAATTCACCTGTTTTAGACGACTAGCTGTGTCTTGTGCTGAAGTCCCTTGGGGACTCAGCAGCGGTAGCCGGAAAAATAGTCCAGTCGAGAAGAGCATCGTGTTTATGAAGAGGCTCTGCTCATCGGCTCGTCGGTCCTCCGTATTGAACGTGTCCGAGAGAAATGGTTTTCGATTCTGTACTGCTGATCCGAGAACCGCTGCTCGTTCAGTTACTCGCGCATGTTCATTATCAGCTGCTCGTGAGTTCATTAGATCTCTCAGCAAAACATGACTCAGTTCAGCTAACGTTTGGAGTTACAACATATAATTCAAGACATTAGTTTAAATTTTCGGAGGGACTCACTCATGTCAGAAAGTGAGTAACTAAAGTAACTTGTGTGATCAGCGCTGATTTGAGACGCGAACCGTTTAGAACGATTCAGTCCGATTTGGTGAACTTGTTCGCCAGGTTCACTAAAAAGAGCCGGTTAAAAAGAACCGGTTAAAAAGAACGATTTGTTCGTGGCTCACGAGTCGCCCCTAGCCGTGCGCAACAGACACTGTACTATGGTGTACTATGTACTACACTGTACAATTGGCCCTCTTTTCTTTAACTTTTTCCCATCCACCTTTCTCCTTATGTTTTCTGCTAGCCATTCTGCTGCGATTTGATTCCGGAAATCCGGGGACCAATCACAAACTGGCTAGTAGGCCGACTTGTCTTCCTCAGTTTTGTTTTGTTTTGTTTTTTGCACGTAGCAGCAGGCCTATATGTGATCGTATTAGTGCCCCTGTTGATGGCTGTTCATATTGTGTTATTAGTAGGGCTGTCAATTGATTAAAATATTTTAAATAATTTCATCGCACATTTTTATCAGTTCTTAATGTACCTTAAATGAATATGTTTGAAGTTTTTAATACTCCAATCAACATGGGTTTGGACAAATATGCATGCTTTATGCAAATGTACGTTAATAGTGAAACCTTACTCAGAGCATGAAGACATGTTGCAAAGGTCATAGATGTTTTCAAATAACGTGTTCATGTCTCTTAAGCCTAAGCTTAAAAATTCAGAATAAGCACTGATTTCTCTCATTTTAAGAATATAAATAAAGGGAGGATGACAGGTCAGGTCAGGGTTGTTGGAAGCTTACTGGTAACATGCAAACCATTACCACCTGTTCCATGGTCGAGTCACCGGCGACTAATTTAGTGAACCGAGTGGCCTGTAGGGAGTGGGAGGGTGGGTAGACACCCTGGCAGGACAAACAAAATACCTGTCTTTAAAGGGCGCATGTACCTAGGGTCTTGCGTCCATCTACCAAGCTTGCCCCCTGCTGCCTTGCAGTCACGTCCTTGTAAAGACAAAGGCTAAGGGAGTCGACCCTAACAGAAAATCCAGGTGTGTCGTCAGCCTGTGAGGGCGGTTGGAGGGGGCATTGCATTGCCTACCTAAACTTCCGGTCAGACAGCTAAGCTGCTCTCTCTCGTGTTGGATTTACCTTGCCTAGATGGGCGACCTTAGGTCCTAACACCCCAGTATAGTGATGGGGACACTATACTGACAAAGAGCACCGTCTTTCGGATGAGACGTTAAACCGAGGTCCTGACTCTCTGTGGTCGTTAAAAATCTCAGGATGTCCTGCGGAAAAAGAGCAGGGGTGTAACCCCGGCATCCTGGCCAAATTTGCCCATTGGCCTCTGTCCTTCATGGCCTCCTAATCGCCCCCCTCTCCTGATTGGCTTCATCACTCTGTCTCCTCTCCACCAATCAGCTGGTGTGTGGTGAGCGTTCTGGCGCAATATGGCTGCCGTCGCATCATCCAGGTGGATGCTGCACATTGGTGGTGGTTGAGGAGATTCCCCCCTTCAATGTAAAGTGCTTTGAGTACCTTGAAAAGCGCTATATAAATCGAACACATTATTATTATTATTATTAACTAGCAAAACCCAGTGAATCCTTAACAGATTTTGCTAGCACTCCTTCAAAAAAAACTATAAAATCTCACCGAAAAAGAAAATCATACTGGCAGGACGTCGCCCAGGATAAAAAGGTCCACTCTAAATTCATTAACATGAAACTTGCAACATGGAATATAAGAACCATGCTAGACAGAGAAGAAGCTAACAAACCTGAGAGACGTTCAGCTATAATCTCTCGTGAACTGCTGAAATATAACACAGACATTGCGGCTCTTAGTGAGGTACGATTTCCTGAATCAGGCAGCATTCGGGAAGAAAGTGGCTACACAATATACTGGAGTGGGAAGCCATCAGGGCAAAGACGTGAGGCTGGCATCGCTCTCACAGTATCAAATCACCTAATCTCAAAGCTGACACAGGATCCTAAACCTGTAAATGGGTAAATGGGTCACAGGATCATCACCCTCAGGCTGCCATTAACAAAAAATAGGCATTGCACCCTGATTTCGGCATATGCACCAACAATGACGAACAGCCCACAGATAATTGAAGCTTTCTACAGCCAACTATACCAAGTTCTAAGAGCTATCCCAAACTCTGATAAGATCATCCTACTAGGTGACTTCAATGCCAGAGTAGGCCAAGACAGCACCACATGGCTTAAAGTCCTTGGGAAGTTTGGCACAGGTAAGGTGAACTCTAATGGTGAGCTTTTCCTCTTACTATGAACAGAGTTCAAACTTGCCATCACCAATACATTCTTCAAACACAAAGCTACGCATAAAAACTCATGGATGCACCCGTGCTCGCACCACTGGCACCTGATTAACTTCATTGTTACTCGCCAGCGTGACTTGGAGGACTTCCTGGATACAAGAGCCATGCGTGGGGCAAACTGCAGCACAGACCACATATTGGTAATGTCGACAACTCATCTAAAAATAAGGAAGAAGATAAATAAAGGAAAACAGCCAATAAAAAAGCTGGACATCCTCAAACAAGCGTAAAGATGTAAGGGAAGTTCTTGAAGAAGATCTAAAATGAAAGACTGATGGACCCAAACATCACAGTCTCCATGGACAAAACTTGGAACTCATTTAAATCTGTCGTCTATGAGACCACAGAAAAGACACTTGGGATTGCACGACAGAAAAACGAAGACTGGTTCGATGAGAATGACGAAGAGCTCAGCAAACTCATAAAAACAAGAAATGAGGCTAGAAACAAAGTGCTAAACAGAAACACCAGATCGACCAAAGCAGAACTCAGGAAGCTGTCTAATCTTGTGCAGAGAAGATGCAGAGAGCTGAAAAATGATTGGTGGTCAAATAAGGCAGCGGAGCTACAACAATTGGCAGACATGAATTATACAAAATAATTTTACCAGAGCACGAAAGCAGTATGGGGTCCGCGGGTCAACTACCCCGATCAACTTCTCGCTAGTGATAATACAACTCTCCTAAGTGAAAAGCAGGACCTACTGACTAGATGGACTGAACATTTTAGCAGTCTATTAAATGTCTGCACAGATGTCAACCAACATGTGACAGATACTATTCCCCAAGCACCTTCTCAGCAATGGATGGATGCCCACCCTATCATTGATGAAGTCCATAAAGCTGTGAATCTGCTAAGTAGTGGTAAGGCCCCAGGTGCTGATGGAATCCCCCCCGAGATAATTAAGCATGGTGGGATCAAACTACTAGATGCACTGCATGAGATCATAACTGCAGCATGGGACTCACGATCTGTCCCACAAGACTGGAAGGATGCACAACTGATTACCCTTTTCAAAAAAGGCAACAGACGTGTATGTGGGAACTATCGAGGCATCTCACTTCTTTCTATCCCAGGAAAAGTATTTGCCAGAATTCTCCACAACAGACTAGTGACCCATGCCGAAAAAAATCCTCCCTGAGTCCCAATGCGGCTTTTCGATCTGGTAGAGGAATGGTAGACATGATCTTCTCCCTAAAACAGTTACAGGAAAAGTGCATTGAGCAGAACAGGCCTCTCTTCATGGTATTTGTGGACTTTACTACAGCCTTCGATACAGTGCATAGAGAAACATTATGGAAGATCCTGCGTAAAATTGGTTTCCCTGCCCTGTTCACTGACCTGATAGCCTCCCTCCATAATGTGTTGAAGGCTTTGGTGAGCATGAAGGGGGAACTATCTGACAATTTCGATATACTAAATGCAGTGAAACAAGGTTGTGTCCTAGCGCCAACTCTGTTTTCCCTCTTCCTTGCCACAGTCCTAGATAGTGCCTTTGTAGATTGTGATAAAGGTGTGATGATACAGACAAGGCCAGGAGCTGACCTCTTCAACGTCAATCAGTTCAAATCTTTAAGTAGAACTAAACCTCTCCTTGTCCGGGAACTTATGTTCGCTGACGACATTGCCTTTGTTGCCCACTCGCATCAGGATATACAGGAAATGATCACTCGTTTTGCCACAGCGGAAACAACCTATGGGCTCAAGATAAAGAAGACAGAAATAATGTTCCAGCCACCCCCAGGCACCTTCGAAAGTAACCAAAACATCCAGAACATCCAGATTGGAGGCGAAAATCTTGTCACAGTCAAAGAGTTCAAATACCTCGGGGCAATAGTCACCTACAATAACAAACTAGATGCCGAATTATATCTACGCAAATCTAAAGCTTCGCAGGCATTTGGCCGACTAAAAGAAAGAGTCTGGTCCAACAAAGACCTCACCATAAATACAAAATGTGCAGTGTATCGTGCAATTGTTCTCCCAGCTCTTCTATACGGAGCAGAATCTTGGACAGTTTATATGTCCCGAGCACACAACCTAAGCACCTTAATGATGAGATAACTGAGACAAATTTTAGGCATTAAATGGTGGCACCATATCCAACAAAGAGTTACTAGACAAAACCAACACACTTAGTATGTACGAAACTTTAATACAGCGAAATCTGAGATGGGCTGGCCATCTAAGCAGACTGGACAATAGTCGACTACCAAAGCAGATTATCTACTCCCAGCTCAAAGAGAGACACCGTGGCATAGGCAGGCCAAAGTTGCACTTTAAAGACACAGTCAAATGAAATCTCAAGCACAAACAGATCCCACTAGGCAGCTGGGATCGGCAATCAAAAAACAGGAAGGAAGGAAGTCGTCATCGGACACGATAGACAGCGATTGAAATAAAGGGAGTTTTTACACTGGCAGTTTAATTCAGAACAGGGCACAGTTCGTATGAAAAAATTGGTTATGTGAAAGCTGTGATGCGGACCTGAGAGCGCACCAGTACCACACCATACCTGGAGGAGGAGGTCCATTTTCACCAGGAGTAGGAATATAGTGCGGCCCCTTTAAGAGCTGGAATATAGTGCGGCCCCTTTAAGAGATGCGTTCCTGCCGGTATTTTGTGTGTGTGCTCGCCGAACTGTGCTGCAGTTCACACGAACAGTGTGAGAAACATGAACTAAAGCGCTCTTGTTCATAACCTGCGTAACCTTTGTTTTAGCCGATTGTAATGAATTTAGTTCAATAAAACACATGTAGCCTAAGTGGTGATAATTTTTTACCTCAGACATGAGCGAGAGTAAGCTTCAGTGCATCGCTCAGACTACAGAGAATGTGCTCATTGAAAAAAACACTTTTCTTTTGAACTGGAGTTTAAAAAAAGTTAAGCAGAAAATATGGTAGCTTATGTAGGCTGTAACGGCACTTGTTTTAGAGTAATGCTATTGTTAACCATTTTCTTTCCCTATTAATGTTTGCTGCTCATTCTACACGATGTGATTGGTGCGACCAGAGTTTGGCGTTTACAGCTCAGAAGAGTACTGAGAGTTGCTAGACGACACTCGCAAGCAGATTAGATTTGCTGCCGCTAGGGTGTGTCTAGATTTCGAGGCTAACGTCTAGCATCAACAAGGCATTTTTCGCCCACAGGACTGCCGCATACTGGATGTTTTTCCCTTTTCACACCATTCTTTGTAAACCCTAGAAATGGTTGTGCGTGAAAATCCCAGTAACTGAGCAGATTGTGAAATACCCAGAATGGCCCGTCTGGCACCAACAACCATGCCATGCTCAAAATTGCTTAAATCACCTTTCTTTCCCATTCTGACATTCAGTTTGGAGTTCAGGAGATTGTCTTGACCAGGACCACAACCCTAAATGCATTGAAGCAACTGCCATGGGATTGGTTGATTAGATAACTGCATTAATGAGAAATTTAACAGGTGTTCCTAATAATCCTTTAGGTGAGTGTATATGTATACTGTAAAGTTATTCACTATCTTTCTTTACTCTATATTTCTTGTGTTTCAGACTAATTCCTCTACTGCCTGTAATTAGACCACAGCATATTACAATACTTTCCCTAAACCAACTCACCTGTCTCCTCATCCTTTTATAAACTGTGCTGTGAGTGACCGGCACACAGAGGGCATCACTCATTTAATTATAATCAGATCCTGACAGTCAAAGTCTCAATAATAATACTTATAACACAAATAAAGTATATGTATAACATAAATAAATTATAGTAAGTAAACTTAAAGCACTAATCATGCATGTAATTATTGTTCTAATTTAGCACCTAAAAGTACACTAAATACACATAAAGTTATGCTTTAATACAACTTAATTACAAATAATATATACACTGTAAAAAAATATGTTCAATAAGTTATGAGAACATATGTTTTTACATTGTTTTACCTTATCAAAATAAGTTAAGAAATGTTAACCTTTTTTTATTAGTTATACAAGATGTAACTCATTTTTTAAAGTCAGTTTAACATAATTTAAGTTGAAATAACTTAAACATCCAAGTCGATTGTACTGCAAACGTTCAAAATTTGCCTTTTTTTAACAGTGTACTTAGTCCTCCAAAATTAGTTGTTCCAAAACAGCACACTTCAAGTTTACTAACACACTTAAAGTGTACTGATAATTAGCCGCAAGTAAACTTGCCATACTTTTTCCCCACTAGATAGTTATCAGGGTTGTGATAGGCTACAGATCCAGTCTGAAACATGTGATTTCGACCCCTTTTGATTTATCAGAAACAGCCTGTTTAGGTGAAACCTAGCTACGATCTATTTATTTATTTAACATTGCTTCATTTTCACTTTTTTTGTTGTCAGACAATTTCAAGGAAATACTTGCTGTGACTTGCTTTCACCCTTTGCAAGTGAAAGTGAAAGTGAAAGTGCCCCTTTCGATCGCACAATGCTCCGGTTGTCTCCCGCGAACGCGATTTCCACCCGCACCGAGCGGGCTTTCTAAAGAGGTGGACCCAACCTGATAAAGCATGTCTGATAAAGCATGTACACATACAAACCCTCATGAGTCATGATCTACTTTTATTGTCAATCTCATTAGGGGGTGTGATATAGCCTAGACCACTATAAATTCAGTCCGAATCACAGGGTTTGGTGTCTATTCTGCATCGCCACAAACAAATGTGTTTGGATAAAAACTAACATTTTTGAGAAGCACTCAAAAAGAAGAATATTATAACTAACTTTTTTCGTTTTAAGACGAGGCATGTTTTCTTTTCTTTCAAACGGTTCTAATTACAATAATGACAACGATCAACGTTCTCAAAATGAAAGGTCAGTAAAATGTTTAATATTTATCTTATAACTTTGAGATGCATATTGCATATGCTTTTATAGGCCTAATTTATTTTTAGTATATGCTCTGAAGTAAAAAAAACATTTAAAATGTTATACACATATGAAGTTTATTTCATTCATAATATAAAGTGCTTTACTTTTTAATGCAAGAGAGCAACTAAAATGATCATTTTAAAATAATTTAAGAAATAGGCTAAAAAAACAAAAATAAAAACAAATAAAAAATAAAAAGAAGTCAAATAAATAAGAAGCATAGTGATAAAAACATATCTTTGAAAAAATCTACATAATGCATAAAAAAATTCACTTTTTTGCATTTATGAGTTTAAGGGATGAAATAATATAGTTAAATTCAGCAAGAAAGAGAGGAAAACTTAAAGGAGATGTAAGCCATCTTTGCTTTGAAGAATTTAGCATACAAGATACAGAAATTAACGATATATTCAAGGGACAGCAATTTGGGGTTTTCATAATAAAAGATAATTTTCTTTATCTTTTAAATAATAAAAAAAGATTTTATTATTTAAATAATACAATTATTTAATTTTTTTAAATAATTAAATATATGCCCCCCCCCCCATCACCTTGTTAGCCCTGTGTATTTAGTTCTCAGTTTCCCCTCAGTGTTTGTCCGTCGACGTCCCTGTAAAGTGGTGTTTTGTCCGTTCCTGAGTTGTTTATATTAAAGTTTCCTGTTCCAAGTTCTCCTGCGCCTCCGTGAGTTTGACATTGGCACCACAGTCTGTAACAGATAGAATATTTGTTCTATAGATATGAAGGATTTTATAATGAATTTCCTTGACTTTGTTAGATATACAAAATGTACTTGGTAAAAGCCAGGCTTTTCTCCAATTTATATTTGTTACAAGAGAACCCAGATAAAAGCAATTATCCAAGCATAAAGCCAGATAAACGCTGTTACTTTTGCTGAACTTAAGGTGATTTTTGATTAATTCAATTGAACCCGCTGGGATTGCTTTTATCAAGGTATTGTATTCCTTTCGTGGAACTGTAAAGTTATGGAGGTTCAAAAATTGCTTATAATTCAGAATATTTCCAAAATCATAAAAAATAGATCAAATGCAATGGAAGTTATTATTAAACCATAGAAGAAAAGGGGGACTTATTTCTAACAGTTATATCAGCGTTGTTCCAAAGGATAACTTTGTGCGGGGAAAAGCTAAGGACAAAACACAATTACCACGAGCAAAGGCATTGTTGATGAAAATGTTAAAGATCTTATTTGGAATGAAAAACCATAATGACTATGGGTTCCCTATTGAGAGGTCTCTCATATTGCGTATAGGAAAAGCTCCTTTTCTCGAGAAAATATGAAGCAAAACTTTATTATATAAAGGTATCTATGTCAAGTGCAGTGTCGCTGCACAGCAATAGCACGGCGCGAGGAGCGCTCTGATTGGCTGGGCCGCGGCAACTGCAGTAAACCTATGGAGAGGCGGCTGAGGAGAGCGAGCCAATGCGCTCTAGAGAGACCACCGAAAAAGGGACTTAAATTAGCATACTGGAGGCTATATAGGACCCTGGTATCAGATTTTATCTTCTTCAGCGACACCGTCGATGACCTTTGGAATCGAGCAAACCGTCGTCGAAAAGCAACCAGCGTAACCTCCCTGCAGCCCTGAGGACGCCGGGTTCCCACCGGGTCTCCGCCTTCAGCCACCTGCGTTCCAGCTGCGCCATCCGGTGTTAAATATCCTTTATTCTAAGTGTCTATGTTGTGTGTGTGTGTGTGTGGGTTGCCGCTGCAACGCCATTTTAAAGACGCTTGTTCTATGTGAGGAATCTCTCCCTCTTCTCTCGTTCCGCTGTGCCGAAGAACAAACTCAAGCCAAAGCTCTCTTCACTCTGCCGCCACCGCGGCTCTTCTTTCCGCTGCCGCCGCAGAGCTTTCCTCACTCTTCCTCTTCTCTCGTTCCGTCGCGCTAAGAACCGCTGCGGACAGAGAACACGAGAGTAAAACAAACTCAAGCCGAAGCTCTCGTCACTATGCCTGTGCTTAAGAAGTGCCACGGACAGACAGAGCTTTCCTCACTCTTCCTCTTCTCTCGTACCGTCGCGCTAAGAACCGCTTTTCTGCTGGCTTTGGCCTCAGTTAAGCGATTGGGTGGCTTACACGCACTCTCCGTGAGCCCTTCCTGTCTTGAGTTCGGGTCCAACAACTTCAAGGTTGTTCTCAAACCGAGACATGGCTATATACCCAAAGTGCTATCAACCCCTTTCAGTATGCAGGTCATTACACTGCTTCCTTTACGCGCGTCTCAGAGAGAATAAGACGCAAACCTATTCTGCCCAATCAGAGCATTGAGATTGTATCTAGAGCGCTCCGCCCCCTTCAGGCAGTCGGATCAGCTCTTCATTGCTTCGTTGGCCGCACTAAAGGTTGTGCTGTCATAAAACAAAGACTCTCCAACTGGATAGTGGATGCGATCTCACTAGCAAATAGGTCTAAGAACCTAACCTGTCCTACAGGCATTAAAGCCCACTTCACTAGAGGCATGGCCTCGTCTTGGGCTTGGTCATGTGGCACTTCCATGGAAGATATCTATGCGGCGGCAGGCTTGTCCTCTCCGTCAACTTTTATCAGATTCTACAATTTGAAGGTTTCAGCTTTACAAGCAGTGCTTTTCTCCGTCTAGGGCTCTGTCTGCACTGCAGCCCTGGCAACACGATTGCTTATATTGCGTTCCGCTTATACACAATCGTTCATAAGCACCATAACACTCTACCATAGATCTGTTCAGGTGTTCAAACGAACCGACTCTTTCGGTTCTTATCATTCCCCTTATGAAGCCCGTCTGTGTCGGTCTCTCTAGTTTTTTTTTTACTTTCCCTCATTCAGTTGGGGATTTTGAGTCAGTCAGCACGCACAGCATTTTACATTGTGTTCCCATACACAATATGAGAGACCTCTCGATAGGGAACATACTCGGTTACCTGAGAGAGGGAACGAGTATTGCGTTCTGCACTGTGCTTGTGCTTCTCAGGTGTCGCTTCAGTCGATTTTTAAAACCTGATACCTATGGCGAAACAGGGTCCTATATAGCCTCCAATATGCTAATTTAAGTCCCTTTTTCGGTGGTCTCTCTAGAGCGCCCCCATTGGCTCGATCTCTTCAGCCGCCTCTCCATAGGTTCCTGCAGTTGCCGCAGTTCCTGTTAGATACCTTTATATAAAAAAGTTTTGCTTTATATTCGCGAGAAAAGAAGCTTTTCCCATACGCAATACTCGTTCCCTCTCCCAGGGAACCAAGGTTACAAAAGTAACGGAGTACATTCATAAGGCATCTTTTCAGACAGCTTACTTTAAAGGTGTTTATAGTATCTGCAAAGTCCAAAAAGTCAAGGCCGCTTTCACCCCTGGATTTGGAGAGTACTTCTCTTTTTAACTTGTGAGGCTTATTTTTCCAAATGAAATCCAAAAATATTTTGTTAATTTCTTTTATAGCTTTATTTTGATTCACAGATCTTTATATCAGTGCGCTCCTCTTTAAAAGTGTTGTTCATTTTAAACGGCTGATGGGTAAAGTATTCTTAAAGGTCCCTTTCTTTGCATGTTTTCGAAGCTTTTTGATTATGTTTACAGTGTGCAATATAACACGAGTTCATGTTTCATGTGTAAAAAAACAGTATTTTTCACACAATTTACTTATCTGCACACCGCTGTTTTCTCTGCCCTAAAAACGGCCTGATGATTTCCTTGTTCTATGAAGTCCCTCCTTCAGAAACACGTAACGAGTTCTGATTGGGCCAATGCTTCCCGTATTGTGATTGGACAGCAGCTTGGCGCACTTTGTCCGGGAAGGTCCCGCCTCTTACCATAACGGGGAGATGCAAGCGCTGAATGCGCGCTCTTCTCCACGTGGGAGAGCAACAAGACCACGCCCCCTATGTTGCGTGTTCTTGTGGGCGGAGGGTTAGTCAACAAACGGTTCTAGTGACGTCATTCCTGCAGGAAGTGCAGGGGTGTAGTCCAAACCGGCCGCTCACTGTAGGCTTTGAAAGGGAACTTCTGTTAAATAAAATATCTAGCTTGGCATTGAACTTTGAGCTTTATAATTTTACAGGTATTATTTATGCTCTAACAGAAACATTTCACAATAACTAAAGTTTGAAAGATGGAATCGCGAAGAACGGGACCTTTAATATGCATTCTAAAAATCGGAATAATTCATAATAAATAATTATTCACGGAGATGTGTAAATTATTGTATTCCTTTTTTATTCATAATTTGTGCAGTCCCAACTTTTTTGGAATCGGGTTTGTACACACAAGCCCTCCGCAGTTTAACAAAGCATGCTCAAACTCTGGGATCAGGACTGCATTTCCCGATAACGTTGTCTCTTAGCGCTCTACGAAGACTCTAAAGGTATAACTTAACTGAAGGTATACCATTTCTAGGTGTGTTCCCCGAACTATACCTTAGTAGGTCGCTTAAGGTATACCTTCTTAAGTGCGACGTTAGAGGGTGCTGTTCGTGGCGGTGGTGCTGAATTGGCTTCTATCGTTGGCTCAAGAATCGATTATTTACTCTATGCAGGGGCTGTTTCACTGCGTTATGCGAAACAAATTATGTTCTTTATAAAAGAAACACTTCAGAAATAGTTGAACTTTCATTTATCATACAAAATTGCACCTAAATTTTACATAATTCTGAAATGAGTGCACGAACAAGCAATCTCATGCTCAACGGCACCATGAGCATCACGCGTCATTTAAATTATTACAATATATTTTCCACAGTGTCTTGATTTAATCCACAACCAGGGATGATTGACCATGCAGCAGCTGCATCACATTATTGTGTAAATAACTAATTTATATTATTAGATGGCCTACTCAATATAAACGCAACACGCAAAACATATAATCAGCTGCTACTATATGGCGGAGAAAAAAGAAGTAGCTGATTTTAGTAGCTGAGCTCCGTCCAGTTTGTCTCGGCAAAGCTGGTCCAACAAGATCTAAAAGCTGCTTAATTTGCTGTCGTGGTAGGCAATTTTTTTTTTTTTATAGCAGCCTTCTGACATGGGACTAAAGTTTTCACGTATGAAATAGTGCACATACACTAAATGGCTCCGCGGATGGCGCTGTCTTTGATTTTGCACAATTCTATTCGATGCCTCGCTGCCAAAGTTTGACTAAACTCCCCTTCACAATCATTCCCTTTAAATAGGCTCCTAAGCTTTTCCTGTCTAATGGCTTGCCAGCTGATGTACCTTTGGATAATATCATTAAAAAGCTAACAACCATTGGTGTTTGTAATGAAATTTTATGACAATGAAATTTCTTATGACAATTTTAATCCTTGCATAAAAAATAAAAAAATAAAAAACAAAACAAAAAAAATATTCAACTAGCCTAATTGAACACTGGGTGTATATTACAACTTCGGAATTATATTCGGATAGACTGACATATAAAGAAGCTTTTTTTCACAGTGGTGGCCACTAGTGGAAGGAACTTTTAATAGTGATAAGGTATAGCTAAGAGTGGTCCAGACCAACCTTACGAAAGTATGACTTAAAGAAGGTATTCTTAACTAAGTTCGTTTCGGGAAACACATATTAACGTTAAGGGATACCTTAAGGTATAACTTAAAAATGACGTAGAGTTAAGAAGGTTTCGGGAAATGCAGCCCAGGACTAAGTTACTGCTAATCCCCAACAAATAAAAATTAACTTAATTAGCCTTTTTCTACAAAATAAATACAATAATACAGTGCCATTTTAGAAATAAAATGTATGTTTTTATCTTTACAGTCAGGAAATCAAAGGAGAAGTTCACAGCGTTTTAGATGAGAGCATTCGTCCGTACATTGATCTGATTGACACTCTGCGGTCAGTTGGCATTCAAAAGGACTTGGCACTACCGACTATTGCAGTGATCGGAGACCAGAGCTCTGGGAAAAGCTCTGTGTTGGAAGCGCTTTCTGGAGTTGCATTACCAAGAGGAAGCGGTGAGGACTGGTTTTACTCTTCTTTCGATATTCATATATATTCAAATTGAATGCAAATAATAAGAGAATGATTTCTTTTGTCACCTGTTTTTGTATATACAATGTATTTGTCACATAATATTCACTGTTAATAATTCACTGTAGTTTTTAAATGAACTGTGTTTGCCATAGGGATTGTCACCCGATGTCCTCTAGAGCTGAGGCTGAAGAAGGTTACAGGTGGAGTCAACTGGAAAGCTGTTTTAACTTACCGTGATACGAAAATTACATTTGAAGATTCATCCTTAGTTGAAAACCACATTGAAAAAGGTTAGGAAAATGCCTTCAATCTGTTTTGTTTTCCAGTTGGAAGTGTTTAAAGCTTAAAAATACTATAATATGTACCTACAGGTGCTGGTCATATACTGTAATGAGAATATCATCAAAAAGTTTATCATCAATTTATTTCACTAATTCCGTTAAAAAAAGTGAAACTTGTATGCATTCATTACACACAGACTGATATTTTTCAGATGTTTATTTATTTATTTATTTTGATTATTATTACTGACAACTAAGGGAAATCCCAAATTCTCAGAATTTTTTTATATTACTTAAGAGCAATACAAAGAAATAATTTTTAGAAATCTTGGCCAACTGAAAAGGATGAGTATGTACAACACTCAATACTTAGTTGGGGCTCCTTTTGCCTGAATTACTGCAGCAATGCGGCGTGGCATTGAGTCGATCAGTCTGTGGCACTGTGTAACGGATTCACAGAGGCAGGATTCAAAAGCAAGTAATTAGTTTATTTGACGGATAGTGTCACAGAAGTCAAAACTCAGAACACTGAAGAAGTCCGGATAAGACAGAGCAGTGAGAGAGGCTCTGTTGGCGACACGGGCAGGCTGTGAGCAGCTGTGACTCGGGAGGTCGGTACAGGTAATCCGGGAAGGGATCCAGCGTTTCACGGAAGGGGGAAACGACAACCAACACGGAGACACAAGGGGAAACATCCAACAACGCTCTGACAAAGACAAGAGAGAAACAGAGAGACTAAATAGGGTGAAGGTGATGAGTTGCAGCTGGTGCAGGTGATCAGCCACAGGTGTGTGATGAGCCAATCCCAGGCTCCGCCCTCACCTACATTCAACACGCACCCAAGAGTGAGACAGGGAATCCATGAACCGTGACAGTACCCCTCCCCCTAGGAGCGTCCCCTGACGCTCCCAGCCGACCTTACCTGTTGATTGTAATCATCAATAAGGGAGTGATCCAGAATGTCCCTAGCAGGAACCCAACTTCTCTCCTCCGGACCGTAACCTTCCCAGTCCACCAAGTACTGGAAACCGCGTCCCCTCCGTCTAGAATCCAGAATGCGATTAACCGAATATGTTGGTTCCCCATCTACGAGTCGCGGCGGTGGGGGAACCGGGACTGGCGGATTAAGGTGGGAGTGAAAAACAGGCTTGATTTTGGATACATGGAAGGCGGGATGAATCCTCCTGTACGCCGGAGGGAGTTTGAGGCGGACTGTCACCGGACTAATGATCTTGGTGACAGTGAACGGGCCGATAAATTTGGGAGCAAGTTTATTAGATACGGAGCGGAGAGGAATGTTCTTGGTTGAAAGCCACACTTTTTGACCCACGACGTAAACGGGAGGCTTAGACCGGTGGCGATCGGCTTTAGCCTTGGTGCGCGCTCCCACCTGGAGCAGAGTCTCACGGGCTCTGGTCCATGTGCGATGACACCTCTGGATAAAGGCGTGAACAGAGGGGACCGCGACCTCGGAATCCAGACTAGGAAAAATAGGTGGCTGGTAACCTACACTACACTCAAATGGCGAAAGGCCCGTAGATGACACTGGTAACGAGTTATGAGCGTACTCAACCATAGAGAGTTGTTGGCTCCAGGATGAAGGATTCTTGGATACCAAACATCGCAACACTCTTTCCAGATCCTGATTGGCTCTCTCAGTCTGACCGTTGCTTTGGGGGTGATAACCCGAAGACAGACTAACCGTGGCTCCTAGTAATTTACAAAACTCCTGCCAAAATTTGGACACGAATTGGGAACCTCTGTCGGAGACCACGTCCATCGGGAGGCCATGTAACCGAAAGACGTGGTCTACTACAGATACCGCTGTCTCCTTGGCTGAGGGTAATTTGGGCAAGGGAATGAAATGTGCTGCCTTCGAGAATCGGTCCACGACGGTCAAAACGACCGTCTTGCCCTGGGAGGGCGGGAGGGCGGTAACAAAATCTAGAGCGATGTGGGACCAGGGTCTCGAAGGAACAGACAACGGCTGAAGTAACCCATGAGGAGGTTGGTTAGATGTCTTACCAACCGCACAGACCGAGCAAGCCAAAACAAAACTGTGAATGTCGCGAGCCATAAGTGGCCACCAAAATCGTTGCTTTATTAAACTGCTAGTGCGGTTTACCCCTGGATGACAAGCAATGTTGGAGCAGTGACCCCATTTGAGGACCTCGGATCTTAACCCCTCCGGAACGAACAAACGACTCGGTGGGCCGCCGGGCGGGGGCGTTACCCCTTCTAAGGCCACTTTGACCTTCGATTCGATCTCCCATGTGAGTGTAGAGATAACTATCTTCTCTGGCAAAATACACTCGGGAGTAACCGGGCGTTCGGAAGCATCAAAAATACGAGATAAAGAGTCGGGTTTGATGTTTTTAGACCCGGGGCGGTACGAGAGAACAAAGTCAAAACGTCCGAAAAAAAGTGCCCACCGAGCCTGCCTGGAGTTGAGTCTTTTAGCAGATCTAATATATTCAAGGTTCTTATGATCCGTCCATACAATAAAAGGTACCCCCGACCCTTCAAGCCAATGACGCCACTCCTCCAACGCTAACTTGACGGCCAACAACTCTCTGTTACCAATGTCATAATTGCGTTCGGCAGGAGAAAGACGATGGGACAAAAACGCGCACGGGTGCATCTTGTCATCTGAGGGAGAGCGCTGTGAAAGAACCGCTCCTACCCCCACCTCTGACGCGTCGACCTCTACCACGAACTGACGTGTTGAATCAGGGGCGACTAAGATGGGAGCCGAAACAAAGCGGCTTTTAAGTTTGGCGAATACAGCCTCGGCTGTATCGGACCACCTGAACGTCGTTCGGGGAGAGGTCAAGGCAGTCAGAGGTGCGGCTAGTTGGCTGAAATTGCGAATAAAACGCCGATAGAAATTGGCGAACCCCAGAAACCTCTGTAGGGCCTTACGGGAATCTGGACTTGGCCAATCCATCACAGCCTTAACCTTGTCGGGATCCATGCGCATTCCCTCCGATGACACGATGTACCCTAAAAAAGGAACAGACTGTGCATGAAAAGCGCATTTCTCCGCCTTGACAAAAAGCCCATTCTCTAGCAACCTCTGAAGCACTTGTCTGACGTGTCGAACATGTTCCTGGAGAGACGAAGAAAAAATCAAAATGTCATCCAGGTAGACATATATGAATTGGTCAACCATGTCTCTCAACACATCATTGACGAGTGCCTGGAAAACCGCTGGGGAGTTGGAAAGGCCGAAAGGCATGACCAAATATTCAAAATGCCCCCTGGGGGTGTTAAATGCGGTTTTCCATTCATCCCCCTCCCTGATGCGAACCAAATGATAAGCGTTACGTAAGTCCAACTTCGTGAAGACGGATGCTCCCTGTAACCTCTCGAAAGCTGAAGACATCAACGGCAAAGGATAGGTATTCTTTACCGTGATGTTATTCAGCCCTCGGTAATCAATGCAAGGTCGCAGGGAACCATCCTTCTTCCCCACGAAGAAGAACCCCGCCCCCGCTGGAGAAGAGGAAGGGCGGATGAATTTGGAGGCTAGAGAATCAGAAATATATTTCTCCATGGCCTCCCTCTCTGGAATAGAAAGAGAGTATAGTTTGCCCTTAGGCGGAGACTTACCTGGGAGTAAATCTATAGCACAGTCATAGGGACGATGCGGAGGAAGAGAAGCAGCTCGGGACTTACTGAACACTTCCTTCAGGTCGAGGTACTCCGGAGGCACGTTAGACAGATTCACCGTCTCACTCTGAAAAACAGAACGAGACACAGACGAACAAGCAGACACCAAACAAGACTCATAACATTTATCACTCCACGCAGACACAGAGTTTTGTCCCCAGTCAACCCTTGGATTGTGTAACTCCAGCCAAGGGTGACCGAGGACAATGGGAGCCAAAGGGGAGTCCAGGATGAAAAATGAAATGCGTTCAGTGTGGTTGCCGGAAGTGATCAGTGTGAGTGGTTCAGTGGTGAATGAAATGTCAGGGAGAACTTGTCCGTTAAGTGCGTTGACAGAAATGGTGTTCTTGAGTGCAATGGTGGTTATGTTGAGTTTATGAACCAGGGCAGAGTCAATGAAGTTACCTTCCGCTCCCGAGTCGAGAAGGGCAAGGCTGGAATAATCCTGAGCTGCCCACAGCAATCTCACCGGGAGGAGAGTGGAGGATGAGGTCTTTTCCACGGAGATCCCGCCCGACAGTAGCCTTCTTTTTACCGCCGGGCGTGGTCTTTTACCGGGCAGGAGTCTAGCAGGTGTCCGTTCCCGCCGCAGTACAGGCAAAGACCACGGGATCTCCGTCTCGCCTTCTCCTCCCGGGAGAGCCGAGCTCGACCCACCTGCATGGGCTCCGGGTCGAAGGTGTGGCTGACCGCATCCGTAGTGCTGGCCTGAGGGCATTCGACGCTCCCAAGCTGAGGCTCCATCCTGGACCTCAGCCGACTCAGACGAGCGTCCACCCTCAACGCAATATCGATGAGACCGTCAATCTTCTCCGGAAGGTCGATGGTAAAGATCTCCTTCTGGATGCGGTCAGCCAGCCCATGCAGGAACATGTCCCACTGTGCCTCCTCGTTCCACTTGCACTCGGCGGCCAGGGTGCGGAACTCGATGGAATAATCCGAGACCGAGCGGTTACCTTGACGGAGCTCTGCGAGTTGACGTGCCGCTTCTCTTCCGGTCACCGCTCGGTCAAACACCCTTCTCATCTCCGCCGCCAGCGTCTGGAACGAGGAGCAGCAAGGATGTTGATTCTCCCACACCGCCGTTCCCCAAAGTGCGGCTCGTCCGGAGAGCAGGGTGAGGACGAATGCCACCTTGGATCTCTCCGTGTTGAAAGTCTGCGGTTGAAGAGCGAAAAACAAGGAACACTTGGTAAGGAAGGCTCTGCAAAAATTGCTCTCACCGGCATAACTCTCGGGGGTAGGCAGACGTGGTTCCGGTTGCCGCGATGCGGATGGTGTGTAGGGAATCGGCGGTGGGTCGGGCACAGTGGGACCGACGAGTTGTTGCATCTGTTGGGTCAGCTCGGCCACCCGTGCCACCAAGGTGTGTACTGCCTTTCCTGTGGCAGTTAAGTTCGCCTCCTGCTGGTCCAGTCTCTCGTTGCTGCTGGTCAGTAGGGCGTTGATACTCGCTGAATCCATGGTTGGTCAGAGCGTTCTGTAACGGATTCACAGAGGCAGGATTCAAAAGCAAGTAATTAGTTTATTTGACGGATAGTGTCACAGAAGTCAAAACTCAGAACACTGAAGAAGTCCGGATAAGACAGAGCAGTGAGAGAGGCTCTGTTGGCGACACGGGCAGGCTGTGAGCAGCTGTGACTCGGGAGGTCGGTACAGGTAATCCGGGAAGGGATCCAGCGTTTCACGGAAGGGGGAAACGACAACCAACACGGAGACACAAGGGGAAACATCCAACAACGCTCTGACAAAGACAAGAGAGAAACAGAGAGACTAAATAGGGTGAAGGTGATGAGTTGCAGCTGGTGCAGGTGATCAGCCACAGGTGTGTGATGAGCCAATCCCAGGCTCCGCCCTCACCTACATTCAACACGCACCCAAGAGTGAGACAGGGAATCCATGAACCGTGACACACTGCTCAGGTGTTATGAGAGCCCAGTTTGCTCTGATAGTGGCCTTCAGCTCTTCTTCATTATTGGGTCTGGCATATCTCATCTTCCTCTTCACAATACGCCATAGATTTTCTCCATAGGGGTTAAGGTCAGGCGAGTTTGCTGGTCAATTCAGAACAGGGGTACCATGGTCCTTTAACCAGGTACTGGTTGCTTTGGCACTGTGTGCAGGTGCCAAGTCCTGTTGGAAAATGAAATCTGCAAGTGAACCGCTATTAATGACATATGATTTGATAATGGATGTGTGTTTGTGTGTGTTTCACTCATTTACCTGAGGAGCGTCACTGGAATACTGCAAGCAGAGAGCTGTAGATCTCATTTCTGCTCTTCTTCAGCGTTCTTTAGAGCATTTGCAGTACAGCGTGTGGCACCAGGTGTCTTCAATATTGAAACTTTTCGCAATATTCTAATTCTCGGAGATACTGAATTTGGGATAGTTATAATCATCAAAATTAAAAGAAATAAACATTTGAAATATATCAGTCTGTGTAATGAATACATATAATATACAAGTTTCACTTTTTGAATGGAATTATTGAAATAAATCAACTTTTTGATGATATTCTAATTATATGACCAGCACCTGTATAAATGTAGTATGTGGCTTAGACCTGTGCACACCAATACTTTTCTGAAAAGCTTGCTTTGACAAGCTGTTTCGAATCCCAGAAATGAATCTCAAAAGAACTTAGTTTTGGCTTGATTTTGTTTCGAAATGAGAATCACACCAGTTCATTCTTTGAAGTATATCGGGGCCTTAATATTGAAACAAAGCAAGTAACTTGCAGTTTTATGACTACAGAATTACTGTACTACTCACATTACATAAGTCTTCTTTTCATCTGTAAACTTGATGCCATCAATGCATTTACTACACTACATAATGCAAACAAGGATATTTGACCAAGATTAAACATTATAGAATGATAATATTAAACATGCTCAGATCATGTCGCTGAACACATCATACTTATAAGGATGGTTCACCAAAAAGGGAAAAATGTATGTTAATTTACATTACTTTGGGACTCGGGAGTCAATAAAACATAAACAGGGAAAGAAAAAATGATGCACCTTAATGCAAGTGAACGTAATTGTACGTTTATATATGGGTTGTGGGATCAAGGGTAGGGATCAGCTCATAATGTGACAGGAAGTTTGCTCTCCAGACTGTCATAAACACGCTCAGGACCATTTGCTGAGGCTGTGGATTACATATAATCAGATTACATTGGTCTCCTCTCCACCAATCAGCTGGTGTGTGGTTGTCACATGCCTGTCCTGTCTTGTGTGCACATGTGGGTTTTGTCATTCTGAGCATGTGCTCATGTAATTGTCTGATCCCTCCCCCTTGTTATCTGATTAGTGTTGATTTCTCCCACCTGTTCCTTCTTAATTTCTTCCCCTTATAAGCTCCTTGTGTTTGTCAGTCTGTGTTGGATCCTTGTGTATATGTCTCGTCATCGTCTCCCGGTTCCCTGTGTGGTATGTCTTCAGTTCATGGTTTTTGATTATGTATTTTCCCCCCTTGTGGGTTTTGTTTTGAGTTTATGTTTTATTTTATAAATAAATATATCATTTTCTGCACTTGAGTCCTCGCACCCTTTTCCCTTGTCTGTGACGTGACAGAAGGATCCAACCAATGTCGAGGACTCAGCGGAAGAGGATTTCGCCCCATCTACCTGCTCCTACTGTCTCGTGCTCCCACTATGAGCGCATCCTGAGGTTCCAGACCTTAGCATCCCTCCGCCAACATGGGACCGATCTGAGGAGTTTTGCGATCGAGTTTCTTGAAGCAGCAGAGGGATTGAAGCTGAATGAGGGCCCTCTTAAGGATCTTTTCTTTTATGCGCTCGATGGGCCCATGGACTGGCTTTTTAGGAGCATGTATGATGGGGGGACTTTTGAGTCAATGGTGGAGGGTCTCGCTCGAGAGCAGGAACGAGCTGCCAGGGAGATTATCCCTGTACCGGTGGTCTCAGTGCCGGTGGATAGTATTCCAGTGGTCCCTGTGCCTGTGGTCCCAGTACCGGTGGATCGTATTCCGGTGGTCCCGATGCCGGTGGTCCCAGTGCCGGTGAATTGTGTTCCGGTAGTCCCAGTGCCAGTGGATGGTGTGCCGGTGGACCCTGTTCCGGTGGTCTGGAAACGGAGGAGGAGAAGGAAGGCTCCCTCCGTGCCTATTCCGGTGGTCCCTATACCGGTGGATTGTATTCCGGTGGTCCCTATACCGGTGGATTGTATTCCGGTGGTCCCTGTGCCGGTGGATAGTGTTCCAGTGGTCCCTTTGCCGGTGGATCGTGATCCGGTGGTCCCTGTGCCGGTGGATCGTGTTCCGGTGGTCCCTGTGCCGGTGGATCGTGTTCCGGTGGTCCCTGTGCCGGTGGATCGTGTTCCGGTGGTCCCTGTGCCGGTGGATCGTGTTCCGGTGGTCCCTGTGCCGGTGGATCGTGTTCCGGTGGTCCCTGTGCCGGTGGATCGTGTTCCGGTAGTCCCAGTGCCGGTGGATCGTGTTCCGGTGGTCCCTGTGCCGGTGGATCGTGTTCCGGTGGTCCCAGTGCCGGTGGATCCTGTGCCGGTGGTCCCACTGCCGGCGGATCGTATGCCGGTGGTCCCAGTGCCTGCGGATCGTGTTCCGGTGGTCCCTATGCCGGTGGACTCTGTTCTGGTGGACACCGCTGGGCAGGAGATGCCTCCCAGGCGTCCGGCTCTCACCGCGCCTCCCAGGCGTCCGGCTCTCACCGCGCCTCCCAGGCGTCCGGCTCTCACCGCGCCTCCCAGGCGTCCGGCTCTCACCGCGCCTCTCAGGCGTCCGGCTCTGCTCGCGCCTCCCTGGCGCCCTGCTCTGCCCGCGCCCCTGAGGCGTCCTGCTCGGCCCGCGCCCCTGAGGCGTCCTGCTCTCCGTGCGCCGCTGAGGCGTCCTGCTCTCCGTGCGCCGCTGGGGCGTCCTGCTCTCCGTGCGCCGCTGGGGCGTCCTGCTCTCCGTGCGCCGCTGGGGCGTCCTGCTCTCCGTGCGCCGCTGGGGCGTCCTGCTCTCCCTGCGCCGCTGAGGCGTCTTGCTCTGACTGCGCCACCCCGGCACCCTGCCCTGCCCGCGCAAAACTGGCACCCTGCTCTGACCGTGCCTCCCTGGGTGTCTGAACTTTGTGGGCCACCATGGTCTCCTGAACTTTTTGTTTTCCTCATGTTTCCCTTGTTGTCCCCTCCCTTGTCTGTTCCTTCCTTGTTTGTTTCCCCTGTCCCTCCCGTCCCGCCCTGGTCCGTCCCTCCCGTCCCGCCCTGGTCCGTCCCTCCAGTCCCGCCCTGGTCCGTCCCTCCAGTCCCGCCCTGGTCCGTCCCTCCAGTCCCGCCCTGGTCCGTCCCTCCCGTCCCGCCCTGGTCCGTCCCTCCCGTCCCGCCCTGGTCCGTCCCTCCCGTCCCGCCCTGGTCCGTACCTCCCGTCCCGCCCTGGTCCGTACCTCCCGTCCCGCCCTGGTCCGTCCCTCCCGTCCCGCCCTGGTCCGTCCCTCCCGTCCCTCCCTGGTCCGTCCCTCCCGTCCCTCCCTGGTCCGTCCCGCCCATCCCTAGAGGAGCGTCTGGTAGCCGCTCCTTAAGGAGGGGGTAGTGTCACATGCCTGTCCTGTCTTGTGTGCACATGTGGGTTTTGTCATTCTGAGCATGTGCTCATGTAATTGTCTGATCCCTCCCCCTTGTTATCTGATTAGTGTTGATTTCTCCCACCTGTTCCTTCTTAATTTCTTCCCCTTATAAGCTCCTTGTGTTTGTCAGTCTGTGTTGGATCCTTGTGTATATGTCTCGTCATCGTCTCCCGGTTCCCTGTGTGGTATGTCTTCAGTTCATGGTTTTTGATTATGTATTTTCCCCCCTTGTGGGTTTTGTTTTGGTTTTATGTTTTATTTTATAAATAAATATATCATTTTCTGCACTTGAGTCCTCGCACCCTTTTCCCTTGTCTGTGACGTGACAGTGGTGAGCGTTCTGGCGCAATATGGCTGCCGTCGCATCATCCAAGTGGATGCTGCACATTGGTGGTGGTTGAGGAGATTCCCCCTTCGTAAAGCGATTTGAGTTCCTAGAAAAGCGTTATATAAATGTAATGGATTATTTTTATTATAATAATGTTGTAAATAAATTAATTGTTTCGCTTCATATAAGACCTCAATGTAGCCTATTGTGAGGGACATTTTTTTTTTCTTTTGCCTGTATATGTTGTTGTTGTTGTTTTTTATCTCAAAGTGATGGTAGCCATTCACTTGAATTACAGGGACGGATTGGCAATCTGTGCATTCTGGAAAAGTCCAGAACGGCCGTCCAGCCGAAGGCGGTCGCCCGGCAGTCGGTGAAAAAAAAAGAAGTCTAATAACTCGGGCTGTCAAAATTAACGCGTTAATAGCGCGTTATGGAAATTCATTTTAACAGCATTTTATGAACAAGAGCGCTCCCAAGTCTGTGTTCTTCACACTGTTCGCGTGAATTGCAGCACAGTTTGGTGGGCACACACACACACACACACACACAAAATACGCACTATATGCCTACTCGTGGAATATGGACCTCCTCCAGGTATGGTGCCGTTCTGGTACACTCCCAGGTCCGCATGACAGCTTTCACATTACCCATTTTTTCATACGAACTGTGCCCTGTGCTGAATTAAACTGCCAGTGTAAAAACCCTTTATTTACATTCTTAAAATGAGAGAAACACACTGCTTATTCTGAATTTTTAAGCTTATAGTTCTTTGAAAAACATCTATGACCTTGGATACATGTCTAGTCTTCATGCTCTGAGTATGGTTTCACCAATAATAAACGTACATTTGCATAAAGCACGCATATGTTCATACCCATGTTGATTAGAGTATTACAAACTTGAAACATATTCATTTAAGGTATGCCTACATTTAGAACTGATAAAAATGTGTGATTAAATACAATAAAATATTTAAATTGATTAACAGCCCTACTAATAACACAATATGAACAGTCATCAGCAGGGGCACTAATACGATCACATATAGGCCTGCTGCTACGTGCAAAACAAACAACAACAAAAAACCTGAGGAAGACGAATCTGCCTACTAGCCAGTTTTTAAATGGTCCCCAGATTTCTGAAATCAAATCGTGACAGAATCGCAAACAGAAAACGTAAGGAAAAAGGTGGATGGGAAAAATTTAAGGGGGGGGGGGGGTGAAACACTCAGTTTCAGTCAATCTCATGTCAATCTTGAGTACCTATAGAGTAGTATTGCATCCTTCATATCTCCGAAAAGTCTTTAGTTTTATTATATTTATAAAAGAAATATGGGCTGTACCGAGTCTTTCCGGAAAAAAACGAGCGCCTGGAGGTGTATCGTGTGGGAGGAGCTAAAGAATGACGAGAGCGCAAAGTGGTGATGTCCTCAAGCGTGGAGAAACTCATGGCTATCGAGCTCAGCTAATACAGATAATGATCCAGAATCATTAGGAGGCTGAAATAAATTGAGCAGAAGAAACGGCTACAGCAGGACGTCCGTCTCTGTGGTATGTACTGTATTTAGTGCCCTGTCAACATTTGTGTGTCTTTACTCGCAGTTTATGAGGACATGATTCGGTTTATGGACTATTGTATGCGACTAGACCTTAGCAGTAGCAAGCAAAACAGTTTTGCACGTCAGACTAGTGTAACGTTATACAGAGAACAACAATGGAGTAACCGTTAGCGCCTTTGAATGATGAAGCACGCGATCGTGTCGTTTACTGATGTTTACTCACGTGACGATAGCCAATAGCATAGACATTTGAAGCAGTTTTACTCCCCGGCTGCTTCCAAAGCAGGACCGAACCTTTATCACTGGGACCGCTCCGTCAAAAACACACTTCTTTGGTATGATTTGGTGAAGTCCTGACAGCAGTGAACGGTGGAGATCCACTTTAGCGACGCGACTGAAGCGTTGTGCCGCTTCCCGTCATTTTTGCGCTCAAATCGGTTCAAATGCATCACTCCCTTCCCGGAATGCTGTGCTGAAACATTGAAGTCACCCATAGGAATAAAGTGGAGCGCGGCGACTGGATCTGCATCTGAGTGTTTACGGGCGTGCATTTCCTCTCTCGCTCTAGTCACGCGCGCGCGCACCCTACCGGGAGAAGAGCCCGTACAGCCCATACAAGGACCTTCCGTTCTATTAACGTCAAGTGGACCCATACTCGAAAAAAACTCTCCAAAACTTGTGAGAAACCGGAAGGAGTATTTTTGACAAAGAAATACTCCATCAAACGCCCAACATTAGTTTTTGAAACTTTGTCTATGTTTAGGATGGGAATCCAAGTCTTTAACAGTGTAAAAAGCTCAGTATGCATGAAACAGCATTTCACCCCCCCTTTAAAGGAATGAGGGCCAATTATACAGTGTAGTACATAGTACACCATAGTACAGTGTCTGTTGCGCATGGCTAGGGATGAATGGACGGATGATGGGCCTATTTGGGAGAAAGTCCAGGGCTGTTTTTTTAGCCCCAGTCCGTCCCTTATTATATGAAACACCAAGGACCATGTTTTTAGCTAAAAATCTTTTTTACCCGTCTGCATCTGTTGGCGTTGGTCAGGGATTGGTTTCATCTGACTGAACATGTTCAATCAGCGTTTGTTAGTGTCTGTTATTGTTCATAAAATTCTAAATCCAACGGCCAACTTTGTTAGCGTTGCCGACTCAAATCTGTGCGATGGGAAAATCCAAGCAAAAATCGTGTGAGGGTGTAGTCCACATTTGGAATAATTTTGTCAAATAGTTCCACTTAGGATACAGGGATAGTTATTTGTAACTGTAGCATACATTTCTCTATTACAGTGTGTTAACTCTACTGTAGTCTGCTGTAGCCTGACATTTGACATTTTAGCCTTGCATAACCATGCAGAGGTGCTCTGTATTAAACTGTGCATTCAGGTTGAAAAACATGTAATTATGTGGAATGTGTGTCCTACAGCCCAGAATGAGCTGGCAGGAAAAGGGGTTGGAATATGTGATGAGCTCATCACTTTAGAGGTCATGTCACCAGATGTGTGTGACCTCACACTGATCGATCTACCTGGAATTGCCAGAGTCCCAGTTAAAGGACAACCAGATGATATTGGAAACCAGGTGAGCAATATAATCTCATTTTGCACTTTACATTTCGCATTAAACCAGTATTAATCCGAGTTTTAAACCTTGTTTTTATGTCTTGTAGATGTCTTGTATGCCACATTCAGTACTTCAGTTATTCTGTTTTTAAACTATGCCTTCATGTCTTGTAGATCAAAAGACTGATCAAGAAATTTATTGAGAAGCAAGAGACTATAAACATGGTAGTGGTCCCTTGTAACATTGACATTGCAACAACAGAAGCGTTAAAAATGGCACAAGAAGTTGATCCTGAGGGGAAAAGAACTGTCGGTAATGAAGCAGATGATCCGCACGACATCTATCAACAAATATCTTAAAGCATTTCTGTCAGAAAATTTGCAGATTTTACAAAATATAATTTTTCATTCTCACAGGCATTTTGACCAAGCCAGATCTCATAGACAAGGGAACAGAGAAGAACATTCTGGACATTGTTCAGAACAAAGTGATTCCTCTCCGCAAAGGTTACATCATGGTGAAGTGTAGAGGACAACAGCAGATCAACGAGAACATTTCTCTGGAGAAGGCGATGCAAATGGAGAAAGATTTCTTTCACACGCATGAAAAATTCAGGTTACAATCTGAAAAGAATAATTTAACATTTTATTCTCTAAATGATGATTTGCACTGTTTAGATCAGGCTGCTTTTTTCCAGTTTTCTAGCATAGCACTGAACTGAAGTTAGCATATTCAGCAAATGTATCTTTAAAAGTACTTTTAATAATTTTAGTTTGTTAATTAATGTTAGTAATGTTCACTTTGCCCAAACCACAGTTATCATATTTTTTTTAAATACCTGATTATCAAGCTATATAGTAGTCCACCGTCCAAAAAATGCTTTTATTTTTCTACAGATTCCTCTTGACGGAGGATAAAGCGACTGTTAAATGTCTTGCTGTCAAGCTGACTCAGCATCTCGTTGGTCACATCAAAGTAAGTTTCTAATGGTCAAGGATGCAAACTTCATTTTAAAATAGAACATCACTGTTTTCAAAGGAGGTCATGGCATTAAGAGCAATATTTGTATTTATTTATTTTAGTTCGTTGCGGCAAACATATTTGACAGCGTTCATTTGACTACAACCACTGCTAATTGTGAACAGTAAATAGTAAAGCAGTAAATCAAAAGAAAGAACAGAATCTTTTAAAATATAGCTTCATGCTTTCTTTTTTATCAACATTTGAATGTGGGTAAGTTTCATAAAAATAAAATAATAGCAAATCCTTTTTATCAAAGACTACAACTTGCATAAGCCATGATTTTTTCACTAGTTTCTACCTCTTCGCTTGTGTTTTGATCTGGAGATTCTGTACCGTTTCAGAAGATGTGTAATGGCACTCTCTGCTGTATAACAGTGAAAATATGGATTGTCTGACAATTCTGTCAATGGTGGGGAAGCATTGTGTCATAAATGACGAAAAATTCCTCAATGGCAGGGAAAGGGTTCATATTTTTAAATTATTTATTTGGTTGTTTGTTTGTTTTCTTGTGTGAAAGCAAATAAGAGCCAGTGAAACTTAATGAGGGCACATATAACTCATTGAAACATATAAAACCTCTTTCTCTTTCTCTCTCTCTTTCTCACACTGTATGCACACACACAGACGCACAAGATGAGTAAAGAATTTTCTCTGATCTTTAATTTCTTGCCTTATTCACCCATCATTAGGGCTGGTGCTAAACTTTGCAGGGCAGTGGTCATCCAGGGCCAAATTTGAGGAACTGTCCGACAGTAATTTAGTGTTTTTAGTTGTATGTTTATGATGCTGTTTCATGCACTTCATTAGAAGTACGAACAAGGCCCAAATGGCAAAAATTGCACAAAACCCACTTTTGGTGTTAAAAACTACTGTCAGGGCTAACTAAAGACATGCAGTGAATTTTTTTTACTGAAAAGGCGTGGACAGAATTATTTTTGCGGCTGACCTTATTACATGTGCATTTCCCATTCAGATGCAAAATTTATAAGAGGATAATATTTAAATGAATCACTCAATGTGATTTACTGAGGTTTACCCTTGACAATTTATTGATGTTTGCGCAATTTTTACCGCTACCAGACGCTAACTGGTAGATTGTGTTGGTCATTATGGAAATGATCCGACTGCATCTGTTCATTTATTTGCATGTTGTCAGTAGATCACACCCAGAACTTTCCACTCCCATCTGCGCTTTTTCTGGATTGCGCTCTCAAGCTAATTTGCCATGTTTAGTAAATCTGTACATATTTTTCTATCACTAAATTTATTGAACATAGCGTGTTCTAAAAGCATTGTGTGAATTTGTTTTTATCCTTTTTTGTCAGAAATTACTGCCACAGCTCAATGAGCAGATAAAAAAGCAGTTGTGGGAGCTGAAGAATATGCTCAAAGAGTGCGAGGCTGGACCACCACAGGATCCTAAAATGGCCAAACAATTCTTCATTGAAGTAAAAATTTAATCTTAATTTCATTTTCTTGCTTCTCAAAATTATTATTTGAGGTCCAAGCAGCTGATGTGTCTCTAGATGTGTACCAAATTTTGTAAGATGCAGCCATGCTAATTTACATGTCTGCCAACACTTGTGTAACAGTTATGGCTACAATAAATTATTGCAATATTGACTATACTAAATCTTCCAGTATTGCCATAAAAATGATTTATGCAAGTAATTTATGTATGTTTTTACTGTATATTTATTTAATTAATGTTTAGTGTATAATGTATCTTTTTAGGTAACACATTTTTATTTTTGTCCTCAGACTTTAGCAGGATTCAATGATAAAATTAAGTCCATCTCATCTGGAGAGCTGATAACTGAGGGGAATTTGTTTGTCCAGCTTCGGGCTCTATATGAGAAGTGGAATGGCCATCTAAATGAAACAAAGACATCTTGTTAGTATATTTTTTAAGTTAAGACACCTAAATAAGTTTTTATTGACTCTGATGTTTGTGACTCTTCAAATGAAATCTTGTCTTGTTCCCAAACAAGTTGAAGAGTCGGCTAAAGAGATGATAGCATCCAGCCCGAAATACCGAGGGAGGGAACTGCCTTGTTTCATCAACTACAAAATGTTTGAGGACCTTCTGCAGAAGCAGGTGGCCACACTTAAAGAACCATGCCTCAACGTGCTCAACAGCATCAAAGGTACCATCACACATCTTCATGCTTAAGATATTTCTGGTCACTGGGAAAAGTATTATGAAACGAAAAAAGATGAGTTTATTACTGAACAACATTGGGAACGTTTTTGCAGTTTTAACACATCTGAATGGTGAGCCATTTGTGGCTGTTTGTCATTTAGATTTTTGTATTTTTCCTAAAGACATCATCATCGGGCAGTTTACTGCTGTAGTAAATCAGTGTTTCCAGAAATACCCTGCTCTTCGAGATATCACTATGGTAAATATTGGTCCTTATTAGTGGTAAATAAAACTAAACAATCATCAACTTTTAACCAAGCTTCCTCTATACTTTTTCATTTGACTACATAGGACAAAATCATCAACATTCAGGCAAGTCAGGAAGAGAAGGCAGAGCAGAGGATCTCAGAGCAGTTTGAAATGGAAAACATGATCTACACTCAAGATCCCATCTACTTGAAGATGTTGAGTGAGATTACAAATGAGGAGTTTTCAGAAGATCAGTTATCTGCTTTAAACAAAGCATGCAAGTACAGTGAAATGGTCCAGGCGTATTATGAGGTAGATCTTAGTTTTTCGAATGTGAACAAATATGAAGCTTTGTTCAGAGACTGTATAGACTGCAGTGCTAAGTAGCTCTTTGATTTTCTTCCAGATTGTGGTCCAGCGAATGGCTGACCAACTGCCCATGATGATCTCCTTCTTCATGCTGAAGCAGACTGCTAAGGACCTGTCTACTAGCATGTTGAGTTTACTGGACGGGGCAAATGTGAGCGAGCTCCTGTTTGAGGACTCTGATGTCGGTAAACAGCGCAGAAACCTACAGGCCCGCCTGGAACGTTTGAGTATTGGTCAGGAAAAAATTAACACTTTTATGTATAATCTCTAATTAAATTTTTGTAAAAAAAAGAAGAAGACTAGAGGAAATGATCTAAAAGGGCATCTAATGTAGGCTACTAGGGTTGGGTGATGTCCTTTTGGCAGTTGACGATTTTTGCAGTAAAACGGACAATGATATCGTCGTTTTTAATTTTTTTTATAAAAAATATACAATTCACTATACTCTGTATTTTAATTATTTTCATAAATACTATTTTCTACTTAAAAACTTTAATTTTGCACATTCCACTTAAGAAGCTTCCTTCCACTTAAGAAGAGTTCTGCACTTTTTACTTTAATAATCTCTTTACATAAATTCTATTTTCTACTTAAAACTATAATTTTGTTTTTGACCCCGTTTTTTGTATGTGAATGCTGTTTTACACAATGGGCTCAGATTGGTTAGCTGGCCCAGTGTGTTCTGATTCACTGACCGCCTACTGCACGTTTCTTGGAAACCCCTACCTTTACAGGTAGTCTGTAAAGACTGCAGATCTAGTGATCACTACTGAATGGCACCTTTTGTATTTTTAGAACGATTATAGCCAAATATCTGTCGCAAGAACTATTAACACAAAATAAACACTAAACATTGGCTTTACTATAGTAGCCAAATCAAATAGAACCATGTTTAGCCTGCCTGTAGATAAACAAGCATGTAGATAAACAATACATAAAAGCTCTAATCAAATAATATTTTACACTAATTCCAAGTTCACTGTTGAATTTTTTTTTTTGTAATGTTAGGTGTTTGTCGGATAATGTTAAGTATGAATGAGCATTAAACAAACTGGTTTGCAGAGCCCAACAGTGTTGTCATTTGTTTACTTCCTTGCTACAACGTACAATTACAGAAAACTATTACAGGAAAACACATCAACGAAAAATTCACCATACTTATATGTTGTGGCCCGTTTTTAAAGTTGGAACTGCTCCATCTTTCAGGATAAGCCATTGTGCGAATCCTGCATTGAACTCTCGGCGATTGTGGAAGCTTTCCTCTGTAAAATGTTCAGCACAGAGAGCAATATTTGGGTAATAATTATGAGGGACCGAATTAAAAATAAATGAACCATCCCTAACCCCCATCCTTATGAAGGCTGAACAAAGTGGACCTGCAATCCGGATGAAAATAACAGCGTTTCATTGGCATAGTGGCAACAACACTCCAGCCTACTAACTCTTCTCCACAGCAATAAAAAATGGCATCCCTTTTGAAAAATATCTCCCTTTGCTTTAAACTTTAAACGTTGTAACTTTGCAGATGTTGTTTATGCTCAAACAGCAACATTACACACTGGCTAAAGTTAGAAAAGTGAAATCGTTTTACCACCCCTTTAAGTCTATTATACCCATTCACATCCTTTACCGTGGTAAAGTAGAAAAATACTGTATGACGAATACCTTTTGACTTCAAATTTTACAGTGTTTGTGCTTGTTATTAGACTTAAGGCGTGTCCGGTTTATTTGAATAACGCAGTTCACACACAGCACAGTTTTCTCTAGCAGTGCATAATCAAACATAGCCTAAATGTCTTGACCCTTACATAAAGTGTTGCTTTGCAACATCAGGAGAAAACATGAAGACGAAGATATTCGAAAAAGTGTCTATCCAGTTTGTGTCCCACATTCATCTCAAAGCACAGAGCGACATCTTTGCAGGGAAATAGGTTATGAAACTTTTTTTTTAAACTAATATACAATGTTCTTATATTTTTTAGGTTACCATTATTTACTGATAATCGATTAAATGTTTCACAGGCTGTAGTAGGTTGTTTCACTGATGGAAAATAAACACAAATGCCTATGCAATACATGTTTGAGCCTTTATTATTTCAAAATGTAGGCTATATATATATATACAGTGGTGGAGGAAGTAGGCTACTGAATCTCAGTACTTAACTAAAAGTACAAATAACCAGAGCCATATTTACTTAAGTAAAAGTACTACAACGACAATCCTACTTAAGTAAAAAAGTACTTGATTTTAAATGTACTTTTAGTATTAAAAGTAAATAACAATTTATTAACAGTATGGGCTGTGGCGTTTTAATTAAGTTAGTTTTGGGTTAATGTAGGCTAATTGTGCGTA